>NC_133028.1:55942368-56253684 GCF_048771995.1 Taeniopygia guttata
CAGGACCCTGAGCAGAAACATCGGCTGTTTTCCCTGGGAAAGAAAACTCACCGGTCCAGGTTCCTGATGTCAGTTTGTAGGGCTCCTCTGGGACTGTCAGGGCAGCACAAGTATGAGGTGGAGGCAGCTTCTGTATGGGGCCCATCCTTCGATGTTATGATTTTTTGCAATCAGCTGCCTGCTCAGGGCTACAGGACCCTGAGCATAAACATCGGCTGTTTTCCCTGGGAAAGAAAACTCACCAGTCCAGGTTCCTGATGTCAGTTTGTAGGGCTCCTCTGGGACTGTGAGGACAGCACAAGTATGAGGTTGGGGCAACTCCGGTCTGGGACTTATCCTGCGATGTTCGAATTTTTTGCAGTGAGCTGCCGGCTCAGAGCCACAGGGCCCTGAGCAGAAACATCGGCTGTTTCCCCTGGGAAAGAAAACTCACCAGTCCAGGTTCCTGGTGTCAGTTTGTAGGGCTCGTCTGGGACTGTCAGGGCAGCACAAGTATGAGGTGGAGGCTGCTTCTGTATGGGGCCCATCCTTCGATGTTCGGATTTTTTGCAATCTGCTGCCCACTCAGGGCCACAGGACCCTGAGCAGAGTCATCGGCTGTTTTACCTGGGAAATAAAACTCACCAGTCCAGGTTCCTGATGTCAGTTTGTAGGGCTCCTCTGGGACTGTCAGGGCAGCACAAGTATGAGGTGGAGGCAGCTTCTGTATTGGGCCCATCCTTCGATGTTCGGATTTTTTGCAATCAGCATCCTGCTCAGGGCTACAGGACCCTGAGCATAACCATCGGCTGTTTTCCCTGGGAAAGAAAACTCACCAGTCCAGGTTCCTGATGTCAGTTTGTAGGGCTCCTCTGGGACTGTCTGGAAAGCAAAAGTATGAGGTGGAGGCAGCTTCTGTATGGGGCCCATCCTTTAATGTTCGGATTTTTTGCAATCAGCTCCCTGCTCAGGGCCACAGGACCCTGAGCAGAAACATCGGGTTTTTTCCCTCGGAAAGAAAACTCACCAGTCCAGATTCCTGATGTTAGTTTGTAGGGCTCCTCTGGGACTGTCAGGGCAGCACAAGTATGAGGTGGAGGCAGCTTCTGTATGGGGCCCATCCTTCGATGTTCTGAATTTTTGCCCTCGGCTGCCTGCTCAGGGCCACAGGACCGTGAGCATAAACATTGACAGTTTTCCCTGGGAAAGCAAACACACCAGCCCCGGTTCCTAATGTCAGTTTTTAGGGCTCATCTCGGACAGTCAGGGCTGCAGAATTATAAGGTGGTGGCAGATTCTCTATGGGGCCCATCCTTATATATTCGGATTTTTTGCAGTCAGCTCCTCGCTAAGTAGTACAGGGACCTGGGCAAAAACATTGGTTGTTCTTCCTGGGAAAGAAAACTCACCAGTCCAGGTTCCTGATGTCAGTTTGTAGGGCTCCTCTAGGACTGTCAGGGCAGCACAAGTATGAGGTGGAGGCAGCTTCTGTATGGGGCCCATCCTTCGATGTTCGGATTTTTTACAATCAGCTTCCTGCTTAGGGCCACAGGACCCTGAGCAGAAACATCGGCTGTTTTCCCTGGGAAAGAAAACTCACCGGTCCAGGTTCCTGATGTCAGTTTTTAGGGCTCCTCTGGGACTGTCTGGAAAGCACAAGTATGAGGTGGAGGCAGCTTCTGTATGGGGCCCATCCTTCGATGTTCAGCTTTTTTGCAGTATGCTTCCGGCTCTGAGCCACAGGGCCCTGAGCACAAACATCGGCTGTTTTCCCTGGGAAAGAAAACTCACCAGTCCAGGTTCCTGATGTCAGTTTGTAGGGCTCCTCTGGGACTGTCTGGAAAGCACAAGTATGAGGTGGAGGCAGCTTCTGTATGGGGCCCATTCTTCGATGTTCTGATTTTTTGCTATCAGCTGCCTGCTCAGGGCCTCAGGACCCTGAGCAGAAACATCGGTTTTCTTTCCTCGGAAAGAAAACTCACCAGTCCAGGTTCCTGATGTCAGTTTGTAGGGCTCCTCTTGGACTGTCCCGGCAGCACAAGTATGAGGTGGAGGCAGCTTCTGTATGGGGCCCATCTTTCGATGTTCTGAATATTTGCCCTCAGCTGCCTGCTCAGGGCCACAGGACCGTGAGCAGAAACATTGACAGTTTTCCCTGGGAAAGCAAACACACCAGCCCCGGTTCCTAATGTCAGTTTTTAGGGCTCATCTCGAACTGTCGGGGCTGCAGAATTATAAGGTGGTGGCAGATTCTCTATGGGGCCCATCCTTCAATATTCGGATTTTTTGCAGTCAGCTCCTCGCTAAGTAGTACAGGGACCTGGGCAAAAACATTGGTTGTTCTCCCTGGGAAAGAAAACTCACCAGTCCAGGTTCCTGATGTCAGTTTGTAGGGCTCCTCTGGGACTGTCAGGGCAGCACAAGTATGAGGTGGAGGCAGCTTCTGTATGGGGCCCATCCTTCGATGTTCTGATTTTTTGCAATCAGCTGCCTGCTCAGGGCTACAGGACCCTGAGCATAAACATCGGCTGTTTTCCCTGGGAAAGAAAACTCACCAGTCCAGGTTCCTGATGTCAGTTTGTAGGGCTCTTCTAGGACTGTCAGGGCAGCACAAGTATGAGGTGGAGGAAGCTTCTGTATGGGACCCATCCTTCGATGTTCAGATTTTTTACCATCAGCTGCCTGCTTAGGGCCACAGGACCCTGAGCAGAAACATCGGCTGTTTTCCCTGAGAAAGAAAACAAACCGGTCCACGCTCCTGATGTCAGTTTGTAGGGCTCCTCTGGGACTGTGAGGACAGCACAAGTATGAGGTTGGGGCAACTCCGGTCTGGGACTTATCCTGCTATGTTCGAATTTTTTGCAGTGAGCTGCCGGCTCAGAGCCACAGGGCCCTGAGCAGAAACATCGGCTGTTTCCCCTGGGCAAGAAAACTCACCAGTCCAGGTTCCTGGTGTCAGTTTGTAGGGCTCGTCTGGGACAGTCAGGGCAGCACAAGTATGAGGTGGAGGCAGCTTCTGTATGGGGCCCATCCTTCGATGTTCGGATTTTTTGCAATCTGCTGCCCACTCAGGGCCACAGGACCCTGAGCAGAGTCATCGGCTGTTTTACCTGGGAAAGAAAACTCACCAGTCCAGGTTCCTGATGTCAGTTTGTAGGGCTCCTCTGGGACTGTCAGGGCAGCACAAGTATGAGGTGGAGGCAGCTTCTGTATTGGGCCCATCCTTCGATATTCGGATTTTTTGCAGACAGCTCCCCGCTAAGGGGCACAGGGCCCTGAGCAAAAACATCGGCTGTTTTCCCTGGGAAAGAAAACTCACCAGTCCAGATTCCTTATGTCAGTTTGTAGGGCTCCTCTGGGACTGTCAGGGCAGCACAAGTATGAGGTGGGGGCAGCTCCGGTATGGGACTTATCCTTCGATGTTCGGATTTTTGGCAGTAAGCTGACGGCTAAGAGCCACAGGGCCCTGAGCACAAACATCAGCTGTTTTCCCTGGGAAAGAAAACTCACCAGTCCAGGTTCCTGATGTCAGTTTGTAGGGCTCCTCTGGGACTGTCTGGAAAGCAAAAGTATGAGGTGGAGGCAGCTTCTGTATGGGGCCCATCCTTCGATGATCGGATTTTTTACAATCAGCTTCCTGCTTAGGGCCACAGGACCCTGAGCAGAAACATCGGCTGTTTTCCCTGGGAAAGAAAACTCACCGGTCCAGGTTCCTGATGTCAGTTTGAAGGGCTCCTCTGGGACTGTGAGGACAGCACAAGTATAAGTTTGGGGCAACTCCGGTCTGGGACTTATCCTTCGATGTTCGAATACTTTGCAATCTGCTTCCGGCTCAGAGCCACAGGGCCCTGAGCAGAAACATCGGCTGTTTCCCCTGGGAAAGAAAACTCACCAGTCCAGGTTCCTGATGTCAGTTTGTAGGGCTCCTCTGGGACTGTCAGGGCAGCACGAAGATGAGGTGGAGGCAGCTTCTGTATGGGGCTCACCCCTCGATGTTTGGATTTTTTGCAATCAGCTGCATGCTCAGGGCCACAGGACCCAGAGCATAAACATCGGCTGTTTTCCCTGGGAAAGAAAACTCACCAGTCCAGATTCCTGATGACAGTTTTTAGGGCTCCTCTGGGACTGTCAGGGCAGCAGAAGTATGCGGTGGAGGCAGCTTCTGTATGGGGCCCATCCTTCGATGTTCTGATTTTTTGCAATCAGCTGCCTGCTTAGGGCCACAGGACCCTGAGCAGAAACATCGGGTTTTTATCCTCGGAAAGAAAACTCACCAGTCCAGGTTCCTTATGTCAGTTTGTAGGGCTCCTCTGGGACTGTCTGGAAAGCACAAGTATGAGGTGGAGGCAGCTTCTGTATTGGGCCCATCCTTCGATTTTCGGATATCTTGCAGACAGCTCCCCGCTAAGGGGCACAGGGCCCTGAGCAAAAACATCGGCTGTTTTCCCTGGGAAAGAAAACTCACCAGTCCAGATTCCTGATGTCAGTTTGTAGGGCTCCTCTGGGACTGTCAGGGCAGCACAAGTATGAGGTGGAGGCAGCTTCTATATGGGGCCCATCCTTCGATGTTCGGATTTTTTGCAATCAGCGGCCTGCTCAGGGCTACAGGACCCTGAGCATAAACATCGGCAGTTTTCCCTGGGAAAGAAAACTCACCAGTCCAGGTTCCTGATGTCAGTTTGTAGGGCTCCTCTAGGACTGTCATGGCAGCACAAGTATGAGGTGGAGGCAGCTTCTGTATGGGACCCATCCTTCGATGTTCAGATTTTTTACAATCAGCTGCCTGCTTAGGGCCACAGGACCCTGAGCAGAAACATCGGCTGTTTTCCCTGAGAAACAAAACTCACCGGTCCACACTCCTGATGTCAGTTTGTAGGGCTCCTCTGGGACTGTGAGGACAGCACAAGTATGAGGATGGGGCAACTCCGGTCTGGGACTTATCCTTCGATGTTCGAATTTTTTGCAATCAGTTTCCGGCTCAGAGCCACAGGGCGCTGAGCAGAAACATCGGCCGTTTCTCCTGGGAAAGAAAACTCACCAGTCCAGGTTCCTGATATCAGTTTGTAGGGCTCCTCTGGGACTGTCAGGGCAGCACAAGTATGCGGTGGAGGCAGCTTCTGTATGGGGCCCATCCTTCGATGTTCGGATTTTTTGCAATCAGCTGCCTGCTATGGGGCACAGGTCCCTGAGCAAAAACATGGGCTGTTTTCCCTGGGAAAGAAAACTCACCAGTCCAGGTTCCTGATGTCAGTTTGTAGGGCTCCTCTGGGACTGTCAGGGCAGCATGAAGATGAGGTGGAGGCAGCTTCTGTATGGGGCTCACCCCTCGATATTTTGATTTTTTGCAATCAGCTGCCTGCTCAGGGCCACAGGACCCTGACCATAAACATCGGCTCTTTTCCCTGGGAAAGAAACCTCGCCAGTCCAGGTTCCTGATGTCAGTTTGTAGGGCTCCTCTGGGACTGTCCCGGCAGCACAAGTATGAGGTGGAGGCAGCTTCTGTATTGGGCCCATCCTTCGATATTCGGATTTTTTGCAGACAGCTCCCCGATAAGGGGCCCAGGGCCCTGAGCTAAAACATCGGCTGTTTTCCGTGGGAAAGAAAACTCACCAGTCCAGATTCCTTATGTCAGTTTGTAGGGCTCCTCTGGGACTGTCAGGGCAGCACAAGTATGAGGTGGAGGCGGCTTCTGTATGGGGCCCATCCTTCGATGTTCTGATTTTTTGCAATCAGCTGCCTGCTTAGGGCCACAGGACCCTGAGCAGAAACATCGGGTTTGTTCCCTCGGAAAGAAAACTCACCAGTCCAGGTTCCTGGTGTCAGTTTGTAGGGCTCCTCTGGGACTGTCTGGATAGCACAAGTATGAGGTGGAGGCAGCTTCTGTATTGGGCCCATCCTTCGATTTTCGGACATTTTGCAGACAGCTCTTCGCTAAGGGGCACAGGGCCCTGAGCAAAAACATCGGCTGTTTTCCCTGGGAAAGAAAACTCACCAGTCCAGATTCCTGATGTCAGTTTGTAGGGCTCCTCTGGGACTGTCAGGGCAGCACAAGTATGAGGTGGAGGCAGCTTCTATATGGGGCCCATCCTTCGATGCTCTGATTTTTTGCAATCAGCGGCCTGCTCAGGGCCACAGGACCCTGAGCAGAAACATCGGCTGTTTTCCCTGAGAAAGAAAACTCACCGGTCCACACTCCTGATTTCACTTTGTACGGCTCCTCTGGGACTGTGAGGACAGCACAAGTATGAGGTTGGGGCAACTCCGGTCTGGGACTTATCCTTCGATGTTCGAATTTTTTGCAATCAGTTTCCGGCTCAGAGCCACAGGGCGCTGAGCAGAAACATCGGCTGTTTCCCCTGGGAAAGAAAACTCACCAGTCCAGGTTCCTGATGTCAGTTTGTAGGGCTCCTCTTGGACTGTCAGGGCAGCACAAGTATGAGGTGGAGGCAGCTTCTGTATTGGGCCCATCCTTCGATATTCGGATTTTTGCAGACAGCTCCCCACTAAGGGGCACAGCGCCCTGAGCAAAAACATCGGCTGTTTTCCCTGGGAAAGAAAACTCACCAGTCCAGATTCCTTATGTCGGTTTGTAGAGCTCCTCTGGGACTGTCAGGGCAGCACAAGTATGAGGTGGGGGCAGCTCCGGTATGGGACTTATCCTTCGATGTTCGGATTTTTTGCAGTAAGCTGACGGCTAAGAGCCACAGGGCCCTGAGCACAAACATCAGCTGTTTTCCCTGGGAAAGAAATCTCACCAGTCCAGGTTCCTGATGTCAGTTTGTAGGGCTCCTCTGGGACTGTCTGGAAAGCAAAAGTATGAGGTGGAGGCAGCTTCTGTATGGGGCCCATCCTTTAATGTTCGGATTTTTTGCAATCAGCTGCCTGCTCAGGGCCACAGGACCCTGAGCAGAAACATCGGTTTTCTTTCCTCGGAAAGAAAACTCACCAGTCCAGGTTCCTGATGTCAGTTTGTAGGGCTCCTCTTGTACTGTCCCGGCAGCACAAGTATGAGGTGGAGGCAGCTTCTGTATGGGGCCCATCTTTCGATGTTCTGAATATTTGCCCTCAGCTGCCTGCTCAGGGCCACAGGACCGTGAGCAGAAACATTGACAGTTTTCCCTGGGAAAGCAAACACACCAGCCCCGGTTCCTAATGTCAGTTTTTAATGCTCATCTCGAACTGTCGGGGCTGCAGAATTATAAGGTGGTGGCAGATTCTCTATGGGGCCCATCCTTCAATATTCGGATTTTTTGCAGTCAGCTCCTCGCTAAGTAGTACAGGGACCTGGGCAAAAACATTGGTTGTTCTCCCTGGGAAAGAAAGCTCACCGGTCCAGGTTCCTGATGTCAGTTTGTAGGGCTCCTCTGGGACTGTCAGGGCAGCACAAGTATGAGGTGGAGGCAGCTTCTCTATGGGGCCCATCCTTCGATGTTCGGATTTTTTGCTATCAGCTGCCTGCTCAGGGCCACAGGACCCTGAGCAGGAACATTGGTTTTTTTCCCTCGGAAAGAAAACTCACCAGTCCAGGTTCCTGATGTCAGTTTGTAGGGCTCCTCTAGGACTGTCAGGGCAGCACAAGTATGAGGTGGAGGCAGCTTCTGTATGGGGCCCATCCTTCGATGTTCGGATTTTTTACAATCTGCTTCCTGCTTAGGGACACAGGACCCTGAGCAGAAACATCGGCTGTTTTCCCTGGGAAAGAAAACTCACCGGTCCAGGTTCCTGATGTCAGTTTGTAGGGCTCCTCTGGGACTGTCAGGGCAGCACAAGTATGAGGTGGAGGCAGCTTCTGTATGGGGCCCATCCTTCGATGTTATGATTTTTTGCAATCAGCTGCCTGCTCAGGGCTACAGGACCCTGAGCATAAACATCGGCTGTTTTCCCTGGGAAAGAAAACTCACCAGTCCAGGTTCCTGATGTCAGTTTGTAGGGCTCCTCTGGGACTGTCTGGAAAGCACAAGTATGAGGTGGAGGCAGCTTCTGTATGGGGCCCATCCTTCGATGTTCAGCTTTTTTGCAGTCTGCTTCCGGCTCTGAGCCACAGGGCCCTGAGCACAAACATCGGCTGTTTTCCCTGGGAAAGAAAACTCACCAGTCCAGGTTCCTGATGTCAGTTTGTAGGGCTCCTCTGGGACTGTCTGGAAAGCACAAGTATGAGGTGGAGGCAGCTTCTGTATGGGGCCCATTCTTCGATGTTCTGATTTTTTGCTATCAGCTGCCTGCTCAGGGCCTCAGGACCCTGAGCAGAAACATCGGTTTTCTTTCCTCGGAAAGAAAACTCACCAGTCCAGGTTCCTGATGTCAGTTTGTAGGGCTCCTCTTGGAGTGTCCCGGCAGCACAAGTATGAGGTGGAGGCAGCTTCTGTATGGGGCCCATCTTTCGATGTTCTGAATATTTGCCCTCAGCTGCCTGCTCAGGGCCACAGGACCGTGAGCAGAAACATTGACAGTTTTCCCTGGGAAAGCAAACACACCAGCCCCGGTTCCTAATGTCAGTTTTTAGGGCTCATCTCGAACTGTCGGGGCTGCAGAATTATAAGGTGGTGGCAGATTCTCTATGGGGCCCATCCTTCAATATTCGGATTTTTTGCAGTCAGCTCCTCGCTAAGTAGTACAGGGACCTGGGCAAAAACATTGGTTGTTCTCCCTGGGAAAGAAAACTCACCAGTCCAGGTTCCTGATGTCAGTTTGTAGGGCTCCTCTGGGACTGTCAGGGCAGCACAAGTATGAGGTGGAGGCAGCTTCTGTATGGGGCCCATCCTTCGATGTTCTGATTTTTTGCAATCAGCTGCCTGCTCAGGGCTACAGGACCCTGAGCATAAACATCGGCTGTTTTCCCTGGGAAAGAAAACTCACCAGTCCAGGTTCCTGATGTCAGTTTGTAGGGCTCTTCTAGGACTGTCAGGGCAGCACAAGTATGAGGTGGAGGAAGCTTCTGTATGGGACCCATCCTTCGATGTTCAGATTTTTTACCATCAGCTGCCTGCTTAGGGCCACAGGACCCTGAGCAGAAACATCGGCTGTTTTCCCTGAGAAAGAAAACAAACCGGTCCACGCTCCTGATGTCAGTTTGTAGGGCTCCTCTGGGACTGTGAGGACAGCACAAGTATGAGGTTGGGGCAACTCCGGTCTGGGACTTATCCTGCTATGTTCGAATTTTTTGCAGTGAGCTGCCGGCTCAGAGCCACAGGGCCCTGAGCAGAAACATCGGCTGTTTCCCCTGGGCAAGAAAACTCACCAGTCCAGGTTCCTGGTGTCAGTTTGTAGGGCTCGTCTGGGACAGTCAGGGCAGCACAAGTATGAGGTGGAGGCAGCTTCTGTATGGGGCCCATCCTTCGATGTTCGGATTTTTTGCAATCTGCTGCCCACTCAGGGCCACAGGACCCTGAGCAGAGTCATCGGCTGTTTTACCTGGGAAAGAAAACTCACCAGTCCAGGTTCCTGATGTCAGTTTGTAGGGCTCCTCTGGGACTGTCAGGGCAGCACAAGTATGAGGTGGAGGCAGCTTCTGTATTGGGCCCATCCTTCGATATTCGGATTTTTTGCAGACAGCTCCCCGCTAAGGGGCACAGGGCCCTGAGCAAAAACATCGGCTGTTTTCCCTGGGAAAGAAAACTCACCAGTCCAGATTCCTTATGTCAGTTTGTAGGGCTCCTCTGGGACTGTCAGGGCAGCACAAGTATGAGGTGGGGGCAGCTCCGGTATGGGACTTATCCTTCGATGTTCGGATTTTTGGCAGTAAGCTGACGGCTAAGAGCCACAGGGCCCTGAGCACAAACATCAGCTGTTTTCCCTGGGAAAGAAAACTCACCAGTCCAGGTTCCTGATGTCAGTTTGTAGGGCTCCTCTGGGACTGTCTGGAAAGCAAAAGTATGAGGTGGAGGCAGCTTCTGTATGGGGCCCATCCTTCGATGATCGGATTTTTTACAATCAGCTTCCTGCTTAGGGCCACAGGACCCTGAGCAGAAACATCGGCTGTTTCCCCTGGGAAAGAAAACTCACCGGTCCAGGTTCCTGATGTCAGTTTGAAGGGCTCCTCTGGGACTGTGAGGACAGCACAAGTATAAGTTTGGGGCAACTCCGGTCTGGGACTTATCCTTCGATGTTCGAATACTTTGCAATCTGCTTCCGGCTCAGAGCCACAGGGCCCTGAGCAGAAACATCGGCTGTTTCCCCTGGGAAAGAAAACTCACCAGTCCAGGTTCCTGATGTCAGTTTGTAGGGCTCCTCTGGGACTGTCAGGGCAGCACGAAGATGAGGTGGAGGCAGCTTCTGTATGGGGCTCACCCCTCGATGTTTGGATTTTTTGCAATCAGCTGCATGCTCAGGGCCACAGGACCCAGAGCATAAACATCGGCTGTTTTCCCTGGGAAAGAAAACTCACCAGTCCAGATTCCTGATGACAGTTTTTAGGGCTCCTCTGGGACTGTCAGGGCAGCAGAAGTATGCGGTGGAGGCAGCTTCTGTATGGGGCCCATCCTTCGATGTTCTGATTTTTTGCAATCAGCTGCCTGCTTAGGGCCACAGGACCCTGAGCAGAAACATCGGGTTTTTATCCTCGGAAAGAAAACTCACCAGTCCAGGTTCCTTATGTCAGTTTGTAGGGCTCCTCTGGGACTGTCTGGAAAGCACATGTATGAGGTGGAGGCAGCTTCTGTATTGGGCCCATCCTTCGATTTTCGGATATCTTGCAGACAGCTCCCCGCTAAGGGGCACAGGGCCCTGAGCAAAAACATCGGCTGTTTTCCCTGGGAAAGAAAACTCACCAGTCCAGATTCCTGATGTCAGTTTGTAGGGCTCCTCTGGGACTGTCAGGGCAGCACAAGTATGAGGTGGAGGCAGCTTCTATATGGGGCCCATCCTTCGATGTTCGGATTTTTTGCAATCAGCGGCCTGCTCAGGGCTACAGGACCCTGAGCATAAACATCGGCAGTTTTCCCTGGGAAAGAAAACTCACCAGTCCAGGTTCCTGATGTCAGTTTGTAGGGCTCCTCTAGGACTGTCATGGCAGCACAAGTATGAGGTGGAGGCAGCTTCTGTATGGGACCCATCCTTCGATGTTCAGATTTTTTACAATCAGCTGCCTGCTTAGGGCCACAGGACCCTGAGCAGAAACATCGGCTGTTTTCCCTGAGAAACAAAACTCACCGGTCCACACTCCTGATGTCAGTTTGTAGGGCTCCTCTGGGACTGTGAGGACAGCACAAGTATGAGGATGGGGCAACTCCGGTCTGGGACTTATCCTTCGATGTTCGAATTTTTTGCAATCAGTTTCCGGCTCAGAGCCACAGGGCGCTGAGCAGAAACATCGGCCGTTTCTCCTGGGAAAGAAAACTCACCAGTCCAGGTTCCTGATATCAGTTTGTAGGGCTCCTCTGGGACTGTCAGGGCAGCACAAGTATGCGGTGGAGGCAGCTTCTGTATGGGGCCCATCCTTCGATGTTCGGATTTTTTGCAATCAGCTGCCTGCTATGGGGCACAGGTCCCTGAGCAAAAACATGGGCTGTTTTCCCTGGGAAAGAAAACTAACTAGTCCAGGTTCCTGATGTCAGTTTGTAGGGTCCTCTGGGACTGTCAGGGCAGCATGAAGATGAGGTGGAGGCAGCTTCTGTATGGGGCTCACCCCTCGATATTTTGATTTTTTGCAATCAGCTGCCTGCTCAGGGCCACAGGACCCTGACCATAAACATCGGCTGTTTTCCCTGGGAAAGAAACCTCGCCAGTCCAGGTTCCTGATGTCAGTTTGTAGGGCTCCTCTGGGACTGTCCCGGCAGCACAAGTATGAGGTGGAGGCAGCTTCTGTATTGGGCCCATCCTTCGATATTCGGATTTTTTGCAGACAGCTCCCCGATAAGGGGCCCAGGGCCCTGAGCTAAAACATCGGCTGTTTTCCGTGGGAAAGAAAACTCACCAGTCCAGATTCCTTATGTCAGTTTGTAGGGCTCCTCTGGGACTGTCAGGGCAGCACAAGTATGAGGTGGAGGCGGCTTCTGTATGGGGCCCATCCTTCGATGTTCTGATTTTTTGCAATCAGCTGCCTGCTTAGGGCCACAGGACCCTGAGCAGAAACATCGGGTTTGTTCCCTCGGAAAGAAAACTCACCAGTCCAGGTTCCTGGTGTCAGTTTGTAGGGCTCCTCTGGGACTGTCTGGATAGCACAAGTATGAGGTGGAGGCAGCTTCTGTATTGGGCCCATCCTTCGATTTTCGGACATTTTGCAGACAGCTCTTCGCTAAGGGGCACAGGGCCCTGAGCAAAAACATCGGCTGTTTTCCCTGGGAAAGAAAACTCACCAGTCCAGATTCCTGATGTCAGTTTGTAGGGCTCCTCTGGGACTGTCAGGGCAGCACAAGTATGAGGTGGAGGCAGCTTCTATATGGGGCCCATCCTTCGATGCTCTGATTTTTTGCAATCAGCGGCCTGCTCAGGGCCACAGGACCCTGAGCAGAAACATCGGCTGTTTTCCCTGAGAAAGAAAACTCACCGGTCCACACTCCTGATTTCACTTTGTACGGCTCCTCTGGGACTGTGAGGACAGCACAAGTATGAGGTTGGGGCAACTCCGGTCTGGGACTTATCCTTCGATGTTCGAATTTTTTGCAATCAGTTTCCGGCTCAGAGCCACAGGGCGCTGAGCAGAAACATCGGCTGTTTCCCCTGGGAAAGAAAACTCACCAGTCCAGGTTCCTGATGTCAGTTTGTAGGGCTCCTCTTGGACTGTCAGGGCAGCACAAGTATGAGGTGGAGGCAGCTTCTGTATTGGGCCCATCCTTCGATATTCGGATTTTTGCAGACAGCTCCCCACTAAGGGGCACAGCGCCCTGAGCAAAAACATCGGCTGTTTTCCCTGGGAAAGAAAACTCACCAGTCCAGATTCCTTATGTCGGTTTGTAGAGCTCCTCTGGGACTGTCAGGGCAGCACAAGTATGAGGTGGGGGCAGCTCCGGTATGGGACTTATCCTTCGATGTTCGGATTTTTTGCAGTAAGCTGACGGCTAAGAGCCACAGGGCCCTGAGCACAAACATCAGCTGTTTTCCCTGGGAAAGAAATCTCACCAGTCCAGGTTCCTGATGTCAGTTTGTAGGGCTCCTCTGGGACTGTCTGGAAAGCAAAAGTATGAGGTGGAGGCAGCTTCTGTATGGGGCCCATCCTTTAATGTTCGGATTTTTTGCAATCAGCTGCCTGCTCAGGGCCACAGGACCCTGAGCAGAAACATCGGTTTTCTTTCCTCGGAAAGAAAACTCACCGGTCCAGGTTCCTGATGTCAGTTTGTAGGGCTCCTCTTGGACTGTCCCGGCAGCACAAGTATGAGGTGGAGGCAGCTTCTGTATGGGGCCCATCTTTCGATGTTCTGAATATTTGCCCTCAGCTGCCTGCTCAGGGCCACAGGACCGTGAGCAGAAACATTGACAGTTTTCCCTGGGAAAGCAAACACACCAGCCCCGGTTCCTAATGTCAGTTTTTAGGGCTCATCTCGAACTGTCGGGGCTGCAGAATTATAAGGTGGTGGCAGATTCTCTATGGGGCCCATCCTTCAATATTCGGATTTTTTGCAGTCAGCTCCTCGCTAAGTAGTACAGGGACCTGGGCAAAAACATTGGTTGTTCTCCCTGGGAAAGAAAGCTCACCGGTCCAGGTTCCTGATGTCAGTTTGTAGGGCTCCTCTGGGACTGTCAGGGCAGCACAAGTATGAGGTGGAGGCAGCTTCTCTATGGGGCCCATCCTTCGATGTTCTGATTTTTTGCAATCAGCTGCCTGCTTAGGGCCACAGGACCCTGAGCAGAAACATCGGGTTTTTATCCTCGGAAAGAAAACTCACCAGTCCAGATTCCTTATGTCAGTTTGTAGGGCTCCTCTGGGACTGTCTGGAAAGCACAAGTATGAGGTGGAGGCAGCTTCTGTATTGGGCCCATCCTTCGATTTTCGGATATCTTGCAGACAGCTCCCCGCTAAGGGGGACAGGGCCCTGAGCAAAAACATCGGCTGTTTTCCCTGGGAAAGAAAACTCACCAGTCCAGATTCCTGATGTCAGTTTGTAGGGCTCCTCTGGGACTGTCAGGGCAGCACAAGTATGAGGTGGAGGCAGCTTCTATATGGGGCCCATCCTTCGATGTTCGGATTTTTTGCAATCAGCGGCCTGCTCAGGGCTACAGGACCCTGAGCATAAACATCGGCAGTTTTCCCTGGGAAAGAAAACTCACCAGTCCAGGTTCCTGATGTCAGTTTGTAGGGCTCCTCTAGGACTGTCATGGCAGCACAAGTATGAGGTGGAGGCAGCTTCTGTATGGGACCCATCCTTCGATGTTCAGATTTTTTACAATCAGCTGCCTGCTTAGGGCCACAGGACCCTGAGCAGAAACATCGGCTGTTTTCCCTGAGAAACAAAACTCACCGGTCCACACTCCTGATGTCAGTTTGTAGGGCTCCTCTGGGACTGTGAGGACAGCACAAGTATGAGGATGGGGCAACTCCGGTCTGGGACTTATCCTTCGATGTTCGAATTTTTTGCAATCAGTTTCCGGCTCAGAGCCACAGGGCGCTGAGCAGAAACATCGGCCGTTTCCCCTGGGAAAGAAAACTCACCAGTCCAGGTTCCTGATATCAGTTTGTAGGGCTCCTCTGGGACTGTCAGGGCAGCACAAGTATGCGGTGGAGGCAGCTTCTGTATGGGGCCCATCCTTCGATGTTCGGATTTTTTGCAATCAGCTGCCTGCTATGGGGCACAGGTCCCTGAGCAAAAACATGGGCTGTTTTCCCTGGGAAAGAAAACTCACCAGTCCAGGTTCCTGATGTCAGTTTGTAGGGCTCCTCTGGGACTGTCAGGGCAGCATGAAGATGAGGTGGAGGCAGCTTCTGTATGGGGCTCGCCCCTCGATATTTTGATTTTTTGCAATCAGCTGCCTGCTCAGGGCCACAGGACCCTGACCATAAACATCGGCTGTTTTCCCTGGGAAAGAAAACTCGCCAGTCCAGGTTCCTGATGTCAGTTTGTAGGGCTCCTCTGGGACTGTCCCGGCAGCACAAGTATGAGGTGGAGGCTGCTTCTGTATGGGGCCCATCCTTCGATATTCGGATTTTTTGCAGACATCTCCCCGCTAATGGGCACAGGGCCCTGAGCAAAAACATCGGCTGTTTTCCCTGGGAAAGAAAACTCACCAGTCCAGGTTCCTGATGTCAGTTTGTAGGGCTCCTCTGGGACTGTCAGGGCAGCACAAGTATGCGGTGGAGGCAGCTTCTGTATGGGGCCCATCCTTCGATATTCGGATTTTTTGCAATCAGCTGCCTGCTCAGTGCTACAGGACCCTGAGCATAAACATCGGCTGTTTTCCCTGGGAAAGAAAACTCACCAGTCCAGGTTCCTGATGTCAGTTTGTAGGGCTCCTCTAGGACTGTCAGGGCAGCACAAGTATGAGGTGGAGGCAGCTTCTGTATTGGGCCCATCCTTCGATATTCGGATTTTTTGCAGACAGCTCCCCGCTAAGGGGCACAGGGCCCTGAGCAAAAACATCGGCTGTTTTCCCTGGGAAAGAAAACTCACCAGTCCAGATTCCTGATGTCAGTTTGTAGGGCCGCTCTGGGACTGTCAGGGCAGCACAAGTATGAGGTGGGGGCAGCTCCGGTATGGGACTTATCCTTCGATGTTCGGATTTTTTGCAGTAAGCTGACGGCTAAGAGCCACAGGGCCCTGAGCACAAACATCAGCTGTTTTCCCTGGGAAAGAAAACTCACCAGTCCAGGTTCCTGATGTCAGTTTGTAGGGCTCCTCTGGGACTGTCGGGAAAGCAAACGTATGCGGTGGAGGCAGCTTCTGTATGGGGCCCATCCTTTAATGTTCGGATTTTTTGCAATCAGCTGCCTGCTCAGGGCCACAGGACCCTGAGCAGAAACATCGGTTTTTTTCCCTCGGAAAGAAAACTCACCAGTCCAGGTTCCTGATGTCAGTTTGTAGGGCTCCTCTGGGACTGTCCGGGCAGCAGAAGTATGCGGTGGAGGCAGCTTCTGTATGGGGCTCACCCCTCGATAATTTGATTTTTTGCAATCAGCTGCCTGCTCAGGGCCACAGGACCGTGACCATAAACATCGGCTGTTTTCCCTGGGAAAGAAAACTCGCCAGTCCAGGTTCCTGATGTCAGTTTGTAGGGCTCCTCTGGGACTGTCCCGGCAGCACAAGTATGAGGTGGAGGCAGCTTCTGTATTGGGCCCATCCTTCGATATTCGGATTTTTTGCAGACAGCTCCCCGCTAAGGGGCACAGGGCCCTGAGCAAAAACATCGGCTGTTTTCCGTGGGAAAGAAAACTCACCAGTCCAGATTCCTGATGTCAGTTTGTAGGGCTCCTCTGGGACTGTCAGGGAAGCACAAGTATGAGGTGGAGGCGGCTTCTGTATGGGGCCCATCCTTCGATGTTCTGATTTTTTGCAATCAGCTGCCTGCTTAGGGCCACAGGACCCTTAGCAGAAACATCGGGTTTGTTCCCTCGGAAAGAAAACTCACCAGTCCAGGTTCCTTATGTCAGTTTGTAGGGCTCCTCTGGGACTGTCTGGAAAGCACAAGTATGAGGTGTAGGCAGCTTCTGTATTGGGCTCATCCTTCGATTTTCGGATATTTTGCAGACAGCTCCCCGCTAAGGGGCACACGGCCCTGAGCAAAAACATCGGCTGTTTTCCCTGGGAAAGAAAACTCACCAGTCCAGATTCCTGATTTCAGTTTGTAGGGCTGCTCTGGGACTGTCAGGGCAGCACAAGTATGAGGTGGAGGCAGCTTCTATATGGGGCCCATCCTTCGATGTTCGGATTTTTTGCTATCAGCGGCCTGCTCAGGGCTACAGGACCCTGAGCATAAACATCGGCAGTTTTCCCTGGGAAAGAAAACTCACCAGTCCAGGTTCCTGGTGTCAGTTTGTAGGGCTCTTCTAGGACTGTCATGGCAGCACAAGTATGAGATGGAGGCAGCTTCTGTATGGGACCCATCCTTCGATGTTCATATTTTTTACAATCAGCTGCCTGCTTAGGGCCACAGGACCCTGAGCAGAAACATCGGCTGTTTTCCCTGAGAAAGAAAACTCACCGGTCCACACTCCTGATTTCACTTTGTACGGCTCCTCTGGGACTGTGAGGACGGCACAAGTATGAGGTTGGGGCAACTCCGGTCTGGGACTTATCCTTCGATGTTCGAATTTTTTGCAATCAGTTTCCGGCTCAGAGCCACAGGGCGCTGAGCAGAAACATCGGCTGTTTCCCCTGGGAAAGAAAACTCACCAGTCCAGGTTCCTGATGTCAGTTTGTAGGGCTCCTCTTGGACTGTCAGGGCAGCACAAGTATGAGGTGGAGGCAGCTTCTGTATTGGGCCCATCCTTCGATATTCGGATTTTTGCAGACAGCTCCCCACTAAGGGGCACAGGGCCCTGAGCAAAAACATCGGCTGTTTTCCCTGGGAAAGAAAACTCACCAGTCCAGATTCCTGATGTCAGTTTGTAGGGCTCCTCTGGGACTGTCAGGGCAGCACAAGTATGAGGTGGAGGCAGCTTCTATATGGGGCCCATCCTTCGATGCTCTGATTTTTTGCAATCAGCGGCCTGCTCAGGGCTACAGGACCCTGAGCATAAACATCGGCAGTTTTCCCTGGGAAAGAAAACTCACCGGTCCACAATCCCGATGTCAGTTTGTAGGGCTCCTCTGGGACTGTGAGGACAGCACAAGTATGAGGTTGGGGCAACTCCGGTCTGGGACTTATCCTTCTATGTTCGAATTTTTTGCAATCAGTTTCCGGCTCAGAGCCACAGGGCGCTGAGCAGAAACATCGGCTGTTTCCCCTGGGAAAGAAAACTCACCAGTCCAGGTTCCTGATGTCAGTTTGTAGGGCTCCTCTGGGACTGTCCCGGCAGCACAAGTATGAGGTGGAGGCTGCTTCTGTATGGGGCCCATCCTTCGATATTCGGATTTTTTGCAGACAGCTCCCCGCTAATGGGCACAGGGCCCTGAGCAAAAACATCGGCTGTTTTCCCTGGGAAAGAAAACTCACCAGTCCAGGTTCCTGATGTCAGTTTGTAGGGCTCCTCTGGGACTGTCTGGAAAGCAAAAGTATGAGGTGGAGGCAGCTTCTGTATGGGGCCCATCCTTTAATGTTCGGATTTTTTGCAATCAGCTGCCTGCTCAGGGCCACAGGACCCTGAGCAGAAACATCGGTTTTCTTTCCTCGGAAAGAAAACTCACCAGTCCAGGTTCCTGATGTCAGTTTGTAGGGCTCCTCTTGGACTGTCCCGGCAGCACAAGTATGAGGTGGAGGCAGCTTCTGTATGGGGCCCATCTTTCGATGTTCTGAATATTTGCCCTCAGCTGCCTGCTCAGGGCCACAGGACCGTGAGCAGAAACATTGACAGTTTTCCCTGGGAAAGCAAACACACCAGCCCCGGTTCCTAATGTCAGTTTTTAGGGCTCATCTCGAACTGTCGGGGCTGCAGAATTATAAGGTGGTGGCAGATTCTCTATGGGGCCCATCCTTCAATATTCGGATTTTTTGCAGTCAGCTCCTCGCTAAGTAGTACAGGGACCTGGGCAAAAACATTGGTTGTTCTCCCTGGGAAAGAAAACTCACCGGTCCAGGTTCCTGATGTCAGTTTGTAGGGCTCCTCTGGGACTGTCAGGGCAGCACAAGTATGAGGTGGAGGCAGCTTCTCTATGGGGCCCATCCTTCGATGTTCGGATTTTTTGCTATCAGCTGCCTGCTCAGGGCCACAGGACCCTGAGCAGGAACATTGGTTTTTTTCCCTCGGAAAGAAAACTCACCAGTCCAGGTTCCTGATGTCAGTTTGTAGGGCTCCTCTAGGACTGTCAGGGCAGCACAAGTATGAGGTGGAGGCAGCTTCTGTATGGGGCCCATCCTTCGATGTTCGGATTTTTTACAATCTGCTTCCTGCTTAGGGACGCAGGACCCTGAGCAGAAACATCGGCTGTTTTCCCTGGGAAAGAAAACTCACCGGTCCAGGTTCCTGATGTCAGTTTGTAGGGCTCCTCTGGGACTGTCAGGGCAGCACAAGTATGAGGTGGAGGCAGCTTCTGTATGGGGCCCATCCTTCGATGTTATGATTTTTTGCAATCAGCTGCCTGCTCAGGGCTACAGGACCCTGAGCATAAACATCGGCTGTTTTCCCTGGGAAAGAAAACTCACCAGTCCAGGTTCCTGATGTCAGTTTGTAGGGCTCCTCTGGGACTGTGAGGACAGCACAAGTATGAGGTTGGGGCAACTCCGGTCTGGGACTTATCCTGCGATGTTCGAATTCTTTGCAGTGAGCTGCCGGCTCAGAGCCACAGGGCCCTGAGCAGAAACATCAGCTGTTTCCCCTGGGAAAGAAAACTCACCAGTCCAGGTTCCTGGTGTCAGTTTGTAGGGCTCGTCTGGGACTGTCAGGGCAGCACAAGTATGAGGTGGAGGCTGCTTCTGTATGGGGCCCATCCTTCGATGTTCGGATTTTTTGCAATCTGCTGCCCACTCAGGGCCACAGGACCCTGAGCAGAGTCATCGGCTGTTTTACTTGGGAAAGAAAACTCACCAGTCCAGGTTCCTGATGTCAGTTTGTAGGGCTCCTCTGGGACTGTCAGGGCAGCACAAGTATGAGGTGGAGGCAGCTTCTGTATTGGGCCCATCCTTCGATGTTCGGATTTTTTGCAATCAGCATCCTGCTCAGGGCTACAGGACCCTGAGCATAAACATCGGCTGTTTTCCCTGGGAAAGAAAACTCACCAGTCCAGGTTCCTGATGTCAGTTTGTAGGGCTCCTCTGGGACTGTCTGGAAAGCAAAAGTATGAGGTGGAGGCAGCTTCTGTATGGGGCCCATCCTTTAATGTTCGGATTTTTTGCAATCAGCTGCCTGCTCAGGGCCACAGGACCCTGAGCAGAAACATCGGGTTTTTTCCCTCGGAAAGAAAACTCACCAGTCCAGATTCCTGATGTTAGTTTGTAGGGCTCCTCTGGGACTGTCAGGGCAGCACAAGTATGAGGTGGAGGCAGCTTCTGTATGGGGCCCATCCTTCGATGTTCTGAATTTTTGCCCTCGGCTGCCTGCTCAGGGCCACAGGACCGTGAGCATAAACATTGACAGTTTTCCCTGGGAAAGCAAACACACCAGCCCCGGTTCCTAATGTCAGTTTTTAGGGCTCATCTCGGACAGTCAGGGCTGCAGAATTATAAGGTGGTGGCAGATTCTCTATGGGGCCCATCCTTATATATTCGGATTTTTTGCAGTCAGCTCCTCGCTAAGTAGTACAGGGACCTGGGCAAAAACATTGGTTGTTCTTCCTGGGAAAGAAAACTCACCAGTCCAGGTTCCTGATGTCAGTTTGTAGGGCTCCTCTAGGACTGTCAGGGCAGCACAAGTATGAGGTGGAGGCAGCTTCTGTATGGGGCCCATCCTTCGATGTTCGGATTTTTTACAATCAGCTTCCTGCTTAGGGCCACAGGACCCTGAGCAGAAACATCGGCTGTTTTCCCTGGGAAAGAAAACTCACCGGTCCAGGTTCCTGATGTCAGTTTTTAGGGCTCCTCTGGGACTGTCTGGAAAGCACAAGTATGAGGTGGAGGCAGCTTCTGTATGGGGCCCATCCTTCGATGTTCGGAGTTTTTGCAGTACGCTTCCGGCTCTGAGCCACAGGGCCCTGAGCAGAAACATCGGCTGTTTTCCCTGGGAAAGAAAACTCACCAGTCCAGGTTCCTGATGTCAGTTTGTAGGGCTCCTCTGGGACTGTCTGGAAAGCACAAGTATGAGGTGGAGGCAGCTTCTGTATGGGGCCCATCCTTCGATGTTCGGATTTTTTGCTATCAGCTGCCTGCTCAGGGCCACAGGACCCTGAGCAGGAACATTGGTTTTTTTCCCTGGGAAAGAAAACTCACCAGTCCAGGTTCCTGATGTCAGTTTGTAGGGCTCCTCTAGGACTGTCAGGGCAGCACAAGTATGAGGTGGAGGCAGCTTCTGTATGGGGCCCATCCTTCGAAGTTCGGATTTTTTACAATCTGCTTCCTGCTTAGGGACACAGGACCCTGAGCAGAAACATCGGCTGTTTTCCCTGGAAAAGAAAACTCACCGGTCCAGGTTCCTGATGTCAGTTTGCAGGGCTCCTCTGGGACTGTCTGGAAA
This sequence comes from Taeniopygia guttata, assembly GCF_048771995.1. Taxonomy (NCBI): domain Eukaryota; kingdom Metazoa; phylum Chordata; class Aves; order Passeriformes; family Estrildidae; genus Taeniopygia; species Taeniopygia guttata. Next base: position 55,963,479 of record NC_133028.1, read on the forward strand.
GCACAAGTATGAGGTGGAGGCAGCTTCTCTATGGGGCCCATCCTTCGATGTTCGGATTTTTTACAATCAGCTTCCTGCTTAGGGCCACAGGAACCTGAGCAGAAACATCAGCTGTTTTCCCTGGGAAAGAAAACTCATCGGTCCAGGTTCCTGATGTCAGTTTTTAGGGCTCCTCTGGGACTGTCTGGAAAGCACAAGTATGAGGTGGAGGCAGCTTCTGTATGGGGCCCATCCTTCGATGTTCAGCTTTTTTGCAGTATGCTTCCGGCTCTGAGCCACAGGGCCCTGAGCACAAACATCGGCTGTTTTCCCTGGGAAAGAAAACTCACCAGTCCAGGTTCCTGATGTCAGTTTGTAGGGCTCCTCTGGGACTGTCTGGAAAGCACAAGTATGAGGTGGAGGCAGCTTCTGTATGGGGCCCATTCTTCGATGTTCTGATTTTTTGCTATCAGCTGCCTGCTCAGGGCCTCAGGACCCTGAGCAGAAACATCGGTTTTCTTTCCTCGGAAAGAAAACTCACCAGTCCAGGTTCCTGATGTCAGTTTGTAGGGCTCCTCTTGGACTGTCCCGGCAGCACAAGTATGAGGTGGAGGCAGCTTCTGTATGGGGCCCATCTTTCGATGTTCTGAATATTTGCCCTCTGCTGCCTGCTCAGGGCCACAGGACCGTGAGCAGAAACATTGACAGTTTTCCCTGGGAAAGCAAACACACCAGCCCCGGTTCCTAATGTCAGTTTTTAGGGCTCATCTCGAACTGTCGGGGCTGCAGAATTATAAGGTGGTGGCAGATTCTCTATGGGGCCCATCCTTCAATATTCGGATTTTTTGCAGTCAGCTCCTCGCTAAGTAGTACAGGGACCTGGGCAAAAACATTGGTTGTTCTCCCTGGGAAAGAAAACTCACCAGTCCAGGTTCCTGATGTCAGTTTGTAGGGCTCCTCTGGGACTGTCAGGGCAGCACAAGTATGAGGTGGAGGCAGCTTCTGTATGGGGCCCATCCTTCGATGTTCGGATTTTTTGCAATCAGCTGCCTGCTCAGGGCTACAGGACCCTGAGCATAAACATCGGCTGTTTTCCCTGGGAAAGAAAACTCACCAGTCCAGGTTCCTGATGTCAGTTTGTAGGGCTCTTCTAGGACTGTCAGGGCAGCACAAGTATGAGGTGGAGGAAGCTTCTGTATGGGACCCATCCTTCGATGTTCAGATTTTTTACCATCAGCTGCCTGCTTAGGGCCACAGGACCCTGAGCAGAAACATCGGCTGTTTTCCCTGAGAAAGAAAACAAGCCGGTCCACGCTCCTGATGTCAGTTTGTAGGGCTCCTCTGGGACTGTGAGGACAGCACAAGTATGAGGTTGGGGCAACTCCGGTCTGGGACTTATCCTGCTATGTTCGAATTTTTTGCAGTGAGCTGCCGGCTCAGAGCCACAGGGCCCTGAGCAGAAACATCGGCTGTTTCCCCTGGGCAAGAAAACTCACCAGTCCAGGTTCCTGGTGTCAGTTTGTAGGGCTCGTCTGGGACAGTCAGGGCAGCACAAGTATGAGGTGGAGGCAGCTTCTGTATGGGGCCCATCCTTCGATGTTCGGATTTTTTGCAATCTGCTGCCCACTCAGGGCCACAGGACCCTGAGCAGAGTCATCGGCTGTTTTACCTGGGAAAGAAAACTCACCAGTCCAGGTTCCTGATGTCAGTTTGTAGGGCTCCTCTGGGACTGTCAGGGCAGCACAAGTATGAGGTGGAGGCAGCTTCTGTATTGGGCCCATCCTTCGATATTCGGATTTTTTGCAGACAGCTCCCCGCTAAGGGGCACAGGGCCCTGAGCAAAAACATCGGCTGTTTTCCCTGGGAAAGAAAACTCACCAGTCCAGATTCCTTATGTCAGTTTGTAGGGCTCCTCTGGGACTGTCAGGGCAGCACAAGTATGAGGTGGGGGCAGCTCCGGTATGGGACTTATCCTTCGATGTTCGGATTTTTGGCAGTAAGCTGACGGCTAAGAGCCACAGGGCCCTGAGCACAAACATCAGCTGTTTTCCCTGGGAAAGAAAACTCACCAGTCCAGGTTCCTGATGTCAGTTTGTAGGGCTCCTCTGGGACTGTCTGGAAAGCAAAAGTATGAGGTGGAGGCAGCTTCTGTATGGGGCCCATCCTTCGATGATCGGATTTTTTACAATCAGCTTCCTGCTTAGGGCCACAGGACCCTGAGCAGAAACATCGGCTGTTTTCCCTGGGAAAGAAAACTCACCGGTCCAGGTTCCTGATGTCAGTTTGAAGGGCTCCTCTGGGACTGTGAGGACAGCACAAGTATAAGTTTGGGGCAACTCCGGTCTGGGACTTATCCTTCGATGTTCGAATACTTTGCAATCTGCTTCCGGCTCAGAGCCACAGGGCCCTGAGCAGAAACATCGGCTGTTTCCCCTGGGAAAGAAAACTCACCAGTCCAGGTTCCTGATGTCAGTTTGTAGGGCTCCTCTGGGACTGTCAGGGCAGCACGAAGATGAGGTGGAGGCAGCTTCTGTATGGGGCTCACCCCTCGATGTTTGGATTTTTTGCAATCAGCTGCATGCTCAGGGCCACAGGACCCAGAGCATAAACATCGGCTGTTTTCCCTGGGAAAGAAAACTCACCAGTCCAGATTCCTGATGACAGTTTTTAGGGCTCCTCTGGGACTGTCAGGGCAGCAGAAGTATGCGGTGGAGGCAGCTTCTGTATGGGGCCCATCCTTCGATGTTCTGATTTTTTGCAATCAGCTGCCTGCTTAGGGCCACAGGACCCTGAGCAGAAACATCGGGTTTTTATCCTCGGAAAGAAAACTCACCAGTCCAGGTTCCTTATGTCAGTTTGTAGGGCTCCTCTGGGACTGTCTGGAAAGCACAAGTATGAGGTGGAGGCAGCTTCTGTATTGGGCCCATCCTTCGATTTTCGGATATCTTGCAGACAGCTCCCCGCTAAGGGGCACAGGGCCCTGAGCAAAAACATCGGCTGTTTTCCCTGGGAAAGAAAACTCACCAGTCCAGATTCCTGATGTCAGTTTGTAGGGCTCCTCTGGGACTGTCAGGGCAGCACAAGTATGAGGTGGAGGCAGCTTCTATATGGGGCCCATCCTTCGATGTTCGGATTTTTTGCAATCAGCGGCCTGCTCAGGGCTACAGGACCCTGAGCATAAACATCGGCAGTTTTCCCTGGGAAAGAAAACTCACCAGTCCAGGTTCCTGATGTCAGTTTGTAGGGCTCCTCTAGGACTGTCATGGCAGCACAAGTATGAGGTGGAGGCAGCTTCTGTATGGGACCCATCCTTCGATGTTCAGATTTTTTACAATCAGCTGCCTGCTTAGGGCCACAGGACCCTGAGCAGAAACATCGGCTGTTTTCCCTGAGAAACAAAACTCACCGGTCCACACTCCTGTTGTCAGTTTGTAGGGCTCCTCTGGGACTGTGAGGACAGCACAAGTATGAGGATGGGGCAACTCCGGTCTGGGACTTATCCTTCGATGTTCGAATTTTTTGCAATCAGTTTCCGGCTCAGAGCCACAGGGCGCTGAGCAGAAACATCGGCCGTTTCTCCTGGGAAAGAAAACTCACCAGTCCAGGTTCCTGATATCAGTTTGTAGGGCTCCTCTGGGACTGTCAGGGCAGCACAAGTATGCGGTGGAGGCAGCTTCTGTATGGGGCCCATCCTTCGATGTTCGGATTTTTTGCAATCAGCTGCCTGCTATGGGGCACAGGTCCCTGAGCAAAAACATGGGCTGTTTTCCCTGGGAAAGAAAACTCACCAGTCCAGGTTCCTGATGTCAGTTTGTAGGGCTCCTCTGGGACTGTCAGGGCAGCATGAAGATGAGGTGGAGGCAGCTTCTGTATGGGGCTCACCCCTCGATATTTTGATTTTTTGCAATCAGCTGCCTGCTCAGGGCCACAGGACCCTGACCATAAACATCGGCTGTTTTCCCTGGGAAAGAAACCTCGCCAGTCCAGGTTCCTGATGTCAGTTTGTAGGGCTCCTCTGGGACTGTCCCGGCAGCACAAGTATGAGGTGGAGGCAGCTTCTGTATTGGGCCCATCCTTCGATATTCGGATTTTTTGCAGACAGCTCCCCGATAAGGGGCCCAGGGCCCTGAGCTAAAACATCGGCTGTTTTCCGTGGGAAAGAAAACTCACCAGTCCAGATTCCTTATGTCAGTTTGTAGGGCTCCTCTGGGACTGTCAGGGCAGCACAAGTATGAGGTGGAGGCGGCTTCTGTATGGGGCCCATCCTTCGATGTTCTGATTTTTTGCAATCAGCTGCCTGCTTAGGGCCACAGGACCCTGAGCAGAAACATCGGGTTTGTTCCCTCGGAAAGAAAACTCACCAGTCCAGGTTCCTGGTGTCAGTTTGTAGGGCTCCTCTGGGACTGTCTGGATAGCACAAGTATGAGGTGGAGGCAGCTTCTGTATTGGGCCCATCCTTCGATTTTCGGACATTTTGCAGACAGCTCTTCGCTAAGGGGCACAGGGCCCTGAGCAAAAACATCGGCTGTTTTCCCTGGGAAAGAAAACTCACCAGTCCAGATTCCTGATGTCAGTTTGTAGGGCTCCTCTGGGACTGTCAGGGCAGCACAAGTATGAGGTGGAGGCAGCTTCTATATGGGGCCCATCCTTCGATGCTCTGATTTTTTGCAATCAGCGGCCTGCTCAGGGCCACAGGACCCTGAGCAGAAACATCGGCTGTTTTCCCTGAGAAAGAAAACTCACCGGTCCACACTCCTGATTTCACTTTGTACGGCTCCTCTGGGACTGTGAGGACAGCACAAGTATGAGGTTGGGGCAACTCCGGTCTGGGACTTATCCTTCGATGTTCGAATTTTTTGCAATCAGTTTCCGGCTCAGAGCCACAGGGCGCTGAGCAGAAACATCGGCTGTTTCCCCTGGGAAAGAAAACTCACCAGTCCAGGTTCCTGATGTCAGTTTGTAGGGCTCCTCTTGGACTGTCAGGGCAGCACAAGTATGAGGTGGAGGCAGCTTCTGTATTGGGCCCATCCTTCGATATTCGGATTTTTGCAGACAGCTCCCCACTAAGGGGCACAGCGCCCTGAGCAAAAACATCGGCTGTTTTCCCTGGGAAAGAAAACTCACCAGTCCAGATTCCTTATGTCGGTTTGTAGGGCTCCTCTGGGACTGTCAGGGCAGCACAAGTATGAGGTGGGGGCAGCTCCGGTATGGGACTTATCCTTCGATGTTCGGATTTTTTGCAGTAAGCTGACGGCTAAGAGCCACAGGGCCCTGAGCACAAACATCAGCTGTTTTCCCTGGGAAAGAAATCTCACCAGTCCAGGTTCCTGATGTCAGTTTGTAGGGCTCCTCTGGGACTGTCTGGAAAGCAAAAGTATGAGGTGGAGGCAGCTTCTGTATGGGGCCCATCCTTTAATGTTCGGATTTTTTGCAATCAGCTGCCTGCTCAGGGCCACAGGACCCTGAGCAGAAACATCGGTTTTCTTTCCTCGGAAAGAAAACTCACCAGTCCAGGTTCCTGATGTCAGTTTGTAGGGCTCCTCTTGGACTGTCCCGGCAGCACAAGTATGAGGTGGAGGCAGCTTCTGTATGGGGCCCATCTTTCGATGTTCTGAATATTTGCCCTCAGCTGCCTGCTCAGGGCCACAGGACCGTGAGCAGAAACATTGACAGTTTTCCCTGGGAAAGCAAACACACCAGCCCCGGTTCCTAATGTCAGTTTTTAGGGCTCATCTCGAACTGTCGGGGCTGTAGAATTATAAGGTGGTGGCAGATTCTCTATGGGGCCCATCCTTCAATATTCGGATTTTTTGCAGTCAGCTCCTCGCTAAGTAGTACAGGGACCTGGGCAAAAACATTGGTTGTTCTCCCTGGGAAAGAAAACTCACCGGTCCAGGTTCCTGATGTCAGTTTGTAGGGCTCCTCTGGGACTGTCAGGGCAGCACAAGTATGAGGTGGAGGCAGCTTCTCTATGGGGCCCATCCTTCGATGTTCGGATTTTTTGCTATCAGCTGCCTGCTCAGGGCCACAGGACCCTGAGCAGGAACATTGGTTTTTTTCCCTCGGAAAGAAAACTCACCAGTCCAGGTTCCTGATGTCAGTTTGTAGGGCTCCTCTAGGACTGTCAGGGCAGCACAAGTATGAGGTGGAGGCAGCTTCTGTATGGGGCCCATCCTTCGATGTTCGGATTTTTTACAATCTGCTTCCTGCTTAGGGACACAGGACCCTGAGCAGAAACATCGGCTGTTTTCCCTGGGAAAGAAAACTCACCGGTCCAGGTTCCTGATGTCAGTTTGTAGGGCTCCTCTGGGACTGTCAGGGCAGCACAAGTATGAGGTGGAGGCAGCTTCTGTATGGGGCCCATCCTTCGATGTTATGATTTTTTGCAATCAGCTGCCTGCTCAGGGCTACAGGACCCTGAGCATAAACATCGGCTGTTTTCCCTGGGAAAGAAAACTCACCAGTCCAGGTTCCTGATGTCAGTTTGTAGGGCTCCTCTGGGACTGTGAGGACAGCACAAGTATGAGGTTGGGGCAACTCCGGTCTGGGACTTATCCTGCGATGTTCGAATTTTTTGCAGTGAGCTGCCGGCTCAGAGCCACAGGGCCCTGAGCAGAAACATCGGCTGTTTCCCCTGGGAAAGAAAACTCACCAGTCCAGGTTCCTGGTGTCAGTTTGTAGGGCTCGTCTGGGACTGTCAGGGCAGCACAAGTATGAGGTGGAGGCTGCTTCTGTATGGGGCCCATCCTTCGATGTTCGGATTTTTTGCAATCTGCTGCCCACTCAGGGCCACAGGACCCTGAGCAGAGTCATCGGCTGTTTTACCTGGGAAATAAAACTCACCAGTCCAGGTTCCTGATGTCAGTTTGTAGGGCTCCTCTGGGACTGTCAGGGCAGCACAAGTATGAGGTGGAGGCAGCTTCTGTATTGGGCCCATCCTTCGATGTTCGGATTTTTTGCAATCAGCATCCTGCTCAGGGCTACAGGACCCTGAGCATAACCATCGGCTGTTTTCCCTGGGAAAGAAAACTCACCAGTCCAGGTTCCTGATGTCAGTTTGTAGGGCTCCTCTGGGACTGTCTGGAAAGCAAAAGTATGAGGTGGAGGCAGCTTCTGTATGGGGCCCATCCTTTAATGTTCGGATTTTTTGCAATCAGCTCCCTGCTCAGGGCCACAGGACCCTGAGCAGAAACATCGGGTTTTTTCCCTCGGAAAGAAAACTCACCAGTCCAGATTCCTGATGTTAGTTTGTAGGGCTCCTCTGGGACTGTCAGGGCAGCACAAGTATGAGGTGGAGGCAGCTTCTGTATGGGGCCCATCCTTCGATGTTCTGAATTTTTGCCCTCGGCTGCCTGCTCAGGGCCACAGGACCGTGAGCATAAACATTGACAGTTTTCCCTGGGAAAGCAAACACACCAGCCCCGGTTCCTAATGTCAGTTTTTAGGGCTCATCTCGGACAGTCAGGGCTGCAGAATTATAAGGTGGTGGCAGATTCTCTATGGGGCCCATCCTTATATATTCGGATTTTTTGCAGTCAGCTCCTCGCTAAGTAGTACAGGGACCTGGGCAAAAACATTGGTTGTTCTTCCTGGGAAAGAAAACTCACCAGTCCAGGTTCCTGATGTCAGTTTGTAGGGCTCCTCTAGGACTGTCAGGGCAGCACAAGTATGAGGTGGAGGCAGCTTCTGTATGGGGCCCATCCTTCGATGTTCGGATTTTTTACAATCAGCTTCCTGCTTAGGGCCACAGGACCCTGAGCAGAAACATCGGCTGTTTTCCCTGGGAAAGAAAACTCACCGGTCCAGGTTCCTGATGTCAGTTTTTAGGGCTCCTCTGGGACTGTCTGGAAAGCACAAGTATGAGGTGGAGGCAGCTTCTGTATGGGGCCCATCCTTCGATGTTCAGCTTTTTTGCAGTATGCTTCCGGCTCTGAGCCACAGGGCCCTGAGCACAAACATCGGCTGTTTTCCCTGGGAAAGAAAACTCACCAGTCCAGGTTCCTGATGTCAGTTTGTAGGGCTCCTCTGGGACTGTCTGGAAAGCACAAGTATGAGGTGGAGGCAGCTTCTGTATGGGGCCCATTCTTCGATGTTCTGATTTTTTGCTATCAGCTGCCTGCTCAGGGCCTCAGGACCCTGAGCAGAAACATCGGTTTTCTTTCCTCGGAAAGAAAACTCACCAGTCCAGGTTCCTGATGTCAGTTTGTAGGGCTCCTCTTGGACTGTCCCGGCAGCACAAGTATGAGGTGGAGGCAGCTTCTGTATGGGGCCCATCTTTCGATGTTCTGAATATTTGCCCTCAGCTGCCTGCTCAGGGCCACAGGACCGTGAGCAGAAACATTGACAGTTTTCCCTGGGAAAGCAAACACACCAGCCCCGGTTCCTAATGTCAGTTTTTAGGGCTCATCTCGAACTGTCGGGGCTGCAGAATTATAAGGTGGTGGCAGATTCTCTATGGGGCCCATCCTTCAATATTCGGATTTTTTGCAGTCAGCTCCTCGCTAAGTAGTACAGGGACCTGGGCAAAAACATTGGTTGTTCTCCCTGGGAAAGAAAACTCACCAGTCCAGGTTCCTGATGTCAGTTTGTAGGGCTCCTCTGGGACTGTCAGGGCAGCACAAGTATGAGGTGGAGGCAGCTTCTGTATGGGGCCCATCCTTCGATGTTCTGATTTTTTGCAATCAGCTGCCTGCTCAGGGCTACAGGACCCTGAGCATAAACATCGGCTGTTTTCCCTGGGAAAGAAAACTCACCAGTCCAGGTTCCTGATGTCAGTTTGTAGGGCTCTTCTAGGACTGTCAGGGCAGCACAAGTATGAGGTGGAGGAAGCTTCTGTATGGGACCCATCCTTCGATGTTCAGATTTTTTACCATCAGCTGCCTGCTTAGGGCCACAGGACCCTGAGCAGAAACATCGGCTGTTTTCCCTGAGAAAGAAAACAAACCGGTCCACGCTCCTGATGTCAGTTTGTAGGGCTCCTCTGGGACTGTGAGGACAGCACAAGTATGAGGTTGGGGCAACTCCGGTCTGGGACTTATCCTGCTATGTTCGAATTTTTTGCAGTGAGCTGCCGGCTCAGAGCCACAGGGCCCTGAGCAGAAACATCGGCTGTTTCCCCTGGGCAAGAAAACTCACCAGTCCAGGTTCCTGGTGTCAGTTTGTAGGGCTCGTCTGGGACAGTCAGGGCAGCACAAGTATGAGGTGGAGGCAGCTTCTGTATGGGGCCCATCCTTCGATGTTCGGATTTTTTGCAATCTGCTGCCCACTCAGGGCCACAGGACCCTGAGCAGAGTCATCGGCTGTTTTACCTGGGAAAGAAAACTCACCAGTCCAGGTTCCTGATGTCAGTTTGTAGGGCTCCTCTGGGACTGTCAGGGCAGCACAAGTATGAGGTGGAGGCAGCTTCTGTATTGGGCCCATCCTTCGATATTCGGATTTTTTGCAGACAGCTCCCCGCTAAGGGGCACAGGGCCCTGAGCAAAAACATCGGCTGTTTTCCCTGGGAAAGAAAACTCACCAGTCCAGATTCCTTATGTCAGTTTGTAGGGCTCCTCTGGGACTGTCAGGGCAGCACAAGTATGAGGTGGGGGCAGCTCCGGTATGGGACTTATCCTTCGATGTTCGGATTTTTGGCAGTAAGCTGACGGCTAAGAGCCACAGGGCCCTGAGCACAAACATCAGCTGTTTTCCCTGGGAAAGAAAACTCACCAGTCCAGGTTCCTGATGTCAGTTTGTAGGGCTCCTCTGGGACTGTCTGGAAAGCAAAAGTATGAGGTGGAGGCAGCTTCTGTATGGGGCCCATCCTTCGATGATCGGATTTTTTACAATCAGCTTCCTGCTTAGGGCCACAGGACCCTGAGCAGAAACATCGGCTGTTTTCCCTGGGAAAGAAAACTCACCGGTCCAGGTTCCTGATGTCAGTTTGAAGGGCTCCTCTGGGACTGTGAGGACAGCACAAGTATAAGTTTGGGGCAACTCCGGTCTGGGACTTATCCTTCGATGTTCGAATACTTTGCAATCTGCTTCCGGCTCAGAGCCACAGGGCCCTGAGCAGAAACATCGGCTGTTTCCCCTGGGAAAGAAAACTCACCAGTCCAGGTTCCTGATGTCAGTTTGTAGGGCTCCTCTGGGACTGTCAGGGCAGCACGAAGATGAGGTGGAGGCAGCTTCTGTATGGGGCTCACCCCTCGATGTTTGGATTTTTTGCAATCAGCTGCATGCTCAGGGCCACAGGACCCAGAGCATAAACATCGGCTGTTTTCCCTGGGAAAGAAAACTCACCAGTCCAGATTCCTGATGACAGTTTTTAGGGCTCCTCTGGGACTGTCAGGGCAGCAGAAGTATGCGGTGGAGGCAGCTTCTGTATGGGGCCCATCCTTCGATGTTCTGATTTTTTGCAATCAGCTGCCTGCTTAGGGCCACAGGACCCTGAGCAGAAACATCGGGTTTTTATCCTCGGAAAGAAAACTCACCAGTCCAGGTTCCTTATGTCAGTTTGTAGGGCTCCTCTGGGACTGTCTGGAAAGCACAAGTATGAGGTGGAGGCAGCTTCTGTATTGGGCCCATCCTTCGATTTTCGGATATCTTGCAGACAGCTCCCCGCTAAGGGGCACAGGGCCCTGAGCAAAAACATCGGCTGTTTTCCCTGGGAAAGAAAACTCACCAGTCCAGATTCCTGATGTCAGTTTGTAGGGCTCCTCTGGGACTGTCAGGGCAGCACAAGTATGAGGTGGAGGCAGCTTCTATATGGGGCCCATCCTTCGATGTTCGGATTTTTTGCAATCAGCGGCCTGCTCAGGGCTACAGGACCCTGAGCATAAACATCGGCAGTTTTCCCTGGGAAAGAAAACTCACCAGTCCAGGTTCCTGATGTCAGTTTGTAGGGCTCCTCTAGGACTGTCATGGCAGCACAAGTATGAGGTGGAGGCAGCTTCTGTATGGGACCCATCCTTCGATGTTCAGATTTTTTACAATCAGCTGCCTGCTTAGGGCCACAGGACCCTGAGCAGAAACATCGGCTGTTTTCCCTGAGAAACAAAACTCACCGGTCCACACTCCTGATGTCAGTTTGTAGGGCTCCTCTGGGACTGTGAGGACAGCACAAGTATGAGGATGGGGCAACTCCGGTCTGGGACTTATCCTTCGATGTTCGAATTTTTTGCAATCAGTTTCCGGCTCAGAGCCACAGGGCGCTGAGCAGAAACATCGGCCGTTTCTCCTGGGAAAGAAAACTCACCAGTCCAGGTTCCTGATATCAGTTTGTAGGGCTCCTCTGGGACTGTCAGGGCAGCACAAGTATGCGGTGGAGGCAGCTTCTGTATGGGGCCCATCCTTCGATGTTCGGATTTTTTGCAATCAGCTGCCTGCTATGGGGCACAGGTCCCTGAGCAAAAACATGGGCTGTTTTCCCTGGGAAAGAAAACTCACCAGTCCAGGTTCCTGATGTCAGTTTGTAGGGCTCCTCTGGGACTGTCAGGGCAGCATGAAGATGAGGTGGAGGCAGCTTCTGTATGGGGCTCACCCCTCGATATTTTGATTTTTTGCAATCAGCTGCCTGCTCAGGGCCACAGGACCCTGACCATAAACATCGGCTCTTTTCCCTGGGAAAGAAACCTCGCCAGTCCAGGTTCCTGATGTCAGTTTGTAGGGCTCCTCTGGGACTGTCCCGGCAGCACAAGTATGAGGTGGAGGCAGCTTCTGTATTGGGCCCATCCTTCGATATTCGGATTTTTTGCAGACAGCTCCCCGATAAGGGGCCCAGGGCCCTGAGCTAAAACATCGGCTGTTTTCCGTGGGAAAGAAAACTCACCAGTCCAGATTCCTTATGTCAGTTTGTAGGGCTCCTCTGGGACTGTCAGGGCAGCACAAGTATGAGGTGGAGGCGGCTTCTGTATGGGGCCCATCCTTCGATGTTCTGATTTTTTGCAATCAGCTGCCTGCTTAGGGCCACAGGACCCTGAGCAGAAACATCGGGTTTGTTCCCTCGGAAAGAAAACTCACCAGTCCAGGTTCCTGGTGTCAGTTTGTAGGGCTCCTCTGGGACTGTCTGGATAGCACAAGTATGAGGTGGAGGCAGCTTCTGTATTGGGCCCATCCTTCGATTTTCGGACATTTTGCAGACAGCTCTTCGCTAAGGGGCACAGGGCCCTGAGCAAAAACATCGGCTGTTTTCCCTGGGAAAGAAAACTCACCAGTCCAGATTCCTGATGTCAGTTTGTAGGGCTCCTCTGGGACTGTCAGGGCAGCACAAGTATGAGGTGGAGGCAGCTTCTATATGGGGCCCATCCTTCGATGCTCTGATTTTTTGCAATCAGCGGCCTGCTCAGGGCCACAGGACCCTGAGCAGAAACATCGGCTGTTTTCCCTGAGAAAGAAAACTCACCGGTCCACACTCCTGATTTCACTTTGTACGGCTCCTCTGGGACTGTGAGGACAGCACAAGTATGAGGTTGGGGCAACTCCGGTCTGGGACTTATCCTTCGATGTTCGAATTTTTTGCAATCAGTTTCCGGCTCAGAGCCACAGGGCGCTGAGCAGAAACATCGGCTGTTTCCCCTGGGAAAGAAAACTCACCAGTCCAGGTTCCTGATGTCAGTTTGTAGGGCTCCTCTTGGACTGTCAGGGCAGCACAAGTATGAGGTGGAGGCAGCTTCTGTATTGGGCCCATCCTTCGATATTCGGATTTTTGCAGACAGCTCCCCACTAAGGGGCACAGCGCCCTGAGCAAAAACATCGGCTGTTTTCCCTGGGAAAGAAAACTCACCAGTCCAGATTCCTTATGTCGGTTTGTAGAGCTCCTCTGGGACTGTCAGGGCAGCACAAGTATGAGGTGGGGGCAGCTCCGGTATGGGACTTATCCTTCGATGTTCGGATTTTTTGCAGTAAGCTGACGGCTAAGAGCCACAGGGCCCTGAGCACAAACATCAGCTGTTTTCCCTGGGAAAGAAATCTCACCAGTCCAGGTTCCTGATGTCAGTTTGTAGGGCTCCTCTGGGACTGTCTGGAAAGCAAAAGTATGAGGTGGAGGCAGCTTCTGTATGGGGCCCATCCTTTAATGTTCGGATTTTTTGCAATCAGCTGCCTGCTCAGGGCCACAGGACCCTGAGCAGAAACATCGGTTTTCTTTCCTCGGAAAGAAAACTCACCAGTCCAGGTTCCTGATGTCAGTTTGTAGGGCTCCTCTTGTACTGTCCCGGCAGCACAAGTATGAGGTGGAGGCAGCTTCTGTATGGGGCCCATCTTTCGATGTTCTGAATATTTGCCCTCAGCTGCCTGCTCAGGGCCACAGGACCGTGAGCAGAAACATTGACAGTTTTCCCTGGGAAAGCAAACACACCAGCCCCGGTTCCTAATGTCAGTTTTTAATGCTCATCTCGAACTGTCGGGGCTGCAGAATTATAAGGTGGTGGCAGATTCTCTATGGGGCCCATCCTTCAATATTCGGATTTTTTGCAGTCAGCTCCTCGCTAAGTAGTACAGGGACCTGGGCAAAAACATTGGTTGTTCTCCCTGGGAAAGAAAGCTCACCGGTCCAGGTTCCTGATGTCAGTTTGTAGGGCTCCTCTGGGACTGTCAGGGCAGCACAAGTATGAGGTGGAGGCAGCTTCTCTATGGGGCCCATCCTTCGATGTTCGGATTTTTTGCTATCAGCTGCCTGCTCAGGGCCACAGGACCCTGAGCAGGAACATTGGTTTTTTTCCCTCGGAAAGAAAACTCACCAGTCCAGGTTCCTGATGTCAGTTTGTAGGGCTCCTCTAGGACTGTCAGGGCAGCACAAGTATGAGGTGGAGGCAGCTTCTGTATGGGGCCCATCCTTCGATGTTCGGATTTTTTACAATCTGCTTCCTGCTTAGGGACACAGGACCCTGAGCAGAAACATCGGCTGTTTTCCCTGGGAAAGAAAACTCACCGGTCCAGGTTCCTGATGTCAGTTTGTAGGGCTCCTCTGGGACTGTCAGGGCAGCACAAGTATGAGGTGGAGGCAGCTTCTGTATGGGGCCCATCCTTCGATGTTATGATTTTTTGCAATCAGCTGCCTGCTCAGGGCTACAGGACCCTGAGCATAAACATCGGCTGTTTTCCCTGGGAAAGAAAACTCACCAGTCCAGGTTCCTGATGTCAGTTTGTAGGGCTCCTCTGGGACTGTCTGGAAAGCACAAGTATGAGGTGGAGGCAGCTTCTGTATGGGGCCCATCCTTCGATGTTCAGCTTTTTTGCAGTCTGCTTCCGGCTCTGAGCCACAGGGCCCTGAGCACAAACATCGGCTGTTTTCCCTGGGAAAGAAAACTCACCAGTCCAGGTTCCTGATGTCAGTTTGTAGGGCTCCTCTGGGACTGTCTGGAAAGCACAAGTATGAGGTGGAGGCAGCTTCTGTATGGGGCCCATTCTTCGATGTTCTGATTTTTTGCTATCAGCTGCCTGCTCAGGGCCTCAGGACCCTGAGCAGAAACATCGGTTTTCTTTCCTCGGAAAGAAAACTCACCAGTCCAGGTTCCTGATGTCAGTTTGTAGGGCTCCTCTTGGAGTGTCCCGGCAGCACAAGTATGAGGTGGAGGCAGCTTCTGTATGGGGCCCATCTTTCGATGTTCTGAATATTTGCCCTCAGCTGCCTGCTCAGGGCCACAGGACCGTGAGCAGAAACATTGACAGTTTTCCCTGGGAAAGCAAACACACCAGCCCCGGTTCCTAATGTCAGTTTTTAGGGCTCATCTCGAACTGTCGGGGCTGCAGAATTATAAGGTGGTGGCAGATTCTCTATGGGGCCCATCCTTCAATATTCGGATTTTTTGCAGTCAGCTCCTCGCTAAGTAGTACAGGGACCTGGGCAAAAACATTGGTTGTTCTCCCTGGGAAAGAAAACTCACCAGTCCAGGTTCCTGATGTCAGTTTGTAGGGCTCCTCTGGGACTGTCAGGGCAGCACAAGTATGAGGTGGAGGCAGCTTCTGTATGGGGCCCATCCTTCGATGTTCTGATTTTTTGCAATCAGCTGCCTGCTCAGGGCTACAGGACCCTGAGCATAAACATCGGCTGTTTTCCCTGGGAAAGAAAACTCACCAGTCCAGGTTCCTGATGTCAGTTTGTAGGGCTCTTCTAGGACTGTCAGGGCAGCACAAGTATGAGGTGGAGGAAGCTTCTGTATGGGACCCATCCTTCGATGTTCAGATTTTTTACCATCAGCTGCCTGCTTAGGGCCACAGGACCCTGAGCAGAAACATCGGCTGTTTTCCCTGAGAAAGAAAACAAACCGGTCCACGCTCCTGATGTCAGTTTGTAGGGCTCCTCTGGGACTGTGAGGACAGCACAAGTATGAGGTTGGGGCAACTCCGGTCTGGGACTTATCCTGCTATGTTCGAATTTTTTGCAGTGAGCTGCCGGCTCAGAGCCACAGGGCCCTGAGCAGAAACATCGGCTGTTTCCCCTGGGCAAGAAAACTCACCAGTCCAGGTTCCTGGTGTCAGTTTGTAGGGCTCGTCTGGGACAGTCAGGGCAGCACAAGTATGAGGTGGAGGCAGCTTCTGTATGGGGCCCATCCTTCGATGTTCGGATTTTTTGCAATCTGCTGCCCACTCAGGGCCACAGGACCCTGAGCAGAGTCATCGGCTGTTTTACCTGGGAAAGAAAACTCACCAGTCCAGGTTCCTGATGTCAGTTTGTAGGGCTCCTCTGGGACTGTCAGGGCAGCACAAGTATGAGGTGGAGGCAGCTTCTGTATTGGGCCCATCCTTCGATATTCGGATTTTTTGCAGACAGCTCCCCGCTAAGGGGCACAGGGCCCTGAGCAAAAACATCGGCTGTTTTCCCTGGGAAAGAAAACTCACCAGTCCAGATTCCTTATGTCAGTTTGTAGGGCTCCTCTGGGACTGTCAGGGCAGCACAAGTATGAGGTGGGGGCAGCTCCGGTATGGGACTTATCCTTCGATGTTCGGATTTTTGGCAGTAAGCTGACGGCTAAGAGCCACAGGGCCCTGAGCACAAACATCAGCTGTTTTCCCTGGGAAAGAAAACTCACCAGTCCAGGTTCCTGATGTCAGTTTGTAGGGCTCCTCTGGGACTGTCTGGAAAGCAAAAGTATGAGGTGGAGGCAGCTTCTGTATGGGGCCCATCCTTCGATGATCGGATTTTTTACAATCAGCTTCCTGCTTAGGGCCACAGGACCCTGAGCAGAAACATCGGCTGTTTCCCCTGGGAAAGAAAACTCACCGGTCCAGGTTCCTGATGTCAGTTTGAAGGGCTCCTCTGGGACTGTGAGGACAGCACAAGTATAAGTTTGGGGCAACTCCGGTCTGGGACTTATCCTTCGATGTTCGAATACTTTGCAATCTGCTTCCGGCTCAGAGCCACAGGGCCCTGAGCAGAAACATCGGCTGTTTCCCCTGGGAAAGAAAACTCACCAGTCCAGGTTCCTGATGTCAGTTTGTAGGGCTCCTCTGGGACTGTCAGGGCAGCACGAAGATGAGGTGGAGGCAGCTTCTGTATGGGGCTCACCCCTCGATGTTTGGATTTTTTGCAATCAGCTGCATGCTCAGGGCCACAGGACCCAGAGCATAAACATCGGCTGTTTTCCCTGGGAAAGAAAACTCACCAGTCCAGATTCCTGATGACAGTTTTTAGGGCTCCTCTGGGACTGTCAGGGCAGCAGAAGTATGCGGTGGAGGCAGCTTCTGTATGGGGCCCATCCTTCGATGTTCTGATTTTTTGCAATCAGCTGCCTGCTTAGGGCCACAGGACCCTGAGCAGAAACATCGGGTTTTTATCCTCGGAAAGAAAACTCACCAGTCCAGGTTCCTTATGTCAGTTTGTAGGGCTCCTCTGGGACTGTCTGGAAAGCACATGTATGAGGTGGAGGCAGCTTCTGTATTGGGCCCATCCTTCGATTTTCGGATATCTTGCAGACAGCTCCCCGCTAAGGGGCACAGGGCCCTGAGCAAAAACATCGGCTGTTTTCCCTGGGAAAGAAAACTCACCAGTCCAGATTCCTGATGTCAGTTTGTAGGGCTCCTCTGGGACTGTCAGGGCAGCACAAGTATGAGGTGGAGGCAGCTTCTATATGGGGCCCATCCTTCGATGTTCGGATTTTTTGCAATCAGCGGCCTGCTCAGGGCTACAGGACCCTGAGCATAAACATCGGCAGTTTTCCCTGGGAAAGAAAACTCACCAGTCCAGGTTCCTGATGTCAGTTTGTAGGGCTCCTCTAGGACTGTCATGGCAGCACAAGTATGAGGTGGAGGCAGCTTCTGTATGGGACCCATCCTTCGATGTTCAGATTTTTTACAATCAGCTGCCTGCTTAGGGCCACAGGACCCTGAGCAGAAACATCGGCTGTTTTCCCTGAGAAACAAAACTCACCGGTCCACACTCCTGATGTCAGTTTGTAGGGCTCCTCTGGGACTGTGAGGACAGCACAAGTATGAGGATGGGGCAACTCCGGTCTGGGACTTATCCTTCGATGTTCGAATTTTTTGCAATCAGTTTCCGGCTCAGAGCCACAGGGCGCTGAGCAGAAACATCGGCCGTTTCTCCTGGGAAAGAAAACTCACCAGTCCAGGTTCCTGATATCAGTTTGTAGGGCTCCTCTGGGACTGTCAGGGCAGCACAAGTATGCGGTGGAGGCAGCTTCTGTATGGGGCCCATCCTTCGATGTTCGGATTTTTTGCAATCAGCTGCCTGCTATGGGGCACAGGTCCCTGAGCAAAAACATGGGCTGTTTTCCCTGGGAAAGAAAACTAACTAGTCCAGGTTCCTGATGTCAGTTTGTAGGGCTCCTCTGGGACTGTCAGGGCAGCATGAAGATGAGGTGGAGGCAGCTTCTGTATGGGGCTCACCCCTCGATATTTTGATTTTTTGCAATCAGCTGCCTGCTCAGGGCCACAGGACCCTGACCATAAACATCGGCTGTTTTCCCTGGGAAAGAAACCTCGCCAGTCCAGGTTCCTGATGTCAGTTTGTAGGGCTCCTCTGGGACTGTCCCGGCAGCACAAGTATGAGGTGGAGGCAGCTTCTGTATTGGGCCCATCCTTCGATATTCGGATTTTTTGCAGACAGCTCCCCGATAAGGGGCCCAGGGCCCTGAGCTAAAACATCGGCTGTTTTCCGTGGGAAAGAAAACTCACCAGTCCAGATTCCTTATGTCAGTTTGTAGGGCTCCTCTGGGACTGTCAGGGCAGCACAAGTATGAGGTGGAGGCGGCTTCTGTATGGGGCCCATCCTTCGATGTTCTGATTTTTTGCAATCAGCTGCCTGCTTAGGGCCACAGGACCCTGAGCAGAAACATCGGGTTTGTTCCCTCGGAAAGAAAACTCACCAGTCCAGGTTCCTGGTGTCAGTTTGTAGGGCTCCTCTGGGACTGTCTGGATAGCACAAGTATGAGGTGGAGGCAGCTTCTGTATTGGGCCCATCCTTCGATTTTCGGACATTTTGCAGACAGCTCTTCGCTAAGGGGCACAGGGCCCTGAGCAAAAACATCGGCTGTTTTCCCTGGGAAAGAAAACTCACCAGTCCAGATTCCTGATGTCAGTTTGTAGGGCTCCTCTGGGACTGTCAGGGCAGCACAAGTATGAGGTGGAGGCAGCTTCTATATGGGGCCCATCCTTCGATGCTCTGATTTTTTGCAATCAGCGGCCTGCTCAGGGCCACAGGACCCTGAGCAGAAACATCGGCTGTTTTCCCTGAGAAAGAAAACTCACCGGTCCACACTCCTGATTTCACTTTGTACGGCTCCTCTGGGACTGTGAGGACAGCACAAGTATGAGGTTGGGGCAACTCCGGTCTGGGACTTATCCTTCGATGTTCGAATTTTTTGCAATCAGTTTCCGGCTCAGAGCCACAGGGCGCTGAGCAGAAACATCGGCTGTTTCCCCTGGGAAAGAAAACTCACCAGTCCAGGTTCCTGATGTCAGTTTGTAGGGCTCCTCTTGGACTGTCAGGGCAGCACAAGTATGAGGTGGAGGCAGCTTCTGTATTGGGCCCATCCTTCGATATTCGGATTTTTGCAGACAGCTCCCCACTAAGGGGCACAGCGCCCTGAGCAAAAACATCGGCTGTTTTCCCTGGGAAAGAAAACTCACCAGTCCAGATTCCTTATGTCGGTTTGTAGAGCTCCTCTGGGACTGTCAGGGCAGCACAAGTATGAGGTGGGGGCAGCTCCGGTATGGGACTTATCCTTCGATGTTCGGATTTTTTGCAGTAAGCTGACGGCTAAGAGCCACAGGGCCCTGAGCACAAACATCAGCTGTTTTCCCTGGGAAAGAAATCTCACCAGTCCAGGTTCCTGATGTCAGTTTGTAGGGCTCCTCTGGGACTGTCTGGAAAGCAAAAGTATGAGGTGGAGGCAGCTTCTGTATGGGGCCCATCCTTTAATGTTCGGATTTTTTGCAATCAGCTGCCTGCTCAGGGCCACAGGACCCTGAGCAGAAACATCGGTTTTCTTTCCTCGGAAAGAAAACTCACCGGTCCAGGTTCCTGATGTCAGTTTGTAGGGCTCCTCTTGGACTGTCCCGGCAGCACAAGTATGAGGTGGAGGCAGCTTCTGTATGGGGCCCATCTTTCGATGTTCTGAATATTTGCCCTCAGCTGCCTGCTCAGGGCCACAGGACCGTGAGCAGAAACATTGACAGTTTTCCCTGGGAAAGCAAACACACCAGCCCCGGTTCCTAATGTCAGTTTTTAGGGCTCATCTCGAACTGTCGGGGCTGCAGAATTATAAGGTGGTGGCAGATTCTCTATGGGGCCCATCCTTCAATATTCGGATTTTTTGCAGTCAGCTCCTCGCTAAGTAGTACAGGGACCTGGGCAAAAACATTGGTTGTTCTCCCTGGGAAAGAAAGCTCACCGGTCCAGGTTCCTGATGTCAGTTTGTAGGGCTCCTCTGGGACTGTCAGGGCAGCACAAGTATGAGGTGGAGGCAGCTTCTCTATGGGGCCCATCCTTCGATGTTCGGATTTTTTGCTATCAGCTGCCTGCTCAGGGCCACAGGACCCTGAGCAGGAACATTGGTTTTTTTCCCTCGGAAAGAAAACTCACCAGTCCAGGTTCCTGATGTCAGTTTGTAGGGCTCCTCTAGGACTGTCAGGGCAGCACAAGTATGAGGTGGAGGCAGCTTCTGTATGGGGCCCATCCTTCGATGTTCGGATTTTTTACAATCTGCTTCCTGCTTAGGGACACAGGACCCTGAGCAGAAACATCGGCTGTTTTCCCTGGGAAAGAAAACTCACCGGTCCAGGTTCCTGATGTCAGTTTGTAGGGCTCCTCTGGGACTGTCAGGGCAGCACAAGTATGAGGTGGAGGCAGCTTCTGTATGGGGCCCATCCTTCGATGTTATGATTTTTTGCAATCAGCTGCCTGCTCAGGGCTACAGGACCCTGAGCATAAACATCGGCTGTTTTCCCTGGGAAAGAAAACTCACCAGTCCAGGTTCCTGATGTCAGTTTGTAGGGCTCCTCTGGGACTGTGAGGACAGCACAAGTATGAGGTTGGGGCAACTCCGGTCTGGGACTTATCCTGCGATGTTCGAATTTTTTGCAGTGAGCTGCCGGCTCAGAGCCACAGGGCCCTGAGCAGAAACATCGGCTGTTTCCCCTGGGAAAGAAAACTCACCAGTCCAGGTTCCTGGTGTCAGTTTGTAGGGCTCGTCTGGGACTGTCAGGGCAGCACAAGTATGAGGTGGAGGCTGCTTCTGTATGGGGCCCATCCTTCGATGTTCGGATTTTTTGCAATCTGCTGCCCACTCAGGGCCACAGGACCCTGAGCAGAGTCATCGGCTGTTTTACCTGGGAAAGAAAACTCACCAGTCCAGGTTCCTGATGTCAGTTTGTAGGGCTCCTCTGGGACTGTCAGGGCAGCACAAGTATGAGGTGGAGGCAGCTTCTGTATTGGGCCCATCCTTCGATGTTCGGATTTTTTGCAATCAGCATCCTGCTCAGGGCTACAGGACCCTGAGCATAACCATCGGCTGTTTTCCCTGGGAAAGAAAACTCACCAGTCCAGGTTCCTGATGTCAGTTTGTAGGGCTCCTCTGGGACTGTCTGGAAAGCAAAAGTATGAGGTGGAGGCAGCTTCTGTATGGGGCCCATCCTTTAATGTTCGGATTTTTTGCAATCAGCTCCCTGCTCAGGGCCACAGGACCCTGAGCAGAAACATCGGGTTTTTTCCCTCGGAAAGAAAACTCACCAGTCCAGATTCCTGATGTTAGTTTGTAGGGCTCCTCTGGGACTGTCAGGGCAGCACAAGTATGAGGTGGAGGCAGCTTCTGTATGGGGCCCATCCTTCGATGTTCTGAATTTTTGCCCTCGGCTGCCTGCTCAGGGCCACAGGACCGTGAGCATAAACATTGACAGTTTTCCCTGGGAAAGCAAACACACCAGCCCCGGTTCCTAATGTCAGTTTTTAGGGCTCATCTCGGACAGTCAGGGCTGCAGAATTATAAGGTGGTGGCAGATTCTCTATGGGGCCCATCCTTATATATTCGGATTTTTTGCAGTCAGCTCCTCGCTAAGTAGTACAGGGACCTGGGCAAAAACATTGGTTGTTCTTCCTGGGAAAGAAAACTCACCAGTCCAGGTTCCTGATGTCAGTTTGTAGGGCTCCTCTAGGACTGTCAGGGCAGCACAAGTATGAGGTGGAGGCAGCTTCTGTATGGGGCCCATCCTTCGATGTTCGGATTTTTTACAATCAGCTTCCTGCTTAGGGCCACAGGACCCTGAGCAGAAACATCGGCTGTTTTCCCTGGGAAAGAAAACTCACCGGTCCAGGTTCCTGATGTCAGTTTTTAGGGCTCCTCTGGGACTGTCTGGAAAGCACAAGTATGAGGTGGAGGCAGCTTCTGTATGGGGCCCATCCTTCGATGTTCGGATTTTTTGCAGTACGCTTCCGGCTCTGAGCCACAGGGCCCTGAGCAGAAACATCGGCTGTTTTCCCTGGGAAAGAAAACTCACCAGTCCAGGTTCCTGATGTCAGTTTGTAGGGCTCCTCTGGGACTGTCTGGAAAGCACAAGTATGAGGTGGAGGCAGCTTCTGTATGGGGCCCATCCTTCGATGTTCGGATTTTTTGCTATCAGCTGCCTGCTCAGGGCCACAGGACCCTGAGCAGGAACATTGGTTTTTTTCCCTGGGAAAGAAAACTCACCAGTCCAGGTTCCTGATGTCAGTTTGTAGGGCTCCTCGAGGACTGTCAGGGCAGCACAAGTATGAGGTGGAGGCAGCTTCTGTATGGGGCCCATCCTTCGAAGTTCGGATTTTTTACAATCTGCTTCCTGCTTAGGGACACAGGACCCTGAGCAGAAACATCGGCTGTTTTCCCTGGAAAAGAAAACTCACCGGTCCAGGTTCCTGATGTCAGTTTGCAGGGCTCCTCTGGGACTGTCTGGAAAGCACAAGTATGAGGTGGAGGCAGCTTCTCTATGGGGCCCATCCTTCGATGTTCGGATTTTTTACAATCAGCTTCCTGCTTAGGGCCACAGGAACCTGAGCAGAAACATCGGTTTTCTTTCCTCGGAAAGAAAACTCACCAGTCCAGGTTCCTGATGTCAGTTTGTAGGGCTCCTCTTGGACTGTCCCGGCAGCACAAGTATGAGGTGGAGGCAGCTTCTGTATGGGGCCCATCTTTCGATGTTCTGAATATTTGCCCTCAGCTGCCTGCTCAGGGCCACAGGACCGTGAGCAGAAACATTCACAGTTTTCCCTGGGAAAGCAAACACACCAGCCCCGGTTCCTAATGTCAGTTTTTAGGGCTCATCTCGAACTGTCGGGGCTGCAGAATTATAAGGTGGTGGCAGATTCTCTATGGGGCCCATCCTTCAATATTCGGATTTTTTGCAGTCAGCTCCTCGCTAAGTAGTACAGGGACCTGGGCAAAAACATTGGTTGTTCTCCCTGGGAAAGAAAACTCACCAGTCCAGGTTCCTGATGTCAGTTTGTAGGGCTCCTCTGGGACTGTCAGGGCAGCACAAGTATGAGGTGGAGGCAGCTTCTGTATGGGGCCCATCCTTCGATGTTCTGATTTTTTGCAATCAGCTGCCTGCTCAGGGCTACAGGACCCTGAGCATAAACATCGGCTGTTTTCCCTGGGAAAGAAAACTCACCAGTCCAGGTTCCTGATGTCAGTTTGTAGGGCTCTTCTAGGACTGTCAGGGCAGCACAAGTATGAGGTGGAGGAAGCTTCTGTATGGGACCCATCCTTCGATGTTCAGATTTTTTACCATCAGCTGCCTGCTTAGGGCCACAGGACCCTGAGCAGAAACATCGGCTGTTTTCCCTGAGAAAGAAAACAAACCGGTCCACGCTCCTGATGTCAGTTTGTAGGGCTCCTCTGGGACTGTGAGGACAGCACAAGTATGAGGTTGGGGCAACTCCGGTCTGGGACTTATCCTGCTATGTTCGAATTTTTTGCAGTGAGCTGCCGGCTCAGAGCCACAGGGCCCTGAGCAGAAACATCGGCTGTTTCCCCTGGGCAAGAAAACTCACCAGTCCAGGTTCCTGGTGTCAGTTTGTAGGGCTCGTCTGGGACTGTCAGGGCAGCACAAGTATGAGGTGGAGGCAGCTTCTGTATGGGGCCCATCCTTCGATGTTCGGATTTTTTGCAATCTGCTGCCCACTCAGGGCCACAGGACCCTGAGCAGAGTCATCGGCTGTTTTACCTGGGAAAGAAAACTCACCAGTCCAGGTTCCTGATGTCAGTTTGTAGGGCTCCTCTGGGACTGTCAGGGCAGCACGAAGATGAGGTGGAGGCAGCTTCTGTATGGGGCTCACCCCTCGATGTTTGGATTTTTTGCAATCAGCTGCCCGCTCAGGGCCACAGGACCCAGAGCATAAACATCGGCTGTTTTCCCTGGGAAAGAAAACTCACCAGTCCAGATTCCTGATGACAGTTTTTAGGGCTCCTCTGGGACTGTCAGGGCAGCAGAAGTATGCGGTGGAGGCAGCTTCTGTATGGGGCCCATCCTTCGATGTTCTGATTTTTTGCAATCAGCTGCCTGCTTAGGGCCACAGGACCCTGAGCAGAAACATTGGGTTTTTATCCTCGGAAAGAAAACTCACCAGTCCAGGTTCCTTATGTCAGTTTGTAGGGCTCCTCTGGGACTGTCTGGAAAGCACAAGTATGAGGTGGAGGCAGCTTCTGTATTGGGCCCATCCTTCGATTTTCGGATATCTTGCAGACAGCTCCCCGCTAAGGGGCACAGGGCCCTGAGCAAAAACATCGGCTGTTTTCCCTGGGAAAGAAAACTCACCAGTCCAGATTCCTGATGTCAGTTTGTAGGGCTCCTCTGGGACTGTCAGGGCAGCACAAGTATGAGGTGGAGGCAGCTTCTATATGGGGCCCATCCTTCGATGTTCGGATTTTTTGCAATCAGCGGCCTGCTCAGGGCTACAGGACCCTGAGCATAAACATCGGCAGTTTTCCCTGGGAAAGAAAACTCACCAGTCCAGGTTCCTGATGTCAGTTTGTAGGGCTCCTCTAGGACTGTCATGGCAGCACAAGTATGAGGTGGAGGCAGCTTCTGTATGGGACCCATCCTTCGATGTTCAGATTTTTTACAATCAGCTGCCTGCTTAGGGCCACAGGACCCTGAGCAGAAACATCGGCTGTTTTCCCTGAGAAACAAAACTCACCGGTCCACACTCCTGATGTCAGTTTGTAGGGCTCCTCTGGGACTGTGAGGACAGCACAAGTATGAGGATGGGGCAACTCCGGTCTGGGACTTATCCTTCGATGTTTTAATTTTTTGCAATCAGTTTCCGTCTCAGAGCCACAGGGCGCTGAGCAGAAACATCGGCCGTTTCCCCTGGGAAAGAAAACTCACCAGTCCAGGTTCCTGATATCAGTTTGTAGGGCTCCTCTGGGACTGTCAGGGCAGCACAAGTATGCGGTGGAGGCAGCTTCTGTATGGGGCCCATCCTTCGATGTTCGGATTTTTTGCAATCAGCTGCCTGCTATGGGGCACAGGTCCCTGAGCAAAAACATGGGCTGTTTTCCCTGGGAAAGAAAACTCACCGGTCCAGGTTCCTGATGTCAGTTTGTAGGGCTCCTCTGGGACTGTCAGGGCAGCATGAAGATGAGGTGGAGGCAGCTTCTGTATGGGGCTCACCCCTCGATATTTTGATTTTTTGCAATCAGCTGCCTGCTCAGGGCCACAGGACCCTGACCATAAACATCGGCTGTTTTCCCTGGGAAAGAAACCTCGCCAGTCCAGGTTCCTGATGTCAGTTTGTAGGGCTCCTCTGGGACTGTCTCGGCAGCACAAGTATGAGGTGGAGGCAGCTTCTGTATGGGGCCCATCCTTCGATATTCGGATTTTTTGCAGACAGCTCCCCGATAAGGGGCCCAGGGCCCTGAGCTAAAACATCGGCTGTTTTCCGTGGGAAAGAAAACTCACCAGTCCAGATTCCTTATGTCAGTTTGTAGGGCTCCTCTGGGACTGTCAGGGCAGCACAAGTATGAGGTGGAGGCGGCTTCTGTATGGGGCCCATCCTTCGATGTTCGGATTTTTTGCAATCAGCTGCCTGCTTAGGGCCACAGGACCCTGAGCAGAAACATCGGGTTTGTTCCCTCGGAAAGAAAACTCACCAGTCCAGGTTCCTGGTGTCAGTTTGTAGGGCTCCTCTGGGACTGTCTGGATAGCACAAGTATGAGGTGGAGGCAGCTTCTGTATTGGGCCCATCCTTCGATTTTCGGACATTTTGCAGACAGCTCTTCGCTAAGGGGCACAGGGCCCTGAGCAAAAACATCGGCTGTTTTCCCTGGGAAAGAAAACTCACCAGTCCAGATTCCTGATGTCAGTTTGTAGGGCTCCTCTGGGACTGTCAGGGCAGCACAAGTATGAGGTGGAGGCAGCTTTTATATGGGGCCCATCCTTCGATGCTCTGATTTTTTGCAATCAGCGGCCTGCTCAGGGCTACAGGACCCTGAGCATAAACATCGGCAGTTTTCCCTGGGAAAGAAAACTCACCGGTCCACAATCCCGATGTCAGTTTGTAGGGCTCCTCTGGGACTGTGAGGACAGCACAAGTATGAGGTTGGGGCAACTCCGGTCTGGGACTTATCCTTCTATGTTCGAATTTTTTGCAATCAGTTTCCGGCTCAGAGCCACAGGGCGCTGAGCAGAAACATCGGCTGTTTCCCCTGGGAAAGAAAACTCACCAGTCCAGGTTCCTGATGTCAGTTTGTAGGGCTCCTCTGGGACTGTCCCGGCAGCACAAGTATGAGGTGGAGGCTGCTTCTGTATGGGGCCCATCCTTCGATATTCGGATTTTTTGCAGACAGCTCCCCGCTAATGGGCACAGGGCCCTGAGCAAAAACATCGGCTGTTTTCCCTGGGAAAGGAAACTCACCAGTCCAGGTTCCTGATGTCAGTTTGTAGGGCTCCTCTAGGACTGTCATGGCAGCACAAGTATGAGGTGGAGGCAGCTTCTGTATGGGACCCATCCTTCGATGTTCAGATTTTTTACAATCAGCTGCCTGCTTAGGGCCACAGGACCCTGAGCAGAAACATCGGCTGTTTTCCCTGAGAAACAAAACTCACCGGGCCACACTTCTGATGTCAGTTTGTAGGGCTCCTCTGGGACTGTGAGGACAGCACAAGTATGAGGATGGGGCAACTCCGGTCTGGGACTTATCCTTCGATGTTCGAATTTTTTGCAATCAGTTTCCGGCTCAGAGCCACAGGGCGCTGAGCAGAAACATCGGCCGTTTCCCCTGGGAAAGAAAACTCACCAGTCCAGGTTCCTGATATCAGTTTGTAGGGCTCCTCTGGGACTGTCAGGGCAGCACAAGTATGCGGTGGAGGCAGCTTCTGTATGGGGCCCATCCTTCGATGTTCAGATTTTTTGCAATCAGCTGCCTGCTATGGGGCACAGGTCCCTGAGCAAAAACATGGGCTGTTTTCCCTGGGAAAGAAAACTCACCAGTCCAGGTTCCTGATGTCAGTTTGTAGGGCTCCTCTGGGACTGTCAGGGCAGCATGAAGATGAGGTGGAGGCAGCTTCTGTATGGGGCCCATCTATCGATATTCGGATTTTTTGCAATCAGCTGCCTGCTCAGGGCCACAGGACCCTGACCATAAACATCGGCTGTTTTCCCTGGGAAAGAAACCTCGCCAGTCCAGGTTCCTGATGTCAGTTTGTAGGGCTCCTCTGGGACTGTCCCGGCAGCACAAGTATGAGGTGGAGGCAGCTTCTGTATTGGGCCCATCCTTCGATATTCGGATTTTTTGCAGACAGCTCCCCGATAAGGGGCCCAGGGCCCTGAGCTAAAACATCGGCTGTTTTCCGTGGGAAAGAAAACTCACCAGTCCAGATTCCTTATGTCAGTTTGTAGGGCTCCTCTGGGACTGTCAGGGCAGCACAAGTATGAGGTGGAGGCGGCTTCTGTATGGGGCCCATCCTTCGATGTTCGGATTTTTTGCAATCAGCTGCCTGCTTAGGGCCACAGGACCCTGAGCAGAAACATCGGGTTTGTTCCCTCGGAAAGAAAACTCACCAGTCCAGGTTCCTGGTGTCAGTTTGTAGGGCTCCTCTGGGACTGTCTGGATAGCACAAGTATGAGGTGGAGGCAGCTTCTGTATTGGGCCCATCCTTCGATTTTCGGACATTTTGCAGACAGCTCTTCGCTAAGGGGCACAGGGCCCTGAGCAAAAACATCGGCTGTTTTCCCTGGGAAAGAAAACTCACCAGTCCAGATTCCTGATGTCAGTTTGTAGGGCTCCTCTGGGACTGTCAGGGCAGCACAAGTATGAGGTGGAGGCAGCTTCTATATGGGGCCCATCCTTCGATGCTCTGATTTTTTGCAATCAGCGGCCTGCTCAGGGCTACAGGACCCTGAGCATAAACATCGGCAGTTTTCCCTGGGAAAGAAAACTCACCGGTCCACAATCCTGATTTCACTTTGTACGGCTCCTCTGGGACTGTGAGGACAGCACAAATATGAGGTTGGGGCAACTCCGGTCTGGGATTTATCCTTCGATGTTCGAATTTTTTGCAATCAGTTTCCGGCTCAGAGCCACAGGGCGCTGAGCAGAAACATCGGCTGTTTCCCCTGGGAAAGAAAACTCACCAGTCCAGGTTCCTGATGTCAGTTTGTAGGGCTCCTCTGGGACTGTCCCGGCAGCACAAGTATGAGGTGGAGGCTGCTTCTGTATGGGGCCCATCCTTCGATATTCGGATTTTTTGCAGACAGCTCCCCCCTAATGGGCACAGGGCCCTGAGCAAAAACATCGGCTGTTTTCCCTGGGAAAGAAAACTCACCAGTCCAGGTTCCTGATGTCAGTTTGTAGGGCTCCTCTGGGACTGTCAGGGCAGCACAAGTATGCGGTGGAGGCAGCTTCTGCATGGGGCCCATCCTTCGATATTCGGATTTTTTGCAATCAGCTGCCTGCTCAGTGCTACAGGACCCTGAGCATAAACATCGGCTGTTTTCCCTGGGAAAGAAAACTCACCAGTCCAGGTTCCTGATGTCAGTTTGTAGGGCTCCTCTAGGACTGTCAGGGCAGCACAAGTATGAGGTGGAGGCAGCTTCTGTATTGGGCCCATCCTTCGATATTCGGATTTTTTGCAGACAGCTCCCCGCTAAGGGGCACAGGGCCCTGAGCAAAAACATCGGCTGTTTTCCCTGGGAAAGAAAACTCACCAGTCCAGATTCCTGATGTCAGTTTGTAGGGCTGCTCTGGGACTGTCAGGGCAGCACAAGTATGAGGTGGGGGCAGCTCCGGTATGGGACTTATCCTTCGATGTTCGGATTTTTTGCAGTAAGCTGACGGCTAAGAGCCACAGGGCCCTGAGCACAAACATCAGCTGTTTTCCCTGGGAAAGAAAACTCACCAGTCCAGGTTCCTGATGTCAGTTTGTAGGGCTCCTCTGGGACTGTCGGGAAAGCAAACGTATGCGGTGGAGGCAGCTTCTGTATGGGGCCCATCCTTCGATGTTCGGATTTTTTGCAATCAGCTGCCTGCTCAGGGCCACAGGACCCTGACCATAAACATCGGCTGTTTTCCCTGGGAAAGAAAACTCGCCAGTCCAGGTTCCTGATGTCAGTTTGTAGGGCTCCTCTGGGACTGTCCCGGCAGCACAAGTATGAGGTGGAGGCAGCTTCTGTATTGGGCCCATCCTTCGATATTCGGATTTTTTGCAGACAGCTCCCCGCTAAGGGGCACAGGGCCCTGAGCAAAAACATCGGCTGTTTTCCGTGGGAAAGAAAACTCACCAGTCCAGATTCCTGATGTCAGTTTGTAGGGCTCCTCTGGGACTGTCAGGGAAGCACAAGTATGAGGTGGAGGCTGCTTCTGTATGGGGCCCATCCTTCGATGTTCTGATTTTTTGCAATCAGCTGCCTGCTTAGGGCCACAGGACCCTGAGCAGAAACATTGGGTTTGTTCCCTCGGAAAGAAAACTCACCAGTCCAGGTTCCTTATGTCAGTTTGTAGGGCTCCTCTGGGACTGTCCCGGCAGCACAAGTATGAGGTGGAGGCTGCTTCTGTATGGGGCCCATCCTTCGATGTTATGATTTTTTGCAATCAGCTGCCTGCTCAGGGCTACAGGACCCTGAGCATAAACATCGGCTGTTTTCCCTGGGAAAGAAAACTCACCAGTCCAGGTTCCTGATGTCAGTTTGTAGGGCTCTTTTAGTACTGTCAGGGCAGCACAAGTATGAGGTGGAGTAAGCTTCTGTATGGGACCCATCCTTCGATGTTCAGATTTTTTACCATCAGCTGCCTGCTTAGGGCCACAGGACCCTGAGCAGAAACATCGGCTCTTTTCCCTGTGAAAGAAAACTCACCAGTCCAGGTTCCTGGTGTCAGTTTGTAGGGCTCGTCTGGGACTGTCAGGGCAGCACAAGTATGAGGTGGAGGCTGCTTCTGTATGGGGCCCATCCTTCGATGTTCTGAATTTTTGCCCTCGGCTGCCTGCTCAGGGCCACAGGACCGTGAGCATAAACATTGACAGTTTTCCCTGGGAAAGCAAACACACCAGACCCGGTTCCTAATGTCAGTTTTTAGGGCTCATCTCGAACTGTCGGGGCTGCAGAATTATAAGGTGGTGGCAGATTCTCTATGGGGCCCATCCTTCAATATTCGGATTTTTTACAATCAGCTTCCTGCTTAGGGCCACAGGACCCTGAGCAGAAACATCGGCTGTTTTCCCTGGGAAAGAAAATCACCGGTCCAGGTTCCTGATGTCAGTTTTTAGGGCTCCTCTGGGACTGTCTGGAAAGCACAAGTATGAGGTGGAGGCAGCTTCTGTATGGGGCCCATCCTTCGATGTTCGGATTTTTTGCAGTACGCTTCCGGCTCTGAGCCACAGGGCCCTGAGCAGAAACATCGGCTGTTTTCCCTGGGAAAGAAAACTCACCAGTCCAGGTTCCTGATGTCAGTTTGTAGGGCTCCTCTGGGACTGTCTGGAAAGCACAAGTATGACGTGGAGGCAGCTTCTGTATGGGGCCCATCCTTCGATGTTCGGATTTTTTGCTATCAGCTGCCTGCTCAGGGCCACAGGACCCTGAGCAGGAACATTGGTTTTTTTCCCTGGGAAAGAAAACTCACCAGTCCAGGTTCCTGATGTCAGTTTGTAGGGCTCCTCTAGGACTGTCAGGGCAGCACAAGTATGAGGTGGAGGCAGCTTCTGTATGGGGCCCATCCTTCGATGTTCGGATTTTTTACAATCTGCTTCCTGCTTAGGGACACAGGACCCTGAGCAGAAACATCGGCTGTTTTCCCTGGAAAAGAAAACTCACCGGTCCAGGTTCCTGATGTCAGTTTGCAGGGCTCCTCTGGGACTGTCTGGAAAGCACAAGTATGAGGTGGAGGCAGCTTCTCTATGGGGCCCATCCTTCGATGTTCGGATTTTTTACAATCAGCTTCCTGCTTAGGGCCACAGGAACCTGAGCAGAAACATCAGCTGTTTTCCCTGGGAAAGAAAACTCATCGGTCCAGGTTCCTGATGTCAGTTTTTAGGGCTCCTCTGGGACTGTCTGGAAAGCACAAGTATGAGGTGGAGGCAGCTTCTGTATGGGGCCCATCCTTCGATGTTCAGCTTTTTTGCAGTATGCTTCCGGCTCTGAGCCACAGGGCCCTGAGCACAAACATCGGCTGTTTTCCCTGGGAAAGAAAACTCACCAGTCCAGGTTCCTGATGTCAGTTTGTAGGGCTCCTCTGGGACTGTCTGGAAAGCACAAGTATGAGGTGGAGGCAGCTTCTGTATGGGGCCCATTCTTTGATGTTCTGATTTTTTGCTATCAGCTGCCTGCTCAGGGCCTCAGGACCCTGAGCAGAAACATCGGTTTTCTTTCCTCGGAAAGAAAACTCACCAGTCCAGGTTCCTGATGTCAGTTTGTAGGGCTCCTCTTGGAGTGTCCCGGCAGCACAAGTATGAGGTGGAGGCAGCTTCTGTATGGGGCCCATCTTTCGATGTTCTGAATATTTGCCCTCAGCTGCCTGCTCAGGGCCACAGGACCGTGAGCAGAAACATTGACAGTTTTCCCTGGGAAAGCAAACACACCAGCCCCGGTTCCTAATGTCAGTTTTTAGGGCTCATCTCGAACTGTCGGGGCTGCAGAATTATAAGGTGGTGGCAGATTCTCTATGGGGCCCATCCTTCAATATTCGGATTTTTTGCAGTCAGCTCCTCGCTAAGTAGTACAGGGACCTGGGCAAAAACATTGGTTGTTCTCCCTGGGAAAGAAAACTCACCAGTCCAGGTTCCTGATGTCAGTTTGTAGGGCTCCTCTGGGACTGTCAGGGCAGCACAAGTATGAGGTGGAGGCAGCTTCTGTATGGGGCCCATCCTTCGATGTTCTGATTTTTTGCAATCAGCTGCCTGCTCAGGGCTACAGGACCCTGAGCATAAACATCGGCTCTTTTCCCTGGGAAAGAAAACTCACCAGTCCAGGTTCCTGATGTCAGTTTGTAGGGCTCTTCTAGGACTGTCAGGGCAGCACAAGTATGAGGTGGAGGAAGCTTCTGTATGGGACCCATCCTTCGATGTTCAGATTTTTTACCATCAGCTGCCTGCTTAGCGCCACAGGACCCTGAGCAGAAACATCGGCTGTTTTCCCTGAGAAAGAAAACAAACCGGTCCACGCTCCTGATGTCAGTTTGTAGGGCTCCTCTGGGACTGTGAGGACAGCACAAGTATGAGGTTGGGGCAACTCCGGTCTGGGACTTATCCTGCTATGTTCGAATTTTTTGCAGTGAGCTGCCGGCTCAGAGCCACAGGGCCCTGAGCAGAAACATCGGCTGTTTCCCCTGGGCAAGAAAACTCACCAGTCCAGGTTCCTGGTGTCAGTTTGTAGGGCTCGTCTGGGACTGTCAGGGCAGCACAAGTATGAGGTGGAGGCTGCTTCTGTATGGGGCCCATCCTTCGATGTTCGGATTTTTTGCAATCTGCTGCCCACTCAGGGCCACAGGACCCTGAGCAGAGTCATCGGCTGTTTTACCTGGGAAAGAAAACTCACCAGTCCAGGTTCCTGATGTCAGTTTGTAGGGCTCCTCTGGGACTGTCAGGGCAGCACAAGTATGAGGTGGAGGCAGCTTCTGTATTGGGCCCATCCTTCGATGTTCGGATTTTTTGCAATCAGCATCCTGCTCAGGGCTACAGGACCCTGAGCATAAACATCGGCTGTTTTCCCTGGGAAAGAAAACTCACCAGTCCAGGTTCCTGATGTCAGTTTGTAGGGCTCCTCTGGGACTGTCTGGAAAGCAAAAGTATGAGGTGGAGGCAGCTTCTGTATGGGGCCCATCCTTCGATGTTCGGATTTTTTACAATCAGCATCCTGCTCTGGGCTACAGGACCCTGAGCAGAAACATCGGCTGTTTTCCCTGGGAAAGAAAACTCACCGGTCCAGGTTCCTGATGTCAGTTTGAAGGGCTCCTCTGGGACTGTGAGGACAGCACAAGTATGAGTTTGGGGCAACTCCGGTCTGGGACTTATCCTTCTATGTTCGAATACTTTGCAATCAGCTTCCGGCTCAGAGCCACAGGGCCCTGAGCAGAAACATTGGCTGTTTCCCCTGGGAAAGAAAACTCACCAGTCCAGGTTCCTGATGTCAGTTTGTAGGGCTCCTCTGGGACTGTCCAGGCAGCACGAAGATGAGGTGGAGGCAGCTTCTGTATGGGGCTCACCCCTCGATGTTTGGATTTTTTGCAATCAGCTGCCTGCTCAGGGCCACAGGACCCTGAGCAGAAACATCGGCTGTTTTCCCTGGGAAAGAAAACTCACCAGTCCAGATTCCTGATGTCAGTTTTTAGGGCTCCTCTGGGACTGTCAGGGCAGCACAAGTATGCGGTGGAGGCAGCTTCTGTATGGGGCCCATCCTTCAATGTTCGGATTTTTTACAATCAGCTGCCTGCTATGGGGCACAGGTCCCTGAGCAAAAACATGGGCTGCTTTCCCTGGGAAAGAAAACTCACCAGTCCACATTCCTGATGTCAGTTTTTAGGGCTCCTCTGGGACTGTCAGGGCAGCACGAAGATGAGGTGGAGGCAGCTTCTGTATGGGGCTCACCCCTCGATATTTTTATGTTTTGCAATCAGCTGCCTGCTCAGGGCCACAGGACCCTGAGCATAAACATCGGCAGTTTTCCCTGGGAAAGAAAACTCACCAGTCCAGGTTCCTGATGTCAGTTTGTAGGGCTCCTCTGGGACTGTCCCGGCAGAACAAGTATGAGGTGGAGGCAGCTTCTGTATTGGGCCCATCCTTCGATATTCGGATTTTTTGCAGACAGCTCCCCGCTAAGGGGCACAGGGCTTTGAGCAAAAACATCGGCTGTTTTCCGTGGGAAAGAAAACTCACCAGTCCAGATTCCTGATGTCAGTTTGTAGGGCTCCTCTGGGACTGTCAGGGCAGCACAAGTATGAGGTGGAGGCGGCTTCTGTATGGGGCCCATCCTTCGATGTTCTGATTTTTTGCAATCAGCTGCCTGCTTAGGGCCACAGGACCCTGAGCAGAAACATCGGGTTTGTTCCCTCTGAAAGAAAACTCACCAGTCCAGGTTCCTGGTGTCAGTTTGTAGGGCTCCTCTGGGACTGTCTGGATAGCACAAGTATGAGGTGGAGGCAGCTTCTGTATTGGGCCCATCCTTCGATTTTCGGACATTTTGCAGACAGCTCCCCGCTAAGGGGCACAGGGCCCTGAGCAAAAACATCGGCTGTTTTCCCTGGGAAAGAAAACTCACCAGTCCAGATTCCTGATGTCAGTTTGTAGGGCTCCTCTGGGACTGTCAGGGCAGCACAAGTATGAGGTGGAGGCAGCTTCTGTATGGGACCCATCCTTCGATGTTCAGATTTTTTAGAATCAGCTGCCTGCTTAGGGCCACAGGACCCTGAGCAGAAACATCGGCTGTTTTCCCTGATAAAGAAAACACACCGGTCCACACTCCTGATGTCAGTTTGTAGGGCTCCTCTGGGACTGTGAGGACAGCACAAGTATGAGTTTGGGGCAACTCGGGTCTGGGACTTATCCTTCGATGTTCGAATTTTTTGCAATCAGTTTCCGGCTCAGAGCCACAGGGCGCTGAGCAGAAACATCGGCTGTTTCCCCTGGGAAAGAAAACTCACCAGTCCAGGTTCCTGATGTCAGTTTGTAGGGCTCCTCTTGGACTGTCAGGGCAGCACAAGTATGAGGTGGAGGCTGCTTCTGTATGGGGCCCATCCTTCGATATTCGGATTTTTTGCAGACAGCTCCCCGCTAATGGGCACAGGGCCCTGAGCAAAAACATCGGCTGTTTTCCCTGGGAAAGAAAACTCACCAGTCCAGATTCCTGATGTCAGTTTGTAGGGCTCCTCTGGGACTGTCAGGGCAGCACAAGTATGCGGTGGAGGCAGCTTCTGTATGGGGCCCATCTATCGATATTCGGATTTTTTGCAATCAGCTGCCTGCTAAGTGCTACAGGACCCTGAGCATAAACATCGGCTGTTTTCCCTGGGAAAGAAAACTCACCAGTCCGGGTTCCTGATGTCAGTTTGTAGGGCTCCTCTAGGACTGTCAGGGCAGCACAAGTATGAGGTGGAGGCAGCTTCTGTATGGGGCCCATCCTTCGATATTCGGATTTTTTGCAGACAGCTCCCCGCTAAGGGGCACAGGGCCCTCAGCAAAAACATCGGCTGTTTTCCCTGGGAAAGAAAACTCACCAGTCCAGATTCCTGATGTCAGTTTGTAGGGCTGCTCTGGGACTGTCAGGGCAGCACAAGTATGAGGTGGGGGCAGCTCCGGTATGGAACTTATCCTTCGATGTTCGGATTTTTTGCAGTAAGCTTACGGCTAAGAGCCACAGGGCCCTGAGCACAAACATCCGTTGTTTTCCCTGGGAAAGAAAACTCACCAGTCCAGGTTCCTGATGTCAGTTTGTAGGGCTCCTCTGGGACTGTCAGGGCAGCACAAGTATGAGGTGGAGGCAGCTTCTGTATGGGGCCCATCCTTCGATGTTCGGATTTTTTACAATCAGCTTCCTGCTTAGGGCCACAGGACCCTGAGCAGAAACATCGGCTGTTTTCCCTGAGAAAGAAAACTCACCGGTCCACGTTCCCGATGTCAGTTTGTAGGGCTCCTCTGGGACTGTGAGGACAGCACAAGTATGAGGTTGGGGCAACTCCGGTCTGGGAGTTATCTTTAGATATTCGAAATTTTTGCCATCAGCTTCCAGCTCAGAGGCACAGGGCCCTGAGCAGAAGGATCGGCTGTTTCCCCTGGGAAAGAAAACTCACCAGTCCAGGTTCCTGATGTCAGTTTGTAGGGCTCCTCTGGGACTTTCAGGGCAGCACAAGTATGAGGTGGAGGCAGCTTCTCTATTGGACCCATCCTTCAATATTCGGATTTTTTGCAGACAGCTCCCCGCTAAGGGGCACAGGGCCCTGAGCAAAAACATCGGCTGTTTTCCCTGGGAAAGAAAACTCACCAGTCCAGATTCCTTATGTCAGTTTGTAGGGCTCCTCTGGGACTGTCAGGGCAGCACAAGTATGAGGTGGGGGCAGCTCCGGTATGGGACTTATCCTTCGATGTTCAGATTTTTTGCAGTAAGCTGACGGCTAAGAGCCACAGGGCCCTGAGCACAAACATCAGCTGTTTTCCCTGGGAAAGAAAACTCACCAGTCCAGGTTCCTGATGTCAGTTTGTAGGGCTCCTCTGGGACTGTCAGGGCAGCACAAGTATGAGGTGGAGGAAGCTTCTGTATGGGGCCCATCCTTCGATGTTCGGATTTTTTACAATCAGCTTCCTGCTTAGGGCCACAGGACCCTGAGCAGAAACATCGGCTGTTTTCCCTGGGAAAGAAAACTCACCGGTCCAGGTTCCTGATGTCAGTTTGAAGGGCTCCTCTGGGACTGTGAGGACAGCACAAGTATGAGTTTGGGGCAACGCCCGTCTGGGACTTATCCTTCGATGTTCGAATACTTTGCAATCAGCTTCCGGCTCAGAGCCACAGGGCCCTGAGCAGAAACATCGGCTGTTTCCCCTGGGAAAGAAAACTCACCGGTCCAGGTTCCTGATGTCAGTTTGAAGGGCTCCTCTGGGACTGTCAGGGCAGCACGAAGATGAGGTGGAGGCAGCTTCTGTATGGGGCTCACCCCTCGATATTTTGATTTTTTGCAATCAGCTGCCTGCTCAGGGCTACAGGACCCTGAGCACAAACATCAGCTGTTTTCCCTGGGAAAGAAAACTCACCAGTCCAGGTTCCTGATGTCAGTTTGTAGGGCTCCTCTGGGACTGTCTGGAAAGCAAAAGTATGAGGTGGAGGCAGCTTCTGTATGGGACCCATCCTTCGATGTTCTGATTTTTTGCAATCAGCTGCCTGCTTAGGGCCACAGGACCCTGAGCAGAAACATCGGGTTTGTTCCCTCGGAAAGAAAACTCACCAGTCCAGGTTCCTTATGTCAGTTTGTAGGGCTCCTCTGGGACTGTCCCGGCAGCACAAGTATGAGGTGGAGGCTGCTTCTGTATGGGGCCCATCCTTCGATGTTATGATTTTTTGCAATCAGCTGCCTGCTCAGGGCTACAGGACCCTGAGCATAAACATCGGCTGTTTTCCCTGGGAAAGAAAACTCACCAGTCCAGGTTCCTGATGTCAGTTTGTAGGGCTCTTCTAGGACTGTCAGGGCAGCACAAGTATGAGGTGGAGGAAGCTTCTGTATGGGACCCATCCTTCGATGTTCAGATTTTTTACCATCAGCTGCCTGCTTAGGGCCACAGGACCCTGAGCAGAAACATCGGCTCTTTTCCCTGTGAAAGAAAACTCACCAGTCCAGGTTCCTGGTGTCAGTTTGTAGGGCTCGTCTGGGACTGTCAGGGCAGCACAAGTATGAGGTGGAGGCTGCTTCTGTATGGGGCCCATCCTTCGATGTTCGGATTTTTTGCAATCTGCTGCCCACTCAGGGCCACAGGACCCTGAGCAGAGTCATCGGCTGTTTTACCTGGGAAAGAAAACTCACCAGTCCAGGTTCCTGATGTCAGTTTGTAGGGCTCCTCTGGGACTGTCAGGGCAGCACAAGTATGAGGTGGAGGCAGCTTCTGTATTGGGCCCATCCTTCGATGTTCGGATTTTTTGCAATCAGCATCCTGCTCAGGGCTACAGGACCCTGAGCATAAACATCGGCTGTTTTCCCTGGGAAAGAAAACTCACCAGTCCAGGTTCCTGATGTCAGTTTGTAGGGCTCCTCTGGGACTGTCTGGAAAGCAAAAGTATGAGGTGGAGGCAGCTTCTGTATGGGGCCCATCCTTTAATGTTCGGATTTTTTACAATCAGCTTCCTGCTTAGGGCCACAGGACCCTGAGCAGAAACATCGGCTGTTTTCCCTGGGAAAGAAAATCACCGGTCCAGGTTCCTGATGTCAGTTTTTAGGGCTCCTCTGGGACTGTCTGGAAAGCACAAGTATGAGGTGGAGGCAGCTTCTGTATGGGGCCCATCCTTCGATGTTCGGATTTTTTGCAGTACGCTTCCGGCTCTGAGCCACAGGGCCCTGAGCAGAAACATCGGCTGTTTTCCCTGGGAAAGAAAACTCACCAGTCCAGGTTCCTGATGTCAGTTTGTAGGGCTCCTCTGGGACTGTCTGGAAAGCACAAGTATGAGGTGGAGGCAGCTTCTGTATGGGGCCCATCCTTCGATGTTCGGATTTTTTGCTATCAGCTGCCTGCTCAGGGCCACAGGACCCTGAGCAGGAACATTGGTTTTTTTCCCTGGGAAAGAAAACTCACCAGTCCAGGTTCCTGATGTCAGTTTGTAGGGCTCCTCTAGGACTGTCAGGGCAGCACAAGTATGAGGTGGAGGCAGCTTCTGTATGGGGCCCATCCTTCGATGTTCGGATTTTTTACAATCTGCTTCCTGCTTAGGGACACAGGACCCTGAGCAGAAACATCGGCTGTTTTCCCTGGAAAAGAAAACTCACCGGTCCAGGTTCCTGATGTCAGTTTGCAGGGCTCCTCTGGGACTGTCTGGAAAGCACAAGTATGAGGTGGAGGCAGCTTCTCTATGGGGCCCATCCTTCGATGTTCGGATTTTTTACAATCAGCTTCCTGCTTAGGGCCACAGGAACCTGAGCAGAAACATCAGCTGTTTTCCCTGGGAAAGAAAACTCATCGGTCCAGGTTCCTGATGTCAGTTTTTAGGGCTCCTCTGGGACTGTCTGGAAAGCACAAGTATGAGGTGGAGGCAGCTTCTGTATGGGGCCCATCCTTCGATGTTCAGCTTTTTTGCAGTATGCTTCCGGCTCTGAGCCACAGGGCCCTGAGCACAAACATCGGCTGTTTTCCCTGGGAAAGAAAACTCACCAGTCCAGGTTCCTGATGTCAGTTTGTAGGGCTCCTCTGGGACTGTCTGGAAAGCACAAGTATGAGGTGGAGGCAGCTTCTGTATGGGGCCCATTCTTTGATGTTCTGATTTTTTGCTATCAGCTGCCTGCTCAGGGCCTCAGGACCCTGAGCAGAAACATCGGTTTTCTTTCCTCGGAAAGAAAACTCACCAGTCCAGGTTCCTGATGTCAGTTTGTAGGGCTCCTCTTGGAGTGTCCCGGCAGCACAAGTATGAGGTGGAGGCAGCTTCTGTATGGGGCCCATCTTTCGATGTTCTGAATATTTGCCCTCAGCTGCCTGCTCAGGGCCACAGGACCGTGAGCAGAAACATTGACAGTTTTCCCTGGGAAAGCAAACACACCAGCCCCGGTTCCTAATGTCAGTTTTTAGGGCTCATCTCGAACTGTCGGGGCTGCAGAATTATAAGGTGGTGGCAGATTCTCTATGGGGCCCATCCTTCAATATTCGGATTTTTTGCAGTCAGCTCCTCGCTAAGTAGTACAGGGACCTGGGCAAAAACATTGGTTGTTCTCCCTGGGAAAGAAAACTCACCAGTCCAGGTTCCTGATGTCAGTTTGTAGGGCTCCTCTGGGACTGTCAGGGCAGCACAAGTATGAGGTGGAGGCAGCTTCTGTATGGGGCCCATCCTTCGATGTTCTGATTTTTTGCAATCAGCTGCCTGCTCAGGGCTACAGGACCCTGAGCATAAACATCGGCTGTTTTCCCTGGGAAAGAAAACTCACCAGTCCAGGTTCCTGATGTCAGTTTGTAGGGCTCTTCTAGGACTGTCAGGGCAGCACAAGTATGAGGTGGAGGAAGCTTCTGTATGGGACCCATCCTTCGATGTTCAGATTTTTTACCATCAGCTGCCTGCTTAGGGCCACAGGACCCTGAGCAGAAACATCGGCTGTTTTCCCTGAGAAAGAAAACAAACCGGTCCACGCTCCTGATGTCAGTTTGTAGGGCTCCTCTGGGACTGTGAGGACAGCACAAGTATGAGGTTGGGGCAACTCCGGTCTGGGACTTATCCTGCTATGTTCGAATTTTTTGCAGTGAGCTGCCGGCTCAGAGCCACAGGGCCCTGAGCAGAAACATCGGCTGTTTCCCCTGGGCAAGAAAACTCACCAGTCCAGGTTCCTGGTGTCAGTTTGTAGGGCTCGTCTGGGACTGTCAGGGCAGCACAAGTATGAGGTGGAGGCTGCTTCTGTATGGGGCCCATCCTTCGATGTTCTGATTTTTTGCAATCTGCTGCCCACTCAGGGCCACAGGACCCTGAGCAGAGTCATCGGCTGTTTTACCTGGGAAAGAAAACTCACCAGTCCAGGTTCCTGATGTCAGTTTGTAGGGCTCCTCTGGGACTGTCAGGGCAGCACAAGTATGAGGTGGAGGCAGCTTCTGTATTGGGCCCATCCTTCGATGTTCGGATTTTTTGCAATCAGCATCCTGCTCAGGGCTACAGGACCCTGAGCATAAACATCGGCTGTTTTCCCTGGGAAAGAAAACTCACCAGTCCAGGTTCCTGATGTCAGTTTGTAGGGCTCCTCTGGGACTGTCTGGAAAGCAAAAGTATGAGGTGGAGGCAGCTTCTGTATGGGGCCCATCCTTTAATGTTCGGATTTTTTGCAATCAGCTGCCTGCTCAGGGCCACAGGACCCTGAGCAGAAACATCGGGTTTTTTCCCTCGGAAAGAAAACTCACCAGTCCAGATTCCTGATGTTAGTTTGTAGGGCTCCTCTGGGACTGTCAGGGCAGCACAAGTATGAGGTGGAGGCAGCTTCTGTATGGGGCCCATCCTTCGATGTTCTGAATTTTTGCCCTCGGCTGCCTGCTCAGGGCCACAGGACCGTGAGCATAAACATTGACAGTTTTCCCTGGGAAAGCAAACACACCAGCCCCGGTTCCTAATGTCAGTTTTTAGGGCTCATCTCGGACTGTCAGGGCTGCAGAATTATAAGGTGGTGGCAGATTCTCTATGGGGCCCATCCTTCAATATTCGGATTTTTTGCAGTCAGCTCCTCGCTAAGTAGTACAGGGACCTGGGCAAAAACATTGGTTGTTCTCCCTGGGAAAGAAAACTCACCAGTCCAGGTTCCTGATGTCAGTTTGTAGGGCTCCTCTAGGACTGTCAGGGCAGCACAAGTATGAGGTGGAGGCAGCTTCTGTATGGGGCCCATCCTTCGATGTTCGGATTTTTTACAATCAGCTTCCTGCTTAGGGCCACAGGACCCTGAGCAGAAACATCGGCTGTTTTCCCTGGGAAAGAAAACTCACCGGTCCAGGTTCCTGATGTCAGTTTTTAGGGCTTCTCTGGGACTGTCAGGAAAGCACAAGTATGAGGTGGAGGCAGCTTCTGTATGGGGCCCATCCTTCGATGTTCGGATTTTTTGCAGTATGCTTCCGGCTCTGAGCCACAGGGCCCTGAGCACAAACATCGGCTGTTTTCCCTGGGAAAGAAAACTCACCAGTCCAGGTTCCTGATGTCAGTTTGTAGGGCTCCTCTGGGACTGTCTGGAAAGCACAAGTATGAGGTGGAGGCAGTTTCTGTATGGGGCCCATCCTTCGATGTTCGGATTTTTTGCTATCAGCTGCCTGCTCAGGGCCACAGGACCCTGAGCAGGAACATTGGTTTTTTTTCCCTCGGAAAGAAAACTCACCAGTCCAGGTTCCTGATGTCAGTTTGTAGGGCTCCTCTGGGACTGTGAGGACAGCACAAGTATGAGTTTGGGGCAACTCCGGTCTGGGAATTATCCTTCGATGTTCGAATACTTTGCAATCAGCTTCCATCTCAGAGCCACAGGGCCCTGAGCACAAACATCGGCTGTTTTCCCTGGGAAAGAAAACTCACCGGTCCAGGTTCCTGATGTCAGTTTGAAGGGCTCCTCTGGGACTGTGAGGACAGCACAAGTATGAGTTTGGGGCATAGCCCGTCTGGGACTTATCCTTCGATGGTCGAATACTTTGCAATCAGCTTCCGGCTCAGAGCCACAGGGCCCTGAGCAGAAACATCGGCTGTTTCCCCTGGGCAAGAAAACTCACCAGTCCAGGTTCCTGGTGTCAGTTTGTAGGGCTCGTCTGGGACTGTCAGGGCAGCACAAGTATGAGGTGGAGGCTGCTTCTGTATGGGGCCCATCCTTCGATGTTCTGATTTTTTGCAATCTGCTGCCCACTCAGGGCCACAGGACCCTGAGCAGAGTCATCGGCTGTTTTACCTGGGAAAGAAAACTCACCAGTCCAGGTTCCTGATGTCAGTTTGTAGGGCTCCTCTGGGACTGTCAGGGCAGCACAAGTATGAGGTGGAGGCAGCTTCTGTATTGGGCCCATCCTTCGATGTTCGGATTTTTTGCAATCAGCATCCTGCTCAGGGCTACAGGACCCTGAGCATAAACATCGGCTGTTTTCCCTGGGAAAGAAAACTCACCAGTCCAGGTTCCTGATGTCAGTTTGTAGGGCTCCTCTGGGACTGTCTGGAAAGCAAAAGTATGAGGTGGAGGCAGCTTCTGTATGGGGCCCATCCTTTAATGTTCGGATTTTTTGCAATCAGCTGCCTGCTCAGGGCCACAGGACCCTGAGCAGAAACATCGGGTTTTTTCCCTCGGAAAGAAAACTCACCAGTCCAGATTCCTGATGTTAGTTTGTAGGGCTCCTCTGGGACTGTCAGGGCAGCACAAGTATGAGGTGGAGGCAGCTTCTGTATGGGGCCCATCCTTCGATGTTCTGAATTTTTGCCCTCGGCTGCCTGCTCAGGGCCACAGGACCGTGAGCATAAACATTGACAGTTTTCCCTGGGAAAGCAAACACACCAGCCCCGGTTCCTAATGTCAGTTTTTAGGGCTCATCTCGGACTGTCAGGGCTGCAG
This sequence comes from Taeniopygia guttata, assembly GCF_048771995.1. Taxonomy (NCBI): domain Eukaryota; kingdom Metazoa; phylum Chordata; class Aves; order Passeriformes; family Estrildidae; genus Taeniopygia; species Taeniopygia guttata. The sequence goes on from NC_133028.1 coordinate 56,006,072, forward strand.
AATTATAAGGTGGTGGCAGATTCTCTATGGGGCCCATCCTTCAATATTCGGATTTTTTGCAGTCAGCTCCTCGCTAAGTAGTACAGGGACCTGGGCAAAAACATTGGTTGTTCTCCCTGGGAAAGAAAACTCACCAGTCCAGGTTCCTGATGTCAGTTTGTAGGGCTCCTCTAGGACTGTCAGGGCAGCACAAGTATGAGGTGGAGGCAGCTTCTGTATGGGGCCCATCCTTCGATGTTCGGATTTTTTACAATCAGCTTCCTGCTTAGGGCCACAGGACCCTGAGCAGAAACATCGGCTGTTTTCCCTGGGAAAGAAAACTCACCGGTCCAGGTTCCTGATGTCAGTTTTTAGGGCTTCTCTGGGACTGTCAGGAAAGCACAAGTATGAGGTGGAGGCAGCTTCTGTATGGGGCCCATCCTTCGATGTTCGGATTTTTTGCAGTATGCTTCCGGCTCTGAGCCACAGGGCCCTGAGCACAAACATCGGCTGTTTTCCCTGGGAAAGAAAACTCACCAGTCCAGGTTCCTGATGTCAGTTTGTAGGGCTCCTCTGGGACTGTCTGGAAAGCACAAGTATGAGGTGGAGGCAGCTTCTGTATGGGGCCCATCCTTCGATGTTCGGATTTTTTGCTATCAGCTGCCTGCTCAGGGCCACAGGACCCTGAGCAGGAACATTGGTTTTTTTTCCCTCGGAAAGAAAACTCACCAGTCCAGGTTCCTGATGTCAGTTTGTAGGGCTCCTCTGGGACTGTGAGGACAGCACAAGTATGAGTTTGGGGCAACTCCGGTCTGGGAATTATCCTTCGATGTTCGAATACTTTGCAATCAGCTTCCATCTCAGAGCCACAGGGCCCTGAGCACAAACATCGGCTGTTTTCCCTGGGAAAGCAAACTCACCGGTCCAGGTTCCTGATGTCAGTTTGAAGGGCTCCTCTGGGACTGTGAGGACAGCACAAGTATGAGTTTGGGGCATAGCCCGTCTGGGACTTATCCTTCGATGGTCGAATACTTTGCAATCAGCTTCCGGCTCAGAGCCACAGGGCCCTGAGCAGAAACATCGGCTGTTTTCCCTGGGAAAGAAAACTCACCAGTCCAGGTTCCTGATGTCAGTTTGTAGGGCTCCTCTGGGACTGTCAGGGCAGCACAAGTATGCGGTGGAGTCAGCTTCTGTATGGGGCCCATCCTTCGATGTTCGGATTTTTTGCAATCAGCTGTCTGCTATGGGGCACAGGTCCCTGAGCAAAAATATGGGCTGTTTTCCGTGGGAAAGAAAACTCACCAGTCCAGGTTCCTGGTGTCAGTTTGTAGGGCTCCTCTGGGACTGTCAGGGCAGCACGAAGATGAGGTGGAGGCAGCTTCTGTATGGGGCTCACCCCTCGATATTTTGATTTTTTGCAATCAGCTGCCTGCTCAGGGCCACAGGACCCTGACCATAAACATCGGCTGTTTTCCCTGGGAAAGAAAACTCGCCAGTCCAGGTTCCTGATGTCAGTTTGTAGGGCTCCTCTGGGACTGTCCCGGCAGCACAAGTATGAGGTGGATGCAGCTTCTGTATGGGGCCCATCCTTCGATGTTCGGATTTTTTAAAATCAGCTGCCTGCTTATGGCCACAGGACCCTCAGCAGAAACATCGGCTGTTTTCCCTGAGAAAGAAAACTCACCGGTCCACTCTCCTGATGTCAGTTTGTACGGCTCCTCTGGGACTGTGAGGACAGCACAAGTATGAGGTTGGGTCAACTCCGGTCTGGGACTTATCCTTCGATGTTCGAATTTTTTGCAATCAGTTTCCGGCTCAGAGTCACAGGGCGCTGAGCAGAAACATCGGCTGTTTCCCCTGGGAAAGAAAACTCACCAGTCCAGGTTCCTGATTTTAGTTTGTAGGGCTCCTCTTGTACTGTCAGGGCAGCACAAGTATGAGGTGGAGGCTGCTTCTGTATGGGGCCCATCCTTCGATATTCGGATTTTTTGCAGACAGCTCCTTGCCAATGGGCACAGGGCCCTGAGCAAAAACATCGGCTGTTTTCCCTGGGAAAGAAAACTCACCAGTCCAGATTCCTGATGTCAGTTTGTAGGGCTCCTCTGGGACTGTCAGGGCAGCACAAGTATGAGGGGGGGGCAGCTCCGGTATGGGACTTATCCTTCGATGTTCGGATTTTTTGCAGTAAGCTGACGGCTAAGAGCCACAGGGCCCTGAGCACAAACATCAGCTGTTTTCCCTGGGAAAGAAAACTCACCAGTCCAGGTTCCTGATGTCAGTTTGTAGGGCTCCTCTGGGACTGTCTGGAAAGCAAAAGTATGAGGTGGAGGCAGCTTCTGTATGGGGCCCATCCTTCGATGTTCGGATTTTTTACAATCAGCATTCTGCTCTGGGCTACAGGACCCTGAGCAGAAACATCGGCTGTTTTCCCAGGGAAAGAAAACTCACCGGTCCAGGTTCCTGATGTCAGTTTGAAGGGCTCCTCTGGGACTGTGAGGACAGCACAAGTATGAGTTTGGGGCAACTCCGGTCTGGGACTTATCCTTCGATGTTCGAATACTTTGCAATCAGCTTCCGGCTCAGAGCCACAGGGCCCTGAGCAGAAACATTGGCTGTTTCCCCTGGGAAAGAAAACTCACCAGTCCAGGTTCCTGATGTCAGTTTGTAGGGCTCCTCTGGGACTGTCCAGGCAGCACGAAGATGAGGTGGAGGCAGCTTCTGTATGGGGCTCACCCCTCGATGTTTGGATTTTTTGCAATCAGCTGCCTGCTCAGGGCCACAGGACCCTGAGCATAAACATCGGCTGTTTTCCCTGGGAAAGAAAACTCACCAGTCCAGATTCCTGATGTCAGTTTTTAGGGCTCCTCTGGGACTGTCAGGGCAGCACAAGTATGCGGTGGAGGCAGCTTCTGTATGGGGCCCATCCTTCAATGTTCGGATTTTTTACAATCAGCTGCCTGCTATGGGGCACAGGTCCCTGAGCAAAAACATGGGCTGCTTTCCCTGGGAAAGAAAACTCACCAGTCCACATTCCTGATGTCAGTTTTTAGGGCTCCTCTGGGACTGTCAGGGCAGCACGAAGATGAGGTGGAGGCAGCTTCTGTATGGGGCTCACCCCTCGATATTTTTATGTTTTGCAATCAGCTGCCTGCTCAGGGCCACAGGACCCTGACCATAAACATCGGCTGTTTTCCCTGGGAAAGAAAACTCACCAGTCCAGGTTCCTGATGTCAGTTTGTAGGGCTCCTCTGGGACTGTCCCGGCAGAACAAGTATGAGGTGGAGGCAGCTTCTGTATTGGGCCCATCCTTCGATATTCGGATTTTTTGCAGACAGCTCCCCGCTAAGGGGCACAGGGCTTTGAGCAAAAACATCGGCTGTTTTCCGTGGGAAAGAAAACTCACCAGTCCAGATTCCTGATGTCAGTTTGTAGGGCTCCTCTGGGACTGTCAGGGCAGCACAAGTATGAGGTGGAGGCGGCTTCTGTATGGGGCCCATCCTTCGATGTTCTGATTTTTTGCAATCAGCTGCCTGCTTAGGGCCACAGGACCCTGAGCAGAAACATCGGGTTTGTTCCCTCTGAAAGAAAACTCACCAGTCCAGGTTCCTGGTGTCAGTTTGTAGGGCTCCTCTGGGACTGTCTGGATAGCACAAGTATGAGGTGGAGGCAGCTTCTGTATTGGGCCCATCCTTCGATTTTCGGACATTTTGCAGACAGCTCCCCGCTAAGGGGCACAGGGCCCTGAGCAAAAACATCGGCTGTTTTCCCTGGGAAAGAAAACTCACCAGTCCAGATTCCTGATGTCAGTTTGTAGGGCTCCTCTGGGACTGTCAGGGCAGCACAAGTATGAGGTGGAGGCAGCTTCTATATGGGGCCCATCCTTCGATGCTGTGATTTTTTGCAATCAGCGGCCTGCTCAGGGGTACAGGACCCTGAGCATAAACATCGGCAGTTTTCCCTGGGAAAGAAAACTCACCAGTCCAGGTTCCTGATGTCAGTTTGTAGGGCTCCTCTAGGACTGTCATGGCAGCACAAGTATGAGGTGGAGGCAGCTTCTGTATGGGACCCATCCTTCGATGTTCAGATTTTTTAGAATCAGCTGCCTGCTTAGGGCCACAGGACCCTGAGCAGAAACATCGGCTGTTTTCCCTGATAAAGAAAACACACCGGTCCACACTCCTGATGTCAGTTTGTAGGGCTCCTCTGGGACTGTGAGGACAGCACAAGTATGAGGTTGGGGCAACTCCGGTCTGGGACTTATCCTTCGATGTTCGAATTTTTTGCAATCAGTTTCCGGCTCAGAGCCACAGGGCGCTGAGCAGAAACATCGGCTGTTTCCCCTGGGAAAGAAAACTCACCAGTCCAGGTTCCTGATGTCAGTTTGTAGGGCTCCTCTTGGACTGTCAGGGCAGCACAAGTATGAGGTGGAGGCTGCTTCTGTATGGGGCCCATCCTTCGATATTCGGATTTTTTGCAGACAGCTCCCCGCTAATGGGCACAGGGCCCTGAGCAAAAACATCGGCTGTTTTCCCTGGGAAAGAAAACTCACCAGTCCAGATTCCTGATGTCAGTTTGTAGGGCTCCTCTGGGACTGTCAGGGCAGCACAAGTATGCGGTGGAGGCAGCTTCTGTATGGGGCCCATCTATCGATATTCGGATTTTTTGCAATCAGCTGCCTGCTAAGTGCTACAGGACCCTGAGCATAAACATCGGCTGTTTTCCCTGGGAAAGAAAACTCACCAGTCCGGGTTCCTGATGTCAGTTTGTAGGGCTCCTCTAGGACTGTCAGGGCAGCACAAGTATGAGGTGGAGGCAGCTTCTGTATGGGGCCCATCCTTCGATATTCGGATTTTTTGCAGACAGCTCCCCGCTAAGGGGCACAGGGCCCTCAGCAAAAACATCGGCTGTTTTCCCTGGGAAAGAAAACTCACCAGTCCAGATTCCTGATGTCAGTTTGTAGGGCTGCTCTGGGACTGTCAGGGCAGCACAAGTATGAGGTGGGGGCAGCTCCGGTATGGAACTTATCCTTCGATGTTCGGATTTTTTGCAGTAAGCTTACGGCTACGAGCCACAGGGCCCTGAGCACAAACATCCGTTGTTTTCCCTGGGAAAAAAAACTCACCAGTCCAGGTTCCTGATGTCAGTTTGTAGGGCTCCTCTGGGACTGTCAGGGCAGCACAAGTATGAGGTGGAGGCAGCTTCTGTATGGGGCCCATCCTTCGATGTTCGGATTTTTTACAATCAGCTTCCTGCTTAGGGCCACAGGACCCTGAGCAGAAACATCGGCTGTTTTCCCTGAGAAAGAAAACTCACCGGTCCACGTTCCCGATGTCAGTTTGTAGGGCTCCTCTGGGACTGTGAGGACAGCACAAGTATGAGGTTGGGGCAACTCCGGTCTGGGAGTTATCCTTAGATATTCGAAATTTTTGCCATCAGCTTCCAGCTCAGAGGCACAGGGCCCTGAGCAGAAGGATCGGCTGTTTCCCCTGGGAAAGAAAACTCACCAGTCCAGGTTCCTGATGTCAGTTTGTAGGGCTCCTCTGGGACTTTCAGGGCAGCACAAGTATGAGGTGGAGGCAGCTTCTCTATTGGACCCATCCTTCAATATTCGGATTTTTTGCAGACAGCTCCCCGCTAAGGGGCACAGGGCCCTGAGCAAAAACATCGGCTGTTTTCCCTGGGAAAGAAAACTCACCAGTCCAGATTCCTTATGTCAGTTTGTAGGGCTCCTCTGGGACTGTCAGGGCAGCACAAGTATGAGGTGGGGGCAGCTCCGGTATGGGACTTATCCTTCGATGTTCAGATTTTTTGCAGTAAGCTGACGGCTAAGAGCCACAGGGCCCTGAGCACAAACATCAGCTGTTTTCCCTGGGAAAGAAAACTCACCAGTCCAGGTTCCTGATGTCAGTTTGTAGGGCTCCTCTGGGACTGTCTGGAAAGCAAAAGTATGAGGTGGAGGCAGCTTCTGTATGGGGCCCATCCTTCGATGTTCGGATTTTTTACAATCAGCTTCCTGCTTAGGGCCACAGGACCCTGAGCAGAAACATCGGCTGTTTTCCCTGGGAAAGAAAACTCACCGGTCCAGGTTCCTGATGTCAGTTTGAAGGGCTCCTCTGGGACTGTGAGGACAGCACAAGTATGAGTTTGGGGCAACTCGGGTCTGGGACTTATCCTTCGATGTTCGAATACTTTGCAATCAGCTTCCGGCTCAGAGCCACAGGGCCCTGAGCAGAAACATCGGCTGTTTTCCGTGGGAAAGAAAACTCACCGGTCCAGGTTCCTGATGTCAGTTTGAAGGGCTCCTCTGGGACTGTGAGGACAGCACAAGTATGAGTTTGGGGCAACGCCCGTCTGGGACTTATCCTTCGATGTTCGAATACTTTGCAATCAGCTTCCGGCTCAGAGCCACAGGGCCCTGAGCAGAAACATCGGCTGTTTCCCCTGGGAAAGAAAACTCACCAGTCCAGGTTCCTGATGTCAGTTTGTAGGGCTCCTCTGGGACTGTCAGGGCAGCACGAAGATGAGGTGGAGGCAGCTTCTGTATGGGGCTCACCCCTCGATATTTTGATTTTTTGCAATCAGCTGCCTGCTCAGGGCCACAGGACCCTGACCATAAACATCGGCTGTTTTCCCTGGGAAAGAAAACTCGCCAGTCCAGGTTCCAGATTTCAGTTTGTAGGGCTCCTCTGGGACTGTCAGGGCAGCACAAGTATGAGGTGGATGCAGCTTCTGTATGGGACTTATCCTTCGATGTTCGGATTTTTTGCAATCAGCAGCTGGCTCAGAGCCACACGGCCCTGAGCACAAACATCGGGTGTTTTCCCTGGGAAAGAAATCTCACCAGTCCAGATTCCTGAAGTCTGTTTGTAGGGCTCCTCTAGGACTGTCAGGGCAGCACAAGTATGCGGTGGAGGCAGCTTCTGTATGGGGCCCATCCTTCGATGTTCGGATTTTTTGCAATCAGCAGCCGGCTCAGGGCTACTGGATCCTGAGCATAAACATCGGCTGTTTTCCCTGGGAAAGAAAACTCACCAGTCCAGGTTCCTGGTGTAAGTTTGTAGGGCTCCTCTGGGACTGTCAGGGCAGCACAAGTATGAGGTGGAGGCAGCTTCTGTATGGGGCCCATCCTTCGATGACTGGATTTTTTACAATCAGCTGCCTGCTCAGGGCCACAGGACCCTGAGCAGAAACATTGGCTATTATCCGTGGGAAAGCAAGCTCACCAGTCCAGGTTCCTGATGTCAATTTGTAGGGCTCCTCTGGGACTGTCAGGGCAGCACAAATATGAGGTGGAGGCAGCTACTGTATGGGGCCCATCCTTCGATGTTCTGAATTTTTCCCCTCAGCTGCCTGCTCAGGGCCACAGGACCCTGAGCAGAAACATCGGCTCTTTTCCCTGGGAAAGAAAACTCACCAGTCCAGGTTCCTGGTTTCAGTTTGTAGGGCTCCCCTGGACTGTGAGAACAGCACAAGTATGAGGTTGGGGCAACTCCGGTCTGAGACTTATCCTTCGACGTTCGAATTTTTTGCAATCAGCTTCCGACTCAGAGCCACAGGGCCCTGAGCAGAAACATCGGCTGTTTTCCCTGGGAAAGAAAACTCACCAGTCCAGGTTCCTGATGTCAGTTTGTAGGGCTCCTCTGGGACTGTCAGGGCAGCAGAAGAATGAGGTGGAGGCAGCTACTGTATGGGACATATCCTTCGATGTTCGGATTTTTTGCAATCAGCAGCCGGCTCAGAGCCGCAGGGCCCTGAGCACAAACATCGGATGTTCTCCCTGGGAGAGAAAACTCACCAGTCCAGATTCCTTATGTCAGTTTTTAGGGCTCCTGTGGGACTGTCACGGCAGCACAAGTATGAGGTGGAGGCAGATTCTGTATGGGGCCCATCCTTCGATGTTCGGATTTTTTGCAATCAGCTGCTTGCTCAGGGGAACAGGGCCCTGAGAAGAAACATCGGCTATTTTCCGTGGGAAAGCAAACTCACCAGCCCCGTTTCCTCATATCAGTTTGTAGGGCTCTTCTGGGACTGTCAGGGCAGCACAAGTATGAGGTGGAGGTAGATTCTCTATGGGGCCCATCCTTCGATGTTCGTATATTTTGCAATCAGCTGCCTGCTCAGGGCTACAGGACCCTGAGCAGAAACATCGGCTGTTTTCCCTGGGAAAGAAAACTCACCAGTCCAGGTTCCTGGTTTCAGTTTGTAGTGCTCCCCTGGGACTCTCAGGGCAGCACAAGTATGAGGTGGAGGCAGCTTCTGTATGGGACTTATCCTTCGATGTTCGGATTTTTTGCAATCAGCAGCCGGCTCAGAGCCACAGGGCCCTGAGCAAAAATATCGGGTGTTTTCCCTGGGAAAGAAAACTCACCAGTCCAGATTCCTGATGTCAGTTTGTAGGGCTCCTCTAGGACTGTCAGGGCAGCACAAGTATGAGGTGGAGGCAGCTTCTGTATGGGGCCCATCCTTCGATGTTCGGATTTTTTGCAATCAGCTGCCTGCTCAGGGCTACCGGATATTGAGCATAAACATCGGCTGTTTTCCCTGGGAAAGAAAACTCACCAGTCCAGGTTCCTGGTGTAAGTTTGTAGGGCTCCTCTGGGACTGTCAGGGCAGCACAAGTATGAGGTGGAGGCAGCTTCTGTATGGGGCCCATCCTTCGATGTTCGGATTTTTTGCAGTCAGCTCCCTGGTAAGGGGCACGGGGCCCTGGGCATAAACATTGGTTGTTCTCCCTGGGAAAGAAAACTCACCAGTTCAGGTTCCGGATGTCAGTTTGTAGGGCTCCTCTGGGACTGTCAGGGTAGCACAAGTATGAGGTGCGGGCAACTCCGTTCTGGGACTTATCCTTCGATGTTCGGATTTTTTGGAGTAAGCTGCCGGCTCAGAGCCACAGGGCCCTGAGCACAAACATCGGCTGTTTTCCCTGGGAAAGAAAACTCACCAGTCCAGATTCCTGATGTCAGTTTGTAGGGCTCCTCTAGGACTGTCAGGGCAGCACAAGTATGAGGTGGAGGCCACTTCTGTATGGGGCCCATCCTTCGATGTTCCGATTTTTTGCAATCAGCTGCCTGCTCAGGGCTACAGGACCCTGAGCACAAACCTCGGCTGTTCTCCCTGGGAAAGAAAACTCACCAGTCCAGGTTCCTGGTGTCAGTTTGTAGGGCTCCTCTGGGACTGTCAGGCCAGCACAACTATGAGGTGGAGGCAGCTTCTGTATGGGGCCCATCCTTCGATGACTGGATTTTTTACAATCAGCTGCCTGCTCAGGGCTAAAGGACCCTGAGCAGAAACATTGGCTATTTTCCGTGGGAAAGCAAACTCACCAGCCACGGTTCCTCATATCAGTTTGTAGGGCTCCTCTGGGACTGTCAGGGCAGCACAAGTATGAGGTGGAGGCAGATTCTCTATGGGGCCCATCCTTCTATATTCGGATTTTTGCAGTCAGCTGCCCGCTAAGGGGCACAGGGCCCTCAGCAAAAACATCGGCTGTTTTCCCTGGGAAAGAAAACTCACCAGTCCAGGTTCCTGATGTCAGTTTGTAGGGCTCCTCTGGGACTGTCAGGGCAGCACAAGTATGAGGTGGAGGCAGCTTCTGTATGGGGCCCATCCTTCGATGTTCGGATTTTTTACAATCAGCTTCCTGCTTAGGGCCACAGGACCCTGAGCAGAAACATCGGCTGTTTTCCCTGAGAAAGAAAACTCACCGGTCCACGTTCCCGATGTCAGTTTGTAGGGCTCCTCTGGGACTGTGAGGACAGCACAAGTATGAGGTTGGGGCAACTCCGGTCTGGGAGTTATCCTTAGATATTCGAAATTTTTGCCATCAGCTTCCAGCTCAGAGGCACAGGGCCCTGAGCAGAAGGATCGGCTGTTTCCCCTGGGAAAGAAAACTCACCAGTCCAGGTTCCTGATGTCAGTTTGTAGGGCTCCTCTGGGACTTTCAGGGCAGCACAAGTATGAGGTGGAGGCAGCTTCTCTATTGGACCCATCCTTCAATATTCGGATTTTTTGCAGACAGCTCCCCGCTAAGGGGCACAGGGCCCTGAGCAAAAACATCGGCTGTTTTCCCTGGGAAAGAAAACTCACCAGTCCAGATTCCTTATGTCAGTTTGTAGGGCTCCTCTGGGACTGTCAGGGCAGCACAAGTATGAGGTGGGGGCAGCTCCGGTATGGGACTTATCCTTCGATGTTCAGATTTTTTGCAGTAAGCTGACGGCTAAGAGCCACAGGGCCCTGAGCACAAACATCAGCTGTTTTCCCTGGGAAAGAAAACTCACCAGTCCAGGTTCCTGATGTCAGTTTGTAGGGCTCCTCTGGGACTGTCTGGAAAGCAAAAGTATGAGGTGGAGGCAGCTTCTGTATGGGGCCCATCCTTCGATGTTCGGATTTTTTACAATCAGCTTCCTGCTTAGGGCCACAGGACCCTGAGCAGAAACATCGGCTGTTTTCCCTGGGAAAGAAAACTCACCGGTCCAGGTTCCTGATGTCAGTTTGAAGGGCTCCTCTGGGACTGTGAGGACAGCACAAGTATGAGTTTGGGGCAACTCGGGTCTGGGACTTATCCTTCGATGTTCGAATACTTTGCAATCAGCTTCCGGCTCAGAGCCACAGGGCCCTGAGCAGAAACATCGGCTGTTTTCCCTGGGAAAGAAAACTCACCGGTCCAGGTTCCTGATGTCAGTTTGAAGGGCTCCTCTGGGACTGTGAGGACAGCACAAGTATGAGTTTGGGGCAACGCCCGTCTGGGACTTATCCTTCGATGTTCGAATACTTTGCAATCAGCTTCCGGCTCAGAGCCACAGGGCCCTGAGCAGAAACATCGGCTGTTTTACCTGGGAAAGAAAACTCACCAGTCCAGGTTCCTGATTTCAGTTTGTAGGGCTCCTCTAGGACTGTCAGGGCAGCACAAGTATGAGGTGGAGGCAGCTTCTGTATTGGGCCCATCCTTCGATGTTCGGATTTTTTGCAATCAGCTGCCTGCTCAGGGCAACAGGACCCTGAGCATAGACATTGGCTGTTTACCCTGGGAAAGAAAACTCAACAGTCCAGGTTCCTGATGTCAGTTTGTAGGGCTCCTCTGGGACTGTCAGGGCACCCCAAGTATGAGGTGGAGGCAGCTTCTGTATGGGGCCCATCCTTCGATGACTGGATTTTTTACAATCAGGTGCCAACTCAGGGCCACAGGTCCCTGAGCAGAAACCTCGGCTGTTTTCCCTGGGAAAGAAAACTCACCAGTCCAGGTTCCTGATGTCAGTTTGTAGGGCTCCTCTGGGACTGTCAGGGCAGCACAAGTATGAGGTGGAGGCTGCTTCTGTATGGGGCCCATCCTTCGATGTTCTGAATTTTTGCCCTCAGCCGCCTGCTCAGGGCCACAGGGCCCTGAGCATAAACATCGTCTGTTTTCCCTGGGAAAGAAAACTCACCAGTCCAGGTTCCTGGTTTCTGTTTGTAGGACTCCCCTGGGACTGTCAGGGCAGCACAAGTATGAGGTTGGGGCAGCTCCTGTATGGGACTTATCCTTCGATGTTCGAATCTTTTGCAATCAGCAGCCGGCTCAGAGCCACAGGGCCCTGAGCACAAACATCGGGTGTTTACCCTGGGAAAGAAAACTCACCAGTCCAGGTTCCTGATGTCAGTTTGTAGGGCTCCTCTGGGACTGTCAGGGCAGCACAAGTATGAGGTGGAGGCAGCTTCTGTATGGGGCCCATCCTTCGATGTTCGGATTTTTTGCAATCAGCTTCCTGCTCAGGGCTACAGGACCATGAGCATAAACCTCGGCTGTTTTCCCTGGGAAAGAAAACTCACCAGTCCAGGTTCCTGATGTCAGTTTGTAGGGCTCCTCTGGGACTGTCAGGGCAGCACAAGTATGAGGTGGGGGCAGCTTCTGTATGGGGCCCTGTGTCCTTTATGAAAGACAACCAGGGACCTGGTTCAGGTGGCAACACGGCGGCCTGGTCTCGCCCAAGCCACTCGGGCTAATCAACACACGCAGATACCAATATGGCAGACGGTTGAAAAGCGTTTATTATCCTATCTCGTGGGTTTAAATAGGTTTAGGGGTCTTTGCTACGTCAGAGGGGGGTTGGGGGTCTCAGAGGATAGTGGGTAGTGGAATTTTACCAGAACAGGTGTGGCTACATTCTTCTGGGACTCCTGGGGTTAATGGATAAGTGGGGAAGAGAGAGGGGGGGAGGGGTCTATCTTTCCGTGACATCCCGGTGATCTTCCGCTCCGCCTGTCCCTATCTACCACATCTCCCCCCTCCTTATCACATACAAAATGAGGTAGTTGTAGATAAAGGCACTGGAGTGAGGTACAGACTTGTAACTTGTTAAGGAAAGGGTGGTTTAGTAGATCTGGGTAGATTTTTTAAGGCAGGTGCTGAAGGCTTTAGCTATTGACTGTGTTTGCAGTTTTTTGGTTTACAGCATTTGTTGGTGGCCTATGAACAGAATGTTTGCCCTTTCCAGACGGGCTTGAACAAACGAGACTAGTTTGTTCAGCAGGCATGGTCCTATGGTAATAGCCAAAAGCAGTATTGCCAGTGGACCTACCAGGGCAGAAATTAAAGTGGTGAGCCAAGGTGATTGATTGAACCAGGATTCAAACCAGCTCTGCTGGGTCTCCCTGTCTCTCTTTCTCTGAGCCAGCCTGTCTCGGAGTTCTGCCATGGAGTCTTTAACGACTCCCGTATGATCTGCATAAAAGCAGCATTCTTCCTTCAACACCGCACACAATCCCCCCTGCTGCATAAACAAAAGGTCAAGTCCCCGCCTATTTTGTAAAACTACTTCTGAAAGCGAAGAGACTGATTTCTCTAGATAGGAGATGGATTTCTCGATCCTCTGCAGGTCTTCGTCGATGGTCATTTGCAGCTGGGAGAGTCCGTGTTGCTGGGTTGCGATGGCTGAGACGCCTGTGGCGGTGCTAGCTGCTCCCAGGCCGAGCAGCGTTGCGATAGTTATACTTGTGATGATTTCCCTTTTGTGGAGTCTGTTAGGTTCTTCGAGAAGATGGTATATTTCTTCGTCTGAGTGATGTAGGACCTTAGAAACAATCGGAACTTGGACACAGAAATTGATAGAGTTATTAAACTTGGCAAGGAACATACAAGGATTTACTCTGGGTTTTTGGCAAACTTACATCTCAAATGTGGATGGGGCTATTTACTTATTGGTCTTTTGTGGGGAGTGTTTCACTTGCACTGGTGGGGGATATTGGCTGTGGAGTAACTGAAGGGGGTATCTAAAGCATTGCTTTTGTAGAAAAGGGGGTTTAATATCATAGTAAAACTAATAGGGGTTAGTCAGGTTTGATTTGGTTTCATTTAGGGTTAGTAAAATAGCTTCTAAACAGGCTGGCTATGTGGAACACGAAGGATGGGGTATTTATTAGAGGGCAGTGGCTTGGGCTAGCTTGTTCTCCTGGCCACAAGCCTCTAAACAGCAAAAATGCATAAAGAAAGACACTGTGCATGTTTGGATCTCACCACCGTGGGATTTTCAGGTGTTGTCTGGCAGTTTGGTGGTCTGTCATCTCTTTCTGGAGCAGGGGTCTTTGTGTCACGGGGACGGTCCACAAGTACGTCCTGCAAACAGAACTCATAGCTTCTTATTAGTTTTGTTTTGAGGGTCAGGTTCGGTTGGTAGCAGTGGTGTGCAGCAGTGGCTCTCATAGTTTTACCACGTGGGGGTTCCGACTGCCACAGAGGCAGCACGTCCCCTACATCCCTGGGGGCTTTCTCCCCACTTTCATAGCTAGGGCTACCCCGGGGTCCCGTATCGGGGCATTCCCTGCTGACTCTGCGGCACAGGCGCTGCTTGCGGTGGGAGGGGGCTGAGTTCGCCCGCGCGCGCCCCCCCCCCCACCCCCCCCCGTGTGTCCCCACCCCCCCCCCGTGTGTCCGGGGCTGGGACCCGTATTCCTTGGCGAGACGCCCTTTTTTCTCGCAGTTCCAAGGGGTATTGTGACCGCTTTTCGGTGCGGCTTAGAACTCTATTCGGTTTTGTTTTAAACTGTGCTGGTTCCGTATCTTTTGTTTCGGAGTTCCGGCTGGCCCCCGCCGGCTTGGAGGAGCTGGTAAAGCTGTTGCCAGGCTCCGCGCCGGAAATGAAATGCCAGCGCACTTCCGGGGCTCCGCGCTGTTTTGTTCGGCCCCGGGCTCGCTCCTCCCCGCGGGGGTGCGCCGCTCCCGCCCCCCCGGCTCGCCGCGCCTACCGCGGGGGGTGTTTTTTCCCTTATACGGTGGCAGCTTCGGGCGGAGCTGCTGGTTGGTTCCACGCTCCGTGCCGCTCTCCGCCCCTTTCTCCCGCGCGCGCGCATACCCGAGGTCGCGCTCCCCCCGGGTGTTCGCGCCGGGACCGCCCGAGCCCCGCCCCTCCCCCTCGCTCCCGGCGCCATGTTCAAACGAGTATGGTGGCGGCGTGGCCGCGCCGTCTTCCCAAGCCACGGTTTCGGCGGCTTGGGCTTCTTTTAGCAGCCCTTGCCAGAAGCGCTCCGCGTGCTTTTGCGTCTCCGGCATCGGATCGCGGGCGGGCGGCGGCGGCGGCTCGGAGGAATTTGCGGTCTCTCTAGGGATATGAGCGGGGGGGGGTTTTTGGGGATTTTCGGCGGCGGGGGTGTCGCGGGGGGTTCCTGCGGGGGGGGGTGGGCTCTGATCTGGGGGAGTGGGTGTCGCGCTGAGCCCTCCTGGGTCCCCGCTGCCGGGCAGATCGCTCTCAGGGGCAGTCTGCGTCCCCGCCCCCACACCGAGCTTGGGAGTAACTAATAAACACGTGCGCGCCGCGGTCCATGTCTCCTGCTCTTCTATCGCTTTGCGTAGGGCTTTTTCTACTCTGCCCCATGCTTTAAGATTTCTGCCGCTGCCGGAGGATTTTGTGTCCTCGGCTAGCGCGGCAGTGCATTTGTCCCATATTTCCGGATGTAATACATCCACGGGACGCTCTATTGCCCTTAGCTCAAGCAATCTCGCCACGGCAAGATGAAAATCCTTGAGCTTACACCCAATACCCCACTGCGAATAAATAGCACTCACGATCCTGGCCATTGCGTCCATGACGCCCGCGGATCCTAGGGGACGTCTCCCCTTACGCCTGGGTACGGTCCGACCGTCCTGGCCGCTGCTTCTGTCCAGGTGAAACCCGCCACCGGGCAAATTTTTCTTCTTTTGTCCCGGGCTTCGGCACCAGATATGTTGCCTTTATGAAAGACAACCAGGGACCTGGTTCAGGTGGCAGCACGGCGGCCTGGTCTCGCCCAAGCCACTCGGGCTAATCAACACACGCAGATACCAATATAGCAGATGGTTGAAAAGCGTTTATTATCCTATCTCGTGGGTTTAAATAGGTTTAGGGGTCTTTGCTACGTCAGAGGGGGGTTGGGGGTCTCAGAGGATAGTGGGTAGTGGAATTTTACCAGAACAGGTGTGGCTACATTCTTCTGGGACTCCTGGGGTTAATGGATAAGTGGGGAAGAGAGAGGGGGGGAGGGGTCTATCTTTCCAAGACATCCCGGTGATCTTCCGCTCCGCCTGTCCCTATCTACCACAGGGCCCATCTTTCGATGTTCGGATTTTTTGCAATCAGCTGTCTGCTCAGGGCTACAGGACCCTGAGCACAAACATCGGCTGTTTTCCCTGGGAAAGAAAACTCACCAGTCCAGATTCCTGATGTCAGTTTGTAGGGCTCCTCTAGGACTGTCAGGGCAGCACAAGTATGAGGTGGAGGCAGCTTCTGTATGGGGCCCATCCTTCGATGTTCAGATTTTTTGCAGTCAGCTGCCCGGTAAGTGGTACAGGGACCTGGGCAAAAACATTGGCTGTTTTCCCTGGGAAAGAAAACTCATCAGTCCAGATTCCTGATGTCAGTTTGTAGGGCTCCTCTAGGACTGTCAGGGCAGCACAAGTATGAGGTGGAGGCAGCTTCTGTATGGGGCCCATCCTTCGATGTTCGGATTTTTTGCAGTCAGCTGCCCGGTAAGGGGCACAGGGCCCTGGGCAAAAACATCGGCTGTTTTCCCTGGGAAAGAAAACTCACCAGTCTAGGTTCCTGATGTCAATTTGTAGGACTCCTCTGGGACTGTCAGGGCAGCACAAGTATGAGGTGGAGGCAGCTCCTGTATGGGACTTATCCTTCGATGATCGGATTTTTTCCAAGCAGCAGCTGGCTCAGGGCTACAGGACCATGAGCATAAACATCGTCTGTTTTCCCTGGGAAGGAAAACTCACCAGTCCAGGTTCCTGGTGTCAGTTTGTAGGGCTCCTCTGGGACTGTCAGGGCAGCACGAGTATGAGGTGGAAGCAGCTTCTGTATGGGGCGTATCCTTCGATGATTGGATTTTTTACAATCAGCTGCCTGCTCAGGGCCACAGGACCTTGCGAAGAAATATCGGCTATTTTCCGTGGGAAAGCAAACACCAGCCCCGGTTCCTCATATCAGTTTGTAGGGCTCCTCTGGGACTGTCAGGGCAGCACAACTATGAGGTGGAGGCCGATTCTCTATGGGGCCCATCCTTCGATATTCGGAATTTTTGCAGTCAGCTCCTCGCTAAGTGGTACAGGGACCTGGGAAAAACGTTGGTTGTTCTCCCAGGGAAAGAAAACTCATCAGTCCAGGTTCCTTATGTCAGATTGTAGGGCTCCTCTGGGACTGTCAGGGCAGCACAAGTATGAGGTGGGGGCAGCTCTGGTCTGGGACTTATCCTTCGATGTTCGGAATTTTTGCAGTAAGCTGCCGGCTCAGAGCCACAGGGCTCTGAGCACAAACATCGGGTGTTTTCCCTGGGAAAGAAAACTACCAGTCCAGGTTCCTGATGTCAGTTTGTAGGGCTCCTCTGGGACTGTCAGGGCAGCACAAGTATGAGGTGGAGGCAGATTCTCTATGGGGCCCATCCTTCGATGTTCGGATTTTTTGCAATCACCTGCCTGTTCAGGGCTACAGGACCCTGAGCATAAACCTCGGGTGTTTTCCCTGGGAAAGAAAACTCACCAGTCCAGGTTCCTGGTGTCAGTTTGTAGGGCTCCTCTGGGACTGTCAGGGCAGCACAAGTATGAGGTGGAGGCAGCTTCTGTATGGGGCCCATCCTTCGATGATTGGATTTTTTACAATCAGCTGCCTGCTCAGGGCCACAGGACCCTGAGAAGAAACATTGGCTATTTTCCATGGGAAAGCAAACTCACCAGCCGCGGTTCCTCATATCAGTTTGTAGGGCTCATTTGGGACTGTCAGGGCAGCACAAGTATGAGGTGGAGGCAGATTCTCTATAGGGCCCATCCTTCAATATTCGGAAATTTTGCAGTCAGCTCCTCGCTAAGTGGTACAGGGACCTGAGCAAAAACATTGGTTGTTCTCCCAGGGAAAGAAAACTCATCAGTCCAGGTTCCTGATGTCAGTTTGTAGGGCTCCCCTGGGACTGTCAGGGCAGCACAAGAATGAGGTGGGGGCAGCTCCGATCTGGGACTTATCCTTCGATGTTCTAATTTTTTGCAGAAAGCTGCCGGCTCAGAGCCACAGTGCCCTGAGCAGAAACATCGGCTGTTTTCCCTGGGAAAGAAAACTCACCAGTCCAGGTTCCTGATGTCAGTTTGTAGGGCTCCTCTGGGACTGTCAGAGCAGCAGAAGTATGAGGTGGAGGCTGCTTCTGTATGGGGCCCATCCTTCGATGTTCTGATTTTTTGCAATTAGCTGCCTGCTCAGGGCTACCGGACCCTGAGCATAAACATCAGCTGTTTTCCCTGGGAAAGAAAACTCACCAGTCTAGGTTCCTGATGTCAGTTTGTAGGGCTCCTCTGGGACTGTCAGGGCAGCCTAAGTATGAGGTTTGGGCAGCTCCTGTATGGGACTTATCCTTCGATGTTCGGATTTTTTGCAATCAGCAGCCGGCGCAGAGCCACAGGGCCCTGAGCACAAACATCAGGTGTTTACCCTGGGAAAGAAAACTCACCAGTCCAGGTTCCTGATGTCAGTTTGTAGGGCTCCTCTGGGACTGTCAGGGCAGCACAAGTATGAGGTGGAGGCAGCTTCTGTATGGGGCCCATCCTTCGATGTTCGGATTTTTTGCAATCAGCTGCCTGCTCAGGGCTACAGGACCATGAGCATAAACCTCGGCTGTTTTCCCTGGGAAAGAAAACTCACCAGTCCAGGTTCCTGGTGTCAGTTTGTAGGGCTCCTCTGGGACTGTCAGGGCGGCCCAAGTATGAGGTGGAGGCAGCTTCTGTATGGGGCCCATCCTTCGATGATTGGATTTTTTAAAATCAGCTGCCTGCTCAGGGCCACAGGACCCTGAGAAGAAACATCGGATATTTTCCATGGGAAAGCAAACTCACCAGCCCCGGTTCCTCATATCAGTTTGTTGGGCTCCTCTGGGACTGTCAGGGCAGCAGAAGTATGAGGTGGAGGCAGCTTCTGTATGGGGCCCATCCTTCAATATTCGGAATTTTTGCAGTCAGCTCCTCGCTAAGTGGTACAGGGACCTGGGCAAAAACGTTGGTTGTTCTCCCTGGGAAAGAAAACTCATCAGTCCAAGTTCCTGATGTCAGTTTGTAGGGCTCCTCTGGGACTGTCAGGGCAGCACAAGTATGAGGTGGGGGCAGCTCCGGTCTGGGACTTATCCTTCGATGTTCGGATTTTTTGAAGTAAGCTTCCGGCTCAGAGCCACAGGGGTCTGAGCACAAACATCGGGTGTTTTCCCTGGGAAAGAAAACTCACCAGTCCAGATTCCTGATGTCAGTTTTTAGGGCTCCTCTGGGACTGTCAGGGCAGCACAAGTATGAGGTGGAGGCAGCTTCTGTATGGGGCCCATCCTTCGATGTTCGGATTTTTAGCAATCAGCTGCCTGCTCAGGGCTACTGGACCATGAGCAGAAACCTCGGCTGTTTTCCCTGGGAAAGAAAACTCACCAGTCCAGGTCCCTGATGTCAGTTTGTAGGGCTCCTCTGGGACTGTCAGGGCAGCACAAGTATGAGGTGGGGGCAGCTCCTGTATGGGACTTATCCTTCGATGTTCGGATTTTTTGCAATCAGCAGCTGGCTCGGAGCTACAGGTCCCTGAGCAAAAACATCAGCTGTTTTCCCTGGGAAAGAAAACTCACCAGTCCAGATTCCTGATGTCAGTTTGTAGGGCTCCTCTAGGACTGTCAGGGCAGCACAAGTATGAGGTGGAGGCAGCTTCTGTATGGGGCCCATCCTTTGAGATTCGGATTTTTTGCAGTCAGCTGCCCGGTAAGGGGCACAGGGCCCTGGGCAAAAACATCGGCTGTTTTCCCTGGGAAAGAAAACTCACCAGTCCAGGTTTCTGATGTCAATTTGTAGGGCTCCTCTGGGACTGTCAGGGCAGCAGAAGTATGAGGTGGAGGCAGCTACTGTATGGGGCCCATCCTTCGATGTTCGGAATTTTTGCCCTCAGCTGCCTGGTCAGGGCCACGGGACGCTGAGCATAAACATCGGCTGTTTTCCCTGGGAAAGAAAACTCACCAGTCCAGGTTCCTGATGTCAGTTTGTAGGGCTCCTCTGGGACTGCCAGGGCAGCACAAGTATGAGGTGGAGGCAGCTTCTGTATTGGGCCCATCCTTCGATGTTCGGATTTTTTGCAATCAGCTGCCTGCTCAGGGCAACAGGACCCTGAGCATAAGCATTGGCTGTTTACCCTGGGAAAGAAAACTCACCAGTCCAGGTTCCTGATGTCAGTTTGTAGGGCTCCTCTGGGACTGTCAGGGCAGCACAAGTATGAGGTGGAAGCAGCTTCTGTATGGGGCCCATCCTTCGATGACTGGATTTTTTACAATCAGCCGCCTGCTCAGGGCCACAGGACCCTGAGCAGAAACATCGGCTATTTTCCGTGGGGAAGCAAATTCACCAGCCCCGGTTCCTCATATCAGTTTGCAGGCCTCCTCTGGGACTGTCAGGGCAGCACAACTATGAGTTGGAGGCAGATTCTCTATGGGGTCCATCCTTCGATATTCGGATTTTTTGCAGTCAGCTACTCGCTAAGTGGTACAGGGACCTGGGCAAAAACGTTGGTGTTTCTCCCAGGGAAAGAAAACTCACCAGTCCAGGTTCCTGATGTCAGTTTGTAGGGCTCCTCTAGGACTGTCAGGGCAGCACAAGTATGAGGTGGGGGCAGCTCTGGTCTGGGACTTATCCTTCAATGTTCAGATTTTTTACAATCAGCTGCCTGCTTAAGGCCACAGGACCCTGAGAAGAAACATCGGCTGTTTTCCCTGGGAAAGAAAACTCACCGGTCCACGTTCCTGATATCAGTATGTAGGGCTCCTCTGGGACTGTGAGGGCAGCACAAGTATGAGGTTGGGGCAACTCCGGTCTGGGACTTATCCTTCGATGTTCAAATTTTTTGCAATCACCTTCCGGCTCAAAGCCACAGGACCATGAGCACAAACATCGGCTGTTTTCCCTAGGAAAGAAAACTCACTAGTCCAGATTCCTGATGTCAGTTTGTAGGGCTCCTCTGGGACTGTCAGGGCAGCACAAGTCTGCCGTGGAGGCAGCTTCTGTATTGGGCCCATCCTTCGATGTTTGCATTTATGCAATCAACTGCCTGCTCAAGGCCAGAGGAACGCGAGCATAAACATCGTCTGTTATTCCTGGGAAAGAAAACTCACTAGTCCAGGTTCTGATGTCAGTATGTAGGGCTCCTCTGCGACTGTCAGGGTAGCACAAGTATGAGATGGAGGCAGCTCCTGTATGGGACTTAATCTTCGATGTTCGGATTTTTGGCAATCAGAATCCAGGTCAGAGCCACAGGGCCCTGAGCACATACATCAGCTATTTTCCCTGGGAAAGAAAAC
Source organism: Taeniopygia guttata (assembly GCF_048771995.1). Lineage (NCBI taxonomy): Eukaryota > Metazoa > Chordata > Aves > Passeriformes > Estrildidae > Taeniopygia > Taeniopygia guttata. The sequence goes on from NC_133028.1 coordinate 56,026,850, forward strand.
TCACCAGTCCAGGTTCCTGATGTCAGTTTGTAGGGCTCCTCTGGGATTGTCAGGGCAGGACATGTATGAGGTGTAGGCAGATTCTCTGTGGGGCCCATTCTTCGAAGTTCGGATTTTTTGCAATCCGCTGCCTACTCAGAGAGAAAGCTTGCCAGCACACTGCACGCATCCCGGCCTTGCCCAGAAACATGGATCTGCTGAACACTCCAAAAACACTACTCTTTCCTAGGCAAGCTTCAAACTGCTGTCAGACGTCCGTGCTCTCTGTTTTCTGCTGTCCTGCTCGTTGTAGAAGAGTGCACAGCTCCACCTGACATTCAGTGCACGACGAAGTCAACTGCAAAAAACCAGCAGCTGCTCACTCCCAAACACAAGGCGCTGTCTGTGTACTTGCTTCCCGAGCAATTCAGCGCAGCCCTTCTTTTCTGCAGCTGCCATCGAGATTTCTGCCACTCGTAAACTCAGGGTAAGAGCAAGAATTCTCCAGATTCCTCTGCATCAGGACCAAGTCAAAACCCAGGAAAGTCGTCCTGGAACACCTGCCAGAAGCATCCCAGAGGTGAACTGAATACGCAGGCACCTGCAGCCACCGTCCTCTAGCAGTGCCAAGGCTGCGCACACAAGCCGGTTTCGTTCTTCGCCTCTAGGAAGCCAACCGCTCTGCCCGGCTGCCGGAGGCGAAGAAGCGGCTACTAGGTGCACCGCTGACGTGAACCGCACTTGTAGGCTGCAAAGCGCGGCTTCGGCAGAAAGACGCCGGCAAGCGTCGCATCCCTGCCGACAGCTGCGGAGAGCCGGAATCTGCGTCTAAAGCGGACTGCATCATGGCGAAAAGCTTTTCCAGAGTGTCTCGCAGGGAGAAAGCTTGCCAGCACTGTGCACGCATCCCGGCCTTGCCCAGAAACATATATTTGCTGAACACTCCAAAAACACTACTCTTTCCTAGGCAAGCTTCAAACTGCTGTCAGACATCTGTGCTCTCTGTTTTCTGCTGTCCTGCTCGTTGTAGAAGAGTGCACAGCTCCACCTGACATTCAGTGCACGGCGAAGTCAACTGCAAAAAACCAGCAGCTGCTCACTCCCAAACACAAGGCGCTGTCTGTGTACTTGCTTCCCGAGCAATTCAGCGCAGCCCTTCTTTTCTGCAGCTGCCATCGAGATTTCTGCCACTCGTAATCTCAGGGTAAGAGCAAGAATTCTCCAGATTCCTCTGCATCAGGACCAAGTCAAAACCCAGTAAAGTCGTCCTGGAACACCTGCCAGAAGCATGCCAGCGGTGAATTGAAAACGCAGGCACCTGCAGCCACCGTCCTCTAGCAGTGCCAAGGCTGCGCACACAAGCCGGTTTCGTTCTTCGCCTCTCAGAAGCCAACCGCTCTCCCCGGCTGCCGGAGGCGAAGAAGCGGCTACTAGGTGCACCGCTGACGTGAACCGCACTTGTAGGCTGCAAAGCGCGGCTTCGGCACAAGGACGCCGGCAACAGACGCTTCCCTACCGACAGCTGCGGAGAGCCGGAATCTGCGTCTCTAGCGGACTGCATCATGGCGAAAAGCTTTTCCAGCGTGTCTCGCAGGGAGAAAGCTTGCCAGCACTGTGCACGCATCCCGCCCTTGCCCAGTAACATGGATGTGCTGAACACTCCAAAAATACTACTCTTTCCTAGGCAAGCTTCAAACTGCTGTCAGACATCTGTGCTCTCTGTTTTCTGCTGTCCTGCTCGTTGTAGAAAAGTGCACAGCTCCACCTGACATTCAGTGCACGGCGAAGTCAACTGCATAAAACCAGCAGCTGCTCACTCCCAAACACAAGGCGCTGTCTGTGTCCTTCCTTCCCGAGCAATTCAGCGCAGCCCTTCTTTTCTGCAGCTGCCATGGAGTTCTCTGCAACTCGGAAGCTCAGTGTACGAACAAGAATTCTCCAGATTCGTCTGCATCATGACCAAGTCAAAACGCAGAAAAGTCGTCCTGAAGCACCTGCCAGAAGCATCCCAGAGGTGAACTGAAAGGGCTGGCAGCTGCTGCCACCGTCCTGTAGCAGTGCCAAGGCTGTGCACACAAGCCGGTTTCGTTCTTCGCCTCTCAGAAGCCAACCACTCTCTCCGGCTGCCGGAGGCGAAGAAGCGGCTACTAGGTGCACCGCTGACGTGAACCGCACTTGAAGGCTGCAAGGCGCGGCTTCGGCAGAAAGACGCCGGAAACCGCCGCTTCCCTGCGGACAGCTGCGGAGAGCCGAAGTCTGGGTCTCTAGCGGACTGCATCATAGCGAAAAGATTTTCCAGCGTGTCTCGCAGGGAGAAAGCTTGCCAGCACAGTGCACGCATCCCGCCCTTGCCCAGAAACATATATTTGCTGAACACATCGAAAACACTGCTCTTTCCTAGGCAAGCTTCAAACTGCTGTCAGACATCTGTGCTCTCTGTTTTCTGCTGCCCTGCTCGTTGTAGAGGAGTGCAGAGCTCACCCTGGCATTCTGTGCACAGCGAAGTCAACTGCAAAAAACCAGCAGCTGCTCACTCCCAAACACAAGGCGCTGTCTATGTCCTTGCTTCCCGAGCAACTCAGCGCAGCCCTTCTTTTCTGCAGCTGCCATCGAGTTCTTTGCATCTCGGAAGCTCAGTGTTCGAATAAGAATTCTCCAGATTCGTCTGCATCAGGACCAAGTCAAAACGCAGAAAAGTCGTCCTGGAACACCTGCCAGAATCATGCCAGCGGTGAACTGAAAACGCAGGCAGCTGCAGCCACCGTCCTCTAGCAGTGCCAAGGCTGCGCACACATGCCGGTTTCGTTCTTCGCCTCTCAGAAGCCAACCGCTCTGCCCGGCTGCCGAAGGCGAAGAAGCGGCTACTAGGTGCACCGCTGACGTGAACCGCACTTGTAGGCTGCAAAGCGCGGCTTCGGCACAAGGACGCCGGCAACAGACGCTTCCCTGCCGACAGCTGCGGAGAGCCGGAATCTGCGTCTAAAGCGGACTGCATCATGGCGAAAAGCTTTTCCAGAGTGTCTCGCAGGGAGAAAGCTTGCCAGCACTGTGCACGCATCCCGCCCTTGCGCAGAAACATATATTTGCTGAACACTCCAAAAACACTTCTCTTTCCTAGGCAAGCTTCAAACTGCTGTCAGACATCTGTGCTCTCTGTTTTCTGCTGTCCTGCTCGTTGTAGAGGAGTGCACAGCTCACCCTGACATTCAGTGCACAGCGAAGTCAATTGCAAAAAACCAGCACCTGCTCACTCCCAAACACAAGGCGCTGTCTGTGTCCTTGCTTCCCGAGCAATTCAGCGCAGCGCTTCTTTTCTGCAGCTGCCATCGACATTTCTGCCACTCGTAAACTCAGGGTACGACCAAGAATTCTCCAGATTCGTCTGCATCAGGACCAAGTCAAAACCCAGGAAAGTCGTCCTGGAACACCTGCCAGAAGCATGCCAGCGGTGAATTGAAAGCGCAGGCAGCTGCAGCCACCGTCCTCTAGCAGTGCCAAGGCTGCGCACACAAGCCGGTTTCGTTCTTCGCCTCTCAGAAGCCAAACGCTCTGCCCGGCTGCCGGAGGCGAAGAAGCGGCTACTAGGTGCACCGCTGACGTGAACCGCACTTGTAGGCTGCAAAGCGCGGCTTCGGCAGAAAGACGCCGGCAACCGCCGCTTCACTGCGGACAGCTGCGGAGAGCCGAAGTCTGCGTCTCTAGCGGACTGCATCATAGCGAAAAGATTTTCCAGCGTGTCTCGCAGGGAGAAAGCTTGCCAGCACTGTGCACGCATCCCGCCCTTGCGCAGAAACATATATTTGCTGAACACTCCAAAAACACTTCTCTTTCCTAGGCAAGCTTCAAACTGCTGTCAGACATCTGTGCTCTCTGTTTTCTGCTGTCCTGCTCGTTGTAGAGGAGTGCACAGCTCACCCTGACATTCAGTGCACAGCGAAGTCAATTGCAAAAAACCAGCACCTGCTCACTCCCAAACACAAGGCGCTGTCTGTGTCCTTGCTTCCCGAGCAATTCAGCGCAGCGCTTCTTTTCTGCAGCTGCCATCGACATTTCTGCCACTCGTAAACTCAGGGTACGACCAAGAATTCTCCAGATTCGTCTGCATCAGGACCAAGTCAAAACCCAGGAAAGTCGTCCTGGAACACCTGCCAGAAGCATGCCAGCGGTGAATTGAAAGCGCAGGCAGCTGCAGCCACCGTCCTCTAGCAGTGCCAAGGCTGCGCACACAAGCCGGTTTCGTTCTTCGCCTCTCAGAAGCCAAACGCTCTGCCCGGCTGCCGGAGGCGAAGAAGCGGCTACTAGGTGCACCGCTGACGTGAACCGCACTTGTAGGCTGCAAAGCGCGGCTTCGGCAGAAAGACGCCGGCAACCGCCGCTTCACTGCGGACAGCTGCGGAGAGCCGAAGTCTGCGTCTCTAGCGGACTGCATCATAGCGAAAAGATTTTCCAGCGTGTCTCGCAGGGAGAAAGCTTGCCAGCACTGTGCACGCGTCCCGCCCCTGCCCAGAAACATATATTTGCTGAACACGCCAAAAACACTACTCTTTCCTAGGCCAGCTTCAAACTGCTGTCAGCCATCTGTGCTCTCTGTTTTCTGCTGTCCTGCTCGTTGTAGAAGAGTGCACAGCTCCACCTGACATTCAGTGCACGGCGAAGTCAACTGCAAAAAACCAGCAGCTGCTCACTCCCAAACACAAGGCGCTGTCTGTGTCCTTGCTTCCCGTGCAATTCAGCGCAGCCCTTCTTTTCTGCAGCTGCCATCGAGTTCTCTGCAACTCGGAAGCTCAGGGTACGAGCAAGAATTCTCCAGATTCGTCTGCATCAGGACCAAGTCAAAACGCCGAAAAGTCGTCCTGAAGCACCTGCCAGAAGCATGCCAGCGGTGAACTGAAAGGGCTGGCAGCTGCTGCCACCGTCCTCTAGCAGTGCCAAGGGTGTGCACACAAGCCGGTTTCGTTCTTCGCCTCTCAGAAGCCAACCGCTCTGCCCGGCTACCGGAGGCGAAGAAGCGGCTACTAGGTGCACCGCTGACGTGAACCGCACTTGTAGGCTGCAAAGCGCGGCTTCGGCACAAGGACGCCGGCAACCCCTGCTTCCCTGCCGACAGCTGCGGAAAGCCTGAATCTGCGTCTCTAGCGGACTGCATCATGGCGAAAAGCTTTTCCAGAGTGTCTCGCAGGGAGAAAGCTTGCCAGCACAGTGCACGCATCCCGCCCTTGCCCAGAAACATGGATCTGCTGAACACTCCAAAAACACTACTCTTTCCTAGGCAAGCTTCAAACTGCTGTCAGACATCTGTGCTCTCTGTTTTCTGCTGCCCTGCTCGTTGTAGAAGAGTGCACAGCTCCACCTGACATTCAGTGCAAAGCGAAGTCAATTGCAAAAAACCAGCAGCTGCTCACTCCCAAACACAAGGGGCTGTCTGTGTTATTGCTTCCCCAGCAATTCAGCGCAGCCCTTCTTTTCTGCAGCTGCCGTCGAGATTTCTGCCACTCGTAAACTCAGGGTATGACCAAGACATCTCCAGATTCGTCTGCATCAGGACCAAGTCAAAACGCAGGAAAGTCGTCCTGGAACACCTGCCAGAAGCATGCCAGCGGTGAATTGAAAGCGCAGGCAGCTGGAGCCACCGTCCTCTAGCAGTGCCAAGGCTGCGCACACAAGCCGGTTTCGTTCTTCGCCCCTAAGAAGCAAACCGCTCTGCCCGGCTGCCCGAGGCGAAGAAGCGGCTACTAGGTGCACCGCTGACATTAACCGCACTTGTAGGCTGCAAAGCGCGGCTTCGGAAGAAGGAAGCCGGCAACCGCCGCTTCCCTGCCGACAGCTGAAGAGAGCCGGAATCTGCGTCTAAAGCGGACTGCAACATGGCGAAAAGGTTTTCCAGAGTGTCTCGCAGGGAGAAAACTTGCCAGCACTGTGCACACATCCCGCCCTTGCCCAGAAACATATATTTGCTGAACACTCCAAAAACACAACTCTTTCCTAGGCCAGCTTAAAACTGCTGTCAGCCATCTGTGCTCTCTGTTTTCTGCTGTCCTGCTCGTTGTAGAAGAGTGCACAGCTCCACCTGACATTCAGTGCACGGCGAAGTCAACTGCAAAAAACCAGCAGCTGCTCACTCCCAAACACAAGGCGCTGTCTGTGTCCTTGCTTCCCGTGCAATTCAGCGCAGCCCTTCTTTTCTGCAGCTGCAATCGAGTTCTCTGCAACTCGGAAGCTCAGGGTACGAGCAAGAATTCTCCAGATTCGTCTGCATCAGGACCAAGTCAAAACGCCGAAAAGTCGTCCTGAAGCACCTGCCAGAAGCATGCCAGCGGTGAACTGAAAGGGCTGGCAGCTGCTGCCACCGTCCTCTAGCAGTGCCAAGGGTGTGCACACAAGCCGGTTTCGTTCTTCGCCTCTCAGAAGCCAACCGCTCTGCCCGGCTGCCGGAGGCGAAGAAGCGGCTACTAGGTGCACCGCTGACGTGAACCGCACTTGTAGGCTGCAAAGCGCGGCTTCGGCACAAGGACGCCGGCAACCGCCGCTTCCCTGCCGACAGCTGCGGAAAGCCTGAATCTGCGTCTCTAGCGGACTGCATCATGGCGAAAAGCTTTTCCAGAGTGTCTCGCAGGGAGAAAGCTTGCCAGCACAGTGCACGCATCCCGCCCTTGCCCAGAAACATGGATCTGCTGAACACTCCAAAAACACTACTCTTTCCTAGGCAAGCTTCAAACTGCTGTCAGACATCTGTGCTCTCTGTTTTCTGCTGCCCTGCTCGTTGTAGAAGAGTGCACAGCTCCACCTGACATTCAGTGCAAAGCGAAGTCAATTGCAAAAAACCAGCAGCTGCTCACTCCCAAACACAAGGGGCTGTCTGTGTTATTGCTTCCCCAGCAATTCAGCGCAGCCCTTCTTTTCTGCAGCTGCCGTCGAGATTTCTGCCACTCGTAAACTCAGGGAATGACCAAGACATCTCCAGATTCGTCTGCATCAGGACCAAGTCAAAACGCAGGAAAGTCGTCCTGGAACACCTGCCAGAAGCATGCCAGCGGTGAATTGAAAGCGCAGGCAGCTGCAGCCACCGTCCTCTAGCAGTGCCAAGGCTGCGCACACAAGCCGGTTTCGTTCTTCGCCTCTAAGAAGCCAACCGCTCTGCCCGGCTGCCGGAGGCGAAGAAGCGGCTACTAGGTGCACCGCTGACGTCAACCGCACTTGTAGGTTGCAAAGCGCGGCTTCGGAAGAAGGAAGCCGGCAACCGCCGCTTCCCTGCCGACAGCTGCGGAGAGCCGGAATCTGCGTCTAAAGCGGACTGCATCATGGCGAAAAGGTTTTCCAGAGTGTCTCGCAGGGAGAAAACTTGCCAGCACTGTGCACACATCCCGCCCTTGCCCAGAAACATATATTTGCTGAACACTCCAAAAACACAACTCTATCATAGGCAAGCTTCAAGTTGCTGTCAGACATCTGTGCTCTTTGTTTTCTGCTGCCCTGCTCGTTGTAGAAGAGTGCACAGCTCCACCTAACATTCAGTGCAGGGCGAAGTCAATTGCAAAAATCCAGCAGCTGCTCACTCCCAAACATAAGGCGCTGTCTATGTCCTTGCTTCCCGAGCAATTCAGCGCAGCCCTTCTTTTCTGCAGCTGCCATCGAGATTTCTGCCACTCGTAAACTCAGGGCACGAACAAGAATTCTCCAGATTCGTCTGCATCAGGACCAAGTCAAAACCCAGGAAAGTCGTCCTGGAGGACCTGCCAGAAGCATGCCAGCGGTGAATTGAAAACGCAGGCAGCTGCAGCCACCGTCATCTAGCAGTGCCAAGGCTGCGCACACAAGCCGGTTTCGTTCTTCGCCTCTCAGAAGCCAACCGCTCTGCCCGGCTGCCGGAGGCGAAGAAGCGGCTACTAGGTGCACCGCTGACGTGAACCGCACTTGTAGGCTGCAAAGCGCGGCTTCGGCAGAAGGAAGCCGGCAAGCGCCGCTTCTGTGCGGACAGCTGAAGAGAGCCGGAATCTGTGTCTCTAGCATACTGCATCATGGTGAAAAGCTTTTCCAGCCTGTCTCGCAGGGAGAAAGCTTGCCAGCACTGTGCACGCATCCCGGCCTTGCCCAGAAACATGGATCTGCTGAACACTCCAAACACACTACTCTTTCCTAAGCAAGCTTCAAACTGCTGTCAGACGTCCGTGCTCTCTGTATTCTGCTGCCTTCCTCGTTGTAGAGGAGTGCACAGCTCACCCTGGCATTTAGTGCACAGTGAAGGCAATTGCAAAAAACCAGCAGCTACTCGCTCCCAAATACAGGGCGCTGTCTATGTCCTTGCTTCCCGAGCAACTCAGCGCAGCCCTTCTTCTCTGCATCTCGCAAGCTCAGGGCAAGAACAAGAAATCTCCAGATTCGTCTGCATCAGGATCAAGTCAAAAGGCAGGAAACTCGTCCTCGAATGCCTGCCGGAAGCATCCCAGAGTTGAACTGAAAACACAGGCAGCTGCAGCCACCGTCCTCTAGCAGTGCCAAGCTTGTGCACAAAAGCCTGTTTCGTTCTTCGCCTCTCAGAAGCCAACCGCTCTCCCCGGCCGCCGGAGGCGAAGAAGCGGCTACTAGGTGCACCGCTGACGTGAACCGCACTTGTAGGCTGCAAAGCGCGGCTTTGGCAGAAAGACGCCGGCAACCGCCGCTTCCCTGCGACAGCTGAAGAGAGCCGGAATCTGCGTCTCTAGCGGACTGCATCATGGCGAAAAGCTTTTCCAGCGTGTCTCGCAGGGAGAAAGCTTGCCAGCACAGTGCACGCATATCCCGCCCTTGCCCAGAAACATGGATCTGCTGAACACTCCAAAAACACTACTCTTTCCTAGGCAAGCTTCAAACTGCTGTCAGACGTCCGTTCTCTCTGTTTTCTGCTGCCCCGCTCGTAGTAGAGGAGTGCACAGGTCACCCTGGCATTCATTGCACAGCGAAGTCAATTGCAAAAAACCAGCAGCTGCTCACTCCCAAACACAAGGCGCTGTCTATGTCCTTGCTTCCCGAGCAACTCAGCGCAGCCCTTCTTCTCTGCATCTCGGAAGCTCTGGGCACGAACAAGAATTCTCCAGATTCGTCTGCATCAGGACCAAGTCAAAACGCAGGAAAGTCGTCCTGGAACACCTGCCAGAAGCATGCCAGCGGTGAATTGAAAGGGCAGGCAGCTGCAGCCACCGTCCTCTAGCAGTGCCAAGGCTGCGCACACAAGCCGGTTTCGTTCTTCGCCTCTCAGAAGCCAACCGCTCTCCCCGGCTGCCGGAGGCGAAGAAGCGGCTACTCGGTGCACCGCTGACGTGAACAGCGCTGGTAGGCTGCAAAGCGCGGCTTTGGCACAAGGACGCCGGCAACCGCCGCTTCCCTGCGGACAGCTGAAGAGAGCCGTAGTCTGCGTCTCTAGCGGACTGCATCTTAGCGAAAAGCTTTTCTAGTGTGTTTCGCAGGGAGAAAGCTTGCCAGCACAGTGCACGCATCCCGCCCTTGCCCAGAAACATGGATCTGCTGAACACTCCAAAAACACTGCTCTTTCCTAGGCAAGCTTCAAACTGCTGTCAGACATCTGTGCTCTCTGTTTTCTGCTGCCCTGCTCGTTGTAGAAGAGTGCACAGCTCGCCCTGACATTCAGTGCACGGCGACGTCAACTGCAAAAAACCAGCAACTGCTCACTCCCAAACACAAGGCGCTGTCTATGTCCTTGCTTCCCGAGCAATTCAGCGCAGCCCTTTTTTCTGCAGCTGCCATCGAGATTTCTGCCACTCGTAAACTCAGGGTACGAACAAGAATTCTCCAGATTCGTCTGCATCCGGACCTAGTCAAAACGCAGGAAAGTCGTCCTGGAGTACCTGCCGGAAGCATCCCAGAGGTGAACTGAAAGCGCAGGCAGCTGCAGCCACCGTCCTCTAGCAGTGCCAAGGCTGCGCACACAAGCCGGTTTCGTTCTTCGCCTCTAAGAAGCCAACCGCTCTGCCCGGCTGCCGGAGGCGAAGAAGCGGCTACTAGGTGCACCGCTGACGTCAACCGCACTTGTAGGTTGCAAAGCGCGGCTTCGGCAGAAAGACGCCGGCAACCGCCGCTTCCCTGCGACAGCTGCGGAGAGCCGGAATCTGCGTCTAAAGCGGACTGCATCATGGCGAAAAGCTTTTCCAGAGTGTCTCGCGGGGAGAAAGCTTGCCAGCACTGTGCACGCATCCCGCCCTTGCCCAGAAACATGGATCTGCTGAACACTCCAAAAACACTACTCTTTCCTAGGCAAGCTTCAAACTGCTGTCAGACATCTGTGCTCTCTGTTTTCTGCTGTCTTGCTCGTTTTAGAAGAGTGCACAGCTCCACCTGACATTCAGTGCACCGCGAAGTCTACCGCAAAAATTAGCAGCTGCTCACTCCCAAACACAAGGCGCTGTCTATGTCCTTGCTTCCCGAGCAACTCAGCGCAGCCCTTCTTCTCTGCATCTCGGAAGCTCAGGGCACGAACAAGAATTCTCCAGATTCGTCTGCATCAGGACCAAGTCAAAACGCAGAAAAGTCGTCCTGGAGCACCTGCCAGAATCATGCCAGCGGTGAATTAAAAGCGCAGGCAGCTGCAGCCACCGTCCTCTAGCAGTGCCAAGGCTGCGCACACAAGCCGGTTTCGTTTTTCGCCTCTAAGAAGCCAACGTCTCTGCCCGGCTGCCGGAGGCGAAGAAGCGTCTACTAGGTGCACCGCTGACGTGAACCGCACTTGTAGGCTGCAAAGCGCGGCTTCGGCACAAGGACGCCGGCAACCGCCGCTTCCCTGCGGAGAGCTGCGGAGAGTCGAAGTCTGCGTCTCTAGCGGACTGCATCATAGCGAAAAGGTTTTCCAGCGTGTCTCGCAGGGAGAAAGCTTGCCGGCACAGTGCACGCATCCCGCCCTTGCCCAGAAACATATATTTGCTGAACACTCCAAAAACACTACTCTTTCCTAGGCAAGCTTCAAACTGCTGTCAGACATCTGTGCTCTCTGTTTTCTGCTGCCCTGCTCTTTGTAGAAGAGTGCACAGCTCCACCTGACATTCAGTGCAGAGCGAAGTCAATTGCAAAAAACCAACAGCTGCTCACTCCCAAACACAAGGCGCTGTCTGTGTCTTTGCTTCTTGAGCAACTCAGCGCAGCCCTTCTTTTCTGCAGCTGCCATCGAGTTCTCTGCAACTCGGAAGCTCAGTGTACGACCAAGAATTCTCCAGATTCGTCTGCATCAGGACCAAGTCAAAACGCAGGAAAGTCGTCCTGGAACACCTGCCAGAAGCATGCCAGCGGTGAATTGAAAGCGCAGGCAGCTGCAGCCACCGTCCTCTAGCAGTGCCAAGGCTGCGCACACAAGCCGGTTTCGTTCTTCGCCTCTCAGAAGCCAACCGCTCTGCCCGGCTGCCGGAGGCGAAGAAGCGGCTACTCGGTGCACCGCTGACGTGAACAGCACTGGTAGGCTGCAAAGCGCGGCTTTGGCACAAGGACGCCGGCAACCGCCGCTTCCCTGCGACAGCTGCGGAGAGCCGGAATCTTCGTCTCTGGCGGACTGCATCATGGCGAAAAGCTTTTCCAGAGTGTCTCGCAGGGAGAAAGCTTGCCAGCACTGTGCACGCATACCGCCCTTGCCCAGAAACATATATTTGCTGAACACTCCAAAAACACTACTCTTTCCTAGGCAAGCTTCAAACTGCTGTCAGACGTCCGTTCTCTCTGTTTTCTGCTGCCCTGCTCGTAGTAGAGGAGTGCACAGGTCACCCTGGCATTCAGTGCACAGCGAAGTCAATTGCAAAAACCAGCAGCTGCTCACTCCCAAACACAAGGCGCTGTCTATGTCCTTGCTTCCCGAGCAACTCAGCGCAGCCCTTCTTCTCTGCATCTCGGAAGCTAAGGGCACGAACAAGAATTCTCCAGATTCGTCTGCATCAGGACCAAGTAAAAACGCAGGAAAGTCGTCCTGGAGCACCTGCCAGAATCATGCCAGCGGTGAATTGAAAGGGCAGGCAGCTGCAGCCACCGTCCTCTAGCAGTGCCAAGGCTGCGCACACAAGCCGGTTTCGTTCTTCGCCTCTCAGAAGCCAACCGCTCTGCCCGGCTGCCGAAGGCGAAGAAGCGGCTACTAGGTGCGCCGCTGACGTGAACCGCACTTGTAGGCTGCAAAGCGCGGCTTCGGCAGAAGGAAGCCGGCAAGCGCCGCTTGCCAGCCGAGAGCTGCGGAGAGCCGAAGTCTGCGTCTCTGGCGGACTGCATCATGGCGAAAAGCTTTTCCAGAGTGTCTCGCAGGGAGAAAGCATGCCAGCACTGTGCACGCATACCGCCCTTGCCCAGAAACATGGATCTGCTGAACACTTGAAAAACACTGCTCTTTCCTAGGGAAGCTTCAAACTGCTGTCAGACATCTGTGCTCTCTGTTTTCTGCTGTCCTGCTCGTTGTAGAAGAGTGCACAGCTCCACCTGACATTCAGTGCAGGGCGAAGTCAACTGCATAAAACCAGCAGCTGGTCCCTCCAAAACATAAGGCGCTGTCTATGTCCTTGCTCCCCGAGCAATTCAGCACAGCCCTTCTTTTCTGCAGCTGCCATCGAGTTCTCAGCAACTCGGAAGGTCAGGGTACGAACAAGAATTCTCCAGATTCTTCTGCATCAGGACCAAGTCAAAACGCAGAAAAGTCGGCCTGGAGTACCTGCCGGAAGCATCCCAGAGGTGAACTGAAAGCGCAGGCAGCTGCAGCCACCGTCCTCTAGCAGTGCCAAGGCTGCGCACACAAGCCGGTTTCGTTCTTCGCCTCTAAGAAGCCAACCGATCTGCCCGGCTGCCGGAGGCGAAGAAGCGGCTACTAGATGCACCGCTGACGTGAACCGCACTTGTAGGTTGCAAAGCGCGGCTTCGGCAGAAAGACGCCGGCAACCGCCGCTTCCCTGCCGACAGCTGCTGAGAGCCGGTATCTGCGTCTCTAGCGGACTGCATCATGGCGAAAAGCTTTTCTAGTGTGTCTCGCAGGGAGAAAGCTTGCCAGCACAGTGCACGCATCCCGCACTTGCCCAGAAACATGGATTTGCTGAACACTCCAAAAACACTACTCTTTCCTAGGCAAGCTTCAAACTGCTGTCAGACATCTGTGCTCTCTGTTTTCTGCTGCCCTGCTCGTTGTAGAAGAGTGCACAGCTCCACCTAACATTCAGTGCACGGCGACGTCAACTGCAAAAAACCAGCAACTGCTCACTCCCAAACACAAGGCGCTGTCTGTGTCTTTGCTTCCCGAGCAACTCAGCGCAGCCCTTCTTTTCTGCAGCTGCCATCGAGTTCTCTGCAACTCGGAAGCTCAGTGTACAACCAAGAATTCTCTAGATTCGTCTGCATCAGGACCAAGTCAAAACGCAGGAAAGTCGTCCTGGAACACCTGCCAGAAGCATGCCAGCGGTGAATTGAAAGCGCAGGCAGCTGCAGCCACCGTCCTCTAGCAGTGCCAAGGCTGCGCACACAAGCCGGTTTCGTTCTTCGCCTCTCAGAAGCCAACCGCTCTGCCCGGCTGCCGAAGGCGAAGAAGCGGCTACTCGGTGCACCGCTGACGTGAACAGCACTGGTAGGCTGCAAAGCGCGGCTTTGGCACAAGGACGCCGGCAACCGCCGCTCCCCTGCGACAGCTGCGGAGAGCCGGAATCTGCGTCTCTAGCGGACTGCATCATGGCGAAAAGCTTTTCCAGAGTGTCTCGCAGGGAGAAAGCATGCCAGCACTGTGCACGCATACCGCCCTTGCCCAGAAACATGGATCTGCTGAACACTTGAAAAACACTGCTCTTTCCTAGGGAAGCTTCAAACTGCTGTCAGACATCTGTGCTCTCTGTTTTCTGCTGTCCTGCTCGTTGTAGAAGAGTGCACAGCTCCACCTGACATTCAGTGCAGGGCGAAGTCAACTGCATAAAACCAGCAGCTGGTCCCTCCAAAACATAAGGCGCTGTCTATGTCCTTGCTCCCCGAGCAATTCAGCACAGCCCTTCTTTTCTGCAGCTGCCATCGAGTTCTCGGCAACTCGGAAGGTCAGGGTACGAACAAGAATTCTCCAGATTCTTCTGCATCAGGACCAAGTCAAAACGCAGAAAAGTCGGCCTGGAGTACCTGCCGGAAGCATCCCAGAGGTGAACTGAAAGCGCAGGCAGCTGCAGCCACCGTCCTCTAGCAGTGCCAAGGCTGCGCACACAAGCCGGTTTCGTTCTTCGCCTCTAAGAAGCCAACCGATCTGCCCGGCTGCCGGAGGCGAAGAAGCGGCTACTAGATGCACCGCTGACGTGAACCGCACTTGTAGGTTGCAAAGCGCGGCTTCGGCAGAAAGACGCCGGCAACCGCCGCTTCCCTGCCGACAGCTGCTGAGAGCCGGTATCTGCGTCTCTAGCGGACTGCATCATGGCGAAAAGCTTTTCTAGTGTGTCTCGCAGGGAGAAAGCTTGCCAGCACAGTGCACGCATCCCGCACTTGCCCAGAAACATGGATTTGCTGAACACTCCAAAAACACTACTCTTTCCTAGGCAAGCTTCAAACTGCTGTCAGACATCTGTGCTCTCTGTTTTCTGCTGCCCTGCTCGTTGTAGAAGAGTGCACAGCTCCACCTAACATTCAGTGCACGGCGACGTCAACTGCAAAAAACCAGCAACTGCTCACTCCCAAACACAAGGCGCTGTCTGTGTCTTTGCTTCCCGAGCAACTCAGCGCAGCCCTTCTTTTCTGCAGCTGCCATCGAGTTCTCTGCAACTCGGAAGCTCAGTTTACAACCAAGAATTCTCTAGATTCGTCTGCATCAGGACCAAGTCAAAACGCAGGAAAGTCGTCCTGGAAAACCTGCCAGAAGCATGCCAGCGGTGAATTGAAAGCGCAGGCAGCTGCAGCCACCGTCCTCTAGCAGTGCCAAGGCTGCGCACACAAGCCGGTTTCGTTCTTCGCCTCTCAGAAGCCAACCGCTCTGCCCGGCTGCCGGAGGCGAAGAAGCGGCTACTCGGTGCACCGCTGACGTGAACAGCACTGGTAGGCTGCAAAGCGCGGCTTTGGCACAAGGACGCCGGCAACCGCCGCTCCCCTGCGACAGCTGCGGAGAGCCGGAATCTGCGTCTCTAGCGGACTGCATCATGGCGAAAAGCTTTTCCAGAGTGTCTCGCGGGGAGAAAGCTTGCCAGCACTGTGCACGCATCCCGCCCTTGCCCAGAAACATGGATCTGCTGAACACTCCAAAAACACTACTCTTTCCTAGGCAAGCTTCAAACTGCTGTCAGACGTCCGTTCTCTCTGTTTTCTGCTGCCCTGCTCGTAGTAGAGGAGTGCACAGGTCACCCTGGCATTCAGTGCACAGCGAAGTCTACCGCAAAAATTAGCAGCTGCTCACTCCCAAACACAAGGCGCTGTCTGTGTCTTTGCTTCCCGAGCAACTCAGCGCAGCCCTTCTTCTCTGCATCTCGGAAGCTCAGGGCACGAACAAGAATTCTCCAGATTCGTCTGCATCAGGACCAAGTCAAAACGCAGGAAAGTCGTCCTGGAGCACCTGCCAGAATCATGCCAGCGGTGAACTGAAAGGACTGGCAGCTGCAGCCACCGTCCTCTAGCAGTGCCAAGGCTGCGCACACAAGCCGGTTTCGTTCTTCGCCTCTCAAAAGTCAACCGCTCTGCCCGGCTGCCGAAGGCGAAGAAGCGTCTACTAGGTGCGCCGCTGACGTGAACCGCACTTGTAGGCTGCAAAGCGCGGCTTCGGCAGAAGGAAGCCGGCAAGCGCCGCTTGCCAGCCGAGAGCTGCGGAGAGCCGAAGTCTGCGTCTCTAGTGGACGGCATCATAGCGAAAAGCTTTTCCAGCGTGTCTCGCAGGGAGAAAGCTTGCCAGCACAGTGCACGCATCCCGCCCTTGCCCAGAAACATGGATTTGCTGAACACTTGAAAAACACTGCTCTTTCCTAGGTAAGCTTCAAACTGCTGTCAGACATCTGTGCTCTCTGTTTTCTGCTGCCCTGCTCGTTCTAGAGGAGTGCACAGCTCACCCTGGCATTCAGTGCACAGCGAAGTCAACTGCAAAAAGCCAGCAGCTGCTCACTCCCAAACACAAGGCACTGTCTGTGTCTTTGCTCCCCGAGCAATTCAGCACAGCCCTTCTTTTCTGCAGCTGCCATCGAGTTCTCGGCAACTCGGAAGGTCAGGGTACGAACAAGAATTCTCCAGATTCTTCTGCATCAGGACCAAGTCAAAACGCAGGAAAGTCGTCCTGGATCACCTGCCGGAAGCATCCCAGAGGTGAATTGAAAGCGCAGGCAGCTGCAGCCACCGTCCTCTAGCAGTGCCAAGGCTGCGCACACAAGCCGGTTTCGTTCTTCGCCTCTAAGAAGCCAACCGCTCTGCCCGGCTGCCGGAGGCGAAGAAGCGGCTACTAGGTGCACCGCTGACGTCAACCGCACTTGTAGGTTGCAAAGCGCGGCTTCGGTAGAAAAACGCCGGCAACCGCCGCTTCCCTGCGACAGCTGCGGAGAGCCGGAATCTGCGTCTCTAGCGGACTGCATCATGGCGAAAAGCTTTTCCAGAGTGTCTCGCGGGGAGAAAGCTTGCCAGCACTGTGCACGCATCCCGCCCTTGCCCAGAAACATGGATCTGCTGAACACTCCAAAAACACTACTCTTTCCTAGGCAAGCTTCAAACTGCTGTCAGACATCTGTGCTCTCTGTTTTCTGCTGTCCTGCTCGTTGTAGAAGAGTGCACAGCTCCACCTGACATTCAGTGCACGGCGACGTCAACTGCATAAAACCAGCAGCTGGTCCCTCCAAAACATAAGGCGCTGTCTATGTCCTTGCTCCCCGAGCAATTCAGCACAGCCCTTCTTTTCTGCAGCTGCCATCGAGTTCTCGGCAACTCGGAAGGTCAGGGTACGAACAAGAATTCTCCAGATTCTTCTGCATCAGGACCAAGTCAAAACGCAGAAAAGTCGGCCTGGAACACCTGCCGGAAGCATCCCAGAGGTGAACTGAAAGCGCAGGCAGCTGCAGCCACCGTCCTCTAGCAGTGCCAAGGCTGCGCACACAAGCCGGTTTCGTTCTTCGCCTCTAAGAAGCCAACCGCTCTGCCCGGCTGCCGGAGGCGAAGAAGCGGCTACTCGGTGCACCGCTGACGTGAACAGCACTGGTAGGCTGCAAAGCGCGGCTTTGGCACAAGGACGCCGGCAACCGCCGCTTCCCTGCGGACAGCTGAAGAGAGCCGGAGTCTGCGTCTCTAGCGGACTGCATCTTAGCGAAAAGCTTTTCTAGTGTGTCTCGCAGGGAGAAAGCTTGCCAGCACAGTGCACGCATCCCGCACTTGCCCAGAAACATGGATTTGCTGAACACTCCAAAAACACTGCTCTTTCCTAGGTAAGCTTCAAACTGCTGTCAGACATCTGTGCTCTCTGTTTTCTGCTGCCCTGCTCGTTGTAGAAGAGTGCACAGCTCCACCTGACATTCAGTGCATGGCGACGTCAACTGCAAAAAACCAGCAACTGCTCACTCCCAAACACAAGGCGCTGTCTATGTCCTTGCTTCCCGAGCAATTCAGCGCAGCCCTGCTTTTCTACAGCTGACATCGAGATTTCTGCCACTCGTAAACTCAGGGTACGAACAAGAATTCTCCAGATTCGTCTGCATCCGGACCAAGTAATAAACGCAGGAAAGTCGTCCTGGAGCACCTGCCAGAAGCATGCCAGCGGTGAACTGAAAGCGCAGGCAGCTGCGGCCACCGTCCTCTAGCAGTGCCAAGGCTGCGCACACAAGCCGGTTTCGTTCTTCGCCTCACAGAAGCCAACCGCTCTGCCGGCTGCCGAAGGCGAAGAAGCGGCTACTAGGTGCACCGCTGACGTGAACAGCACTTGTGCGCTTCAAAGCGCGGCTTCGGCAGAAAGACGCCGTCAACCGCCGCTTCCCTGCGACAGCTGCGGAGAGCCGGAATCTGCGTCTCTAGCGGACTGCATCATGGCGAAAAGCTTTTCCAGAGTGTCTCGCGGGGAGAAAGCTTGCCAGCACTGTGCACGCATCCCGCCCTTGCCTAGAAACATGGATCTGCTGAACACTTGAAAAACACTGCTCTTTCCTAGGGAAGCTTCAAACTGCTGTCAGACATCTGTGCTCTCTGTTTTCTGCTGCCCTGCTCGTTCTAGAGGAGTGCACAGCTCACCCTGGCATTCAGTGCACAGCGAAGTCAACTGCAAAAAGCCAGCAGCTGCTCACTCCCAAACACAAGGCGCTGTCTGTGTCTTTGCTCCCCGAGCAATTCAGCACAGCCCTTCTTTTCTGCAGCTGCCATCGAGTTCTCTGCAACTCGGAAGCTCAGTGTACGACCAAGAATTCTCCAGATTCGTCTGCATCAGGACCAAGTCAAAACGCAGGAAAGTCGTCCTGGAACACCTGCCAGAAGCATGCCAGCGGTGAATTGAAAGCGCAGGCAGCTGCAGCCACCGTCCTCTAGCAGTGCCAAGGCTGCGCACACAAGCCGGTTTCGTTCTTCGCCTCTCAGAAGCCAACCGCTCTGCCGCCTACCGGAGGCGAAGAAGCGGCTACTCGGTGCACCGCTGACGTGAACAGCACTGGTAGGCTGCAAAGCGCGGCTTTGGCACAAGGACGCCGGCAACCGCCGCTTCCCTGCGACAGCTGCGGAGAGCCGGAATCTTCGTCTCTGGCGGACTGCATCATGGCGAAAAGCTTTTCCAGAGTGTCTCGCAGGGAGAAAGCTTGCCAGCACTGTGCACGCATACCGCCCTTGCCCAGAAACATGGATCTGCTGAACACTCCAAAAACACTACTCTTTCCTAGGCAAGCTTCAAACTGCTGTCAGACGTCCGTTCTCTCTGTTTTCTGCTGCCCTGCTCGTAGTAGAGGAGTGCACAGGTCACCCTGGCATTCAGTGCACAGCGAAGTCAATTGCAAAAACCAGCAGCTGCTCACTCCCAAACACAAGGCGCTGTCAATGTCCTTGCTTCCCGAGCAACTCAGCGCAGCCCTTCTTCTCTGCATCTCGGAAGCTAAGGGCACGAACAAGAATTCTCCAGATTCGTCTGCATCAGGACCAAGTCAAAACGCAGGAAAGTCGTCCTGGAGCACCTGCCAGAATCATGCCAGCGGTGAATTGAAAGGGCAGGCAGCTGCAGCCACCGTCCTCTAGCAGTGCCAAGGCTGCGCACACAAGCCGGTTTCGTTCTTCGCCTCTCAGAAGCCAACCGCTCTGCCCGGCTGCCGAAGGCGAAGAAGAGGCTACTAGGTGCGCCGCTGACGTGAACCGCACTTGTAGGCTGCAAAGCGCGGCTTCGGCAGAAGGAAGCCGGCAAGCGCCGCTTGCCAGCCGAGAGCTGCGGAGAGCCGAAGTCTGCGTCTCTGGCGGACTGCATCATGGCGAAAAGCTTTTCCAGAGTGTCTCGCAGGGAGAAAGCATGCCAGCACTGTGCACGCATACCGCCCTTGCCCAGAAACATGGATCTGCTGAACACTTGAAAAACACTGCTCTTTCCTAGGGAAGCTTCAAACTGCTGTCAGACATCTGTGCTCTCTGTTTTCTGCTGTCCTGCTCGTTGTAGAAGAGTGCACAGCTCCACCTGACATTCAGTGCAGGGCGAAGTCAACTGCATAAAACCAGCAGCTGGTCCCTCCAAAACATAAGGCGCTGTCTATGTCCTTGCTCCCCGAGCAATTCAGCACAGCCCTTCTTTTCTGCAGCTGCCATCGAGTTCTCGGCAACTCGGAAGGTCAGGGTACGAACAAGAATTCTCCAGATTCTTCTGCATCAGGACCAAGTCAAAACGCAGAAAAGTCGGCCTGGAGTACCTGCCGGAAGCATCCCAGAGGTGAACTGAAAGCGCAGGCAGCTGCAGCCACCGTCCTCTAGCAGTGCCAAGGCTGCGCACACAAGCCGGTTTCGTTCTTCGCCTCTAAGAAGCCAACCGATCTGCCCGGCTGCCGGAGGCGAAGAAGCGGCTACTAGATGCACCGCTGACGTGAACCGCACTTGTAGGTTGCAAAGCGCGGCTTCGGCAGAAAGACGCCGGCAACCGCCGCTTCCCTGCCGACAGCTGCTGAGAGCCGGTATCTGCGTCTCTAGCGGACTGCATCATGGCGAAAAGCTTTTCTAGTGTGTCTCGCAGGGAGAAAGCTTGCCAGCACAGTGCACGCATCCCGCACTTGCCCAGAAACATGGATTTGCTGAACACTCCAAAAACACTACTCTTTCCTAGGCAAGCTTCAAACTGCTGTCAGACATCTGTGCTCTCTGTTTTCTGCTGCCCTGCTCGTTGTAGAAGAGTGCACAGCTCCACCTAACATTCAGTGCACGGCGACGTCAACTGCAAAAAACCAGCAACTGCTCACTCCCAAACACAAGGCGCTGTCTGTGTCTTTGCTTCCCGAGCAACTCAGAGAAGCCCTTCTTTTCTGCAGCTGCCATCGAGTTCTCTGCAACTCGGAAGCTCAGTGTACGACCAAGAATTCTCTAGATTCGTCTGCATCAGGACCAAGTCAAAACGCAGGAAAGTCGTCCTGGAACACCTGCCAGAAGCATGCCAGCGGTGAATTGAAAGCGCAGGCAGCTGCAGCCACCGTCCTCTAGCAGTGCCAAGGCTGCGCACACAAGCCGGTTTCGTTCTTCGCCTCTCAGAAGCCAACCGCTCTGCCCGGCTGCCGGAGGCGAAGAAGCGGCTACTCGGTGCACCGCTGACGTGAACAGCACTGGTAGGCTGCAAAGCGCGGCTTTGGCACAAGGACGCCGGCAACCGCCGCTTCCCTGCGACAGCTGCGGAGAGCCGGAATCTGCGTCTCTAGCGGACTGCATCATGGCGAAAAGCTTTTCCAGAGTGTCTCGCGGGGAGAAAGCTTGCCAGCACTGTGCACGCATCCCGCCCTTGCCCAGAAACATGGATTTGCTGAACACTCCAAAAACACTACTCTTTCCTAGGCAAGCTTCAAACTGCTGTCAGACATCTGTGCTCTCTGTTTTCTGCTGTCCTGCTCGTTTTAGAAGAGTGCACAGCTCCACCTGACATTCAGTGCACCGCGAAGTCTACCGCAAAAATTAGCAGCTGCTCACTCCCAAACACAAGGCGCTGTCTGTGTCTTTGCTTCCCGAGCAACTCAGCGCAGCCCTTCTTCTCTGCATCTCGGAAGCTCAGGGCACGAACAAGAATTCTCCAGATTCGTCTGCATCAGGACCAAGTCAAAACGCAGGAAAGTCGTCCTGGAGCACCTGCCAGAATCATGCCAGCGGTGAACTGAAAGGACTGGCAGCTGCAGCCACCGTCCTCTAGCAGTGCCAAGGCTGCGCACACAAGCCGGTTTCGTTCTTCGCCTCTCAGAAGTCAACCGCTCTGCCCGGCTGCCGAAGGCGAAGAAGCGTCTACTAGGTGCGCCGCTGACGTGAACCGCACTTGTAGGCTGCAAAGCGCGGCTTCGGCAGAAGGAAGCCGGCAAGCGCCGCTTGCCAGCCGAGAGCTGCGGAGAGCCGAAGTCTGCGTCTCTAGTGGACGGCATCATAGCGAAAAGCTTTTCCAGCGTGTCTCGCAGGGAGAAAGCTTGCCAGCACAGTGCACGCATCCCGCCCTTGCCCAGAAACATGGATTTGCTGAACACTTGAAAAACACTGCTCTTTCCTAGGTAAGCTTCAAACTGCTGTCAGACATCTGTGCTCTCTGTTTTCTGCTGCCCTGCTCGTTCTAGAGGAGTGCACAGCTCACCCTGGCATTCAGTGCACAGCGAAGTCAACTGCAAAAAGCCAGCAGCTGCTCACTCCCAAACACAAGGCACTGTCTGTGTCTTTGCTCCCCGAGCAATTCAGCACAGCCCTTCTTTTCTGCAGCTGCCATCGAGTTCTCGGCAACTCGGAAGGTCAGGGTACGAACAAGAATTCTCCAGATTCTTCTGCATCAGGACCAAGTCAAAACGCAGGAAAGTCGTCCTGGATCACCTGCCGGAAGCATCCCAGAGGTGAATTGAAAGCGCAGGCAGCTGCAGCCACCGTCCTCTAGCAGTGCCAAGGCTGCGCACACAAGCCGGTTTCGTTCTTCGCCTCTAAGAAGCCAACCGCTCTGCCCGGCTGCCGGAGGCGAAGAAGCGGCTACTAGGTGCACCGCTGACGTCAACCGCACTTGTAGGTTGCAAAGCGCGGCTTCGGTAGAAAAACGCCGGCAACCGCCGCTTCCCTGCGACAGCTGCGGAGAGCCGGAATCTGCGTCTCTAGCGGACTGCATCATGGCGAAAAGCTTTTCCAGAGTGTCTCGCGGGGAGAAAGCTTGCCAGCACTGTGCACGCATCCCGCCCTTGCCCAGAAACATGGATCTGCTGAACACTCCAAAAACACTACTCTTTCCTAGGCAAGCTTCAAACTGCTGTCAGACATCTGTGCTCTCTGTTTTCTGCTGTCCTGCTCGTTGTAGAAGAGTGCACAGCTCCACCTGACATTCAGTGCACGGCGACGTCAACTGCATAAAACCAGCAGCTGGTCCCTCCAAAACATAAGGCGCTGTCTATGTCCTTGCTCCCCGAGCAATTCAGCACAGCCCTTCTTTTCTGCAGCTGCCATCGAGTTCTCGGCAACTCGGAAGGTCAGGGTACGAACAAGAATTCTCCAGATTCTTCTGCATCAGGACCAAGTCAAAACGCAGAAAAGTCGGCCTGGAACACCTGCCGGAAGCATCCCAGAGGTGAACTGAAAGCGCAGGCAGCTGCAGCCACCGTCCTCTAGCAGTGCCAAGGCTGCGCACACAAGCCGGTTTCGTTCTTCGCCTCTAAGAAGCCAACCGCTCTGCCCGGCTGCCGGAGGCGAAGAAGCGGCTACTCGGTGCACCGCTGACGTGAACAGCACTGGTAGGCTGCAAAGCGCGGCTTTGGCACAAGGACGCCGGCAACCGCCGCTTCCCTGCGGACAGCTGAAGAGAGCCGGAGTCTGCGTCTCTAGCGGACTGCATCTTAGCGAAAAGCTTTTCTAGTGTGTCTCGCAGGGAGAAAGCTTGCCAGCACAGTGCACGCATCCCGCACTTGCCCAGAAACATGGATTTGCTGAACACTCCAAAAACACTGCTCTTTCCTAGGTAAGCTTCAAACTGCTGTCAGACATCTGTGCTCTCTGTTTTCTGCTGCCCTGCTCGTTGTAGAAGAGTGCACAGCTCCACCTGACATTCAGTGCATGGCGACGTCAACTGCAAAAAACCAGCAACTGCTCACTCCCAAACACAAGGCGCTGTCTATGTCCTTGCTTCCCGAGCAATTCAGCGCAGCCCTGCTTTTCTACAGCTGACATCGAGATTTCTGCCACTCGTAAACTCAGGGTACGAACAAGAATTCTCCAGATTCGTCTGCATCCGGACCAAGTAATAAACGCAGGAAAGTCGTCCTGGAGCACCTGCCAGAAGCATGCCAGCGGTGAACTGAAAGCGCAGGCAGCTGCGGCCACCGTCCTCTAGCAGTGCCAAGGCTGCGCACACAAGCCGGTTTCGTTCTTCGCCTCACAGAAGCCAACCGCTCTGCCGGCTGCCGAAGGCGAAGAAGCGGCTACTAGGTGCACCGCTGACGTGAACAGCACTTGTGCGCTTCAAAGCGCGGCTTCGGCAGAAAGACGCCGTCAACCGCCGCTTCCCTGCGACAGCTGCGGAGAGCCGGAATCTGCGTCTCTAGCGGACTGCATCATGGCGAAAAGCTTTTCCAGAGTGTCTCGCGGGGAGAAAGCTTGCCAGCACTGTGCACGCATCCCGCCCTTGCCTAGAAACATGGATCTGCTGAACACTTGAAAAACACTGCTCTTTCCTAGGGAAGCTTCAAACTGCTGTCAGACATCTGTGCTCTCTGTTTTCTGCTGCCCTGCTCGTTCTAGAGGAGTGCACAGCTCACCCTGGCATTCAGTGCACAGCGAAGTCAACTGCAAAAAGCCAGCAGCTGCTCACTCCCAAACACAAGGCGCTGTCTGTGTCTTTGCTCCCCGAGCAATTCAGCACAGCCCTTCTTTTCTGCAGCTGCCATCGAGTTCTCTGCAACTCGGAAGCTCAGTGTACGACCAAGAATTCTCCAGATTCGTCTGCATCAGGACCAAGTCAAAACGCAGGAAAGTCGTCCTGGAACACCTGCCAGAAGCATGCCAGCGGTGAATTGAAAGCGCAGGCAGCTGCAGCCACCGTCCTCTAGCAGTGCCAAGGCTGCGCACACAAGCCGGTTTCGTTCTTCGCCTCTCAGAAGCCAACCGCTCTGCCGCCTACCGGAGGCGAAGAAGCGGCTACTCGGTGCACCGCTGACGTGAACAGCACTGGTAGGCTGCAAAGCGCGGCTTTGGCACAAGGACGCCGGCAACCGCCGCTTCCCTGCGACAGCTGCGGAGAGCCGGAATCTTCGTCTCTGGCGGACTGCATCATGGCGAAAAGCTTTTCCAGAGTGTCTCGCAGGGAGAAAGCTTGCCAGCACTGTGCACGCATACCGCCCTTGCCCAGAAACATGGATCTGCTGAACACTCCAAAAACACTACTCTTTCCTAGGCAAGCTTCAAACTGCTGTCAGACGTCCGTTCTCTCTGTTTTCTGCTGCCCTGCTCGTAGTAGAGGAGTGCACAGGTCACCCTGGCATTCAGTGCACAGCGAAGTCAATTGCAAAAACCAGCAGCTGCTCACTCCCAAACACAAGGCGCTGTCAATGTCCTTGCTTCCCGAGCAACTCAGCGCAGCCCTTCTTCTCTGCATCTCGGAAGCTAAGGGCACGAACAAGAATTCTCCAGATTCGTCTGCATCAGGACCAAGTCAAAACGCAGGAAAGTCGTCCTGGAGCACCTGCCAGAATCATGCCAGCGGTGAATTGAAAGGGCAGGCAGCTGCAGCCACCGTCCTCTAGCAGTGCCAAGGCTGCGCACACAAGCCGGTTTCGTTCTTCGCCTCTCAGAAGCCAACCGCTCTGCCCGGCTGCCGAAGGCGAAGAAGAGGCTACTAGGTGCGCCGCTGACGTGAACCGCACTTGTAGGCTGCAAAGCGCGGCTTCGGCAGAAGGAAGCCGGCAAGCGCCGCTTGCCAGCCGAGAGCTGCGGAGAGCCGAAGTCTGCGTCTCTGGCGGACTGCATCATGGCGAAAAGCTTTTCCAGAGTGTCTCGCAGGGAGAAAGCATGCCAGCACTGTGCACGCATACCGCCCTTGCCCAGAAACATGGATCTGCTGAACACTTGAAAAACACTGCTCTTTCCTAGGGAAGCTTCAAACTGCTGTCAGACATCTGTGCTCTCTGTTTTCTGCTGTCCTGCTCGTTGTAGAAGAGTGCACAGCTCCACCTGACATTCAGTGCAGGGCGAAGTCAACTGCATAAAACCAGCAGCTGGTCCCTCCAAAACATAAGGCGCTGTCTATGTCCTTGCTCCCCGAGCAATTCAGCACAGCCCTTCTTTTCTGCAGCTGCCATCGAGTTCTCGGCAACTCGGAAGGTCAGGGTACGAACAAGAATTCTCCAGATTCTTCTGCATCAGGACCAAGTCAAAACGCAGAAAAGTCGGCCTGGAGTACCTGCCGGAAGCATCCCAGAGGTGAACTGAAAGCGCAGGCAGCTGCAGCCACCGTCCTCTAGCAGTGCCAAGGCTGCGCACACAAGCCGGTTTCGTTCTTCGCCTCTAAGAAGCCAACCGATCTGCCCGGCTGCCGGAGGCGAAGAAGCGGCTACTAGATGCACCGCTGACGTGAACCGCACTTGTAGGTTGCAAAGCGCGGCTTCGGCAGAAAGACGCCGGCAACCGCCGCTTCCCTGCCGACAGCTGCTGAGAGCCGGTATCTGCGTCTCTAGCGGACTGCATCATGGCGAAAAGCTTTTCTAGTGTGTCTCGCAGGGAGAAAGCTTGCCAGCACAGTGCACGCATCCCGCACTTGCCCAGAAACATGGATTTGCTGAACACTCCAAAAACACTACTCTTTCCTAGGCAAGCTTCAAACTGCTGTCAGACATCTGTGCTCTCTGTTTTCTGCTGCCCTGCTCGTTGTAGAAGAGTGCACAGCTCCACCTAACATTCAGTGCACGGCGACGTCAACTGCAAAAAACCAGCAACTGCTCACTCCCAAACACAAGGCGCTGTCTGTGTCTTTGCTTCCCGAGCAACTCAGAGAAGCCCTTCTTTTCTGCAGCTGCCATCGAGTTCTCTGCAACTCGGAAGCTCAGTGTACGACCAAGAATTCTCTAGATTCGTCTGCATCAGGACCAAGTCAAAACGCAGGAAAGTCGTCCTGGAACACCTGCCAGAAGCATGCCAGCGGTGAATTGAAAGCGCAGGCAGCTGCAGCCACCGTCCTCTAGCAGTGCCAAGGCTGCGCACACAAGCCGGTTTCGTTCTTCGCCTCTCAGAAGCCAACCGCTCTGCCCGGCTGCCGGAGGCGAAGAAGCGGCTACTCGGTGCACCGCTGACGTGAACAGCACTGGTAGGCTGCAAAGCGCGGCTTTGGCACAAGGACGCCGGCAACCGCCGCTTCCCTGCGACAGCTGCGGAGAGCCGGAATCTGCGTCTCTAGCGGACTGCATCATGGCGAAAAGCTTTTCCAGAGTGTCTCGCGGGGAGAAAGCTTGCCAGCACTGTGCACGCATCCCGCCCTTGCCCAGAAACATGGATTTGCTGAACACTCCAAAAACACTACTCTTTCCTAGGCAAGCTTCAAACTGCTGTCAGACATCTGTGCTCTCTGTTTTCTGCTGTCCTGCTCGTTTTAGAAGAGTGCACAGCTCCACCTGACATTCAGTGCACCGCGAAGTCTACCGCAAAAATTAGCAGCTGCTCACTCCCAAACACAAGGCGCTGTCTGTGTCTTTGCTTCCCGAGCAACTCAGCGCAGCCCTTCTTCTCTGCATCTCGGAAGCTCAGGGCACGAACAAGAATTCTCCAGATTCGTCTGCATCAGGACCAAGTCAAAACGCAGGAAAGTCGTCCTGGAGCACCTGCCAGAATCATGCCAGCGGTGAACTGAAAGGACTGGCAGCTGCAGCCACCGTCCTCTAGCAGTGCCAAGGCTGCGCACACAAGCCGGTTTCGTTCTTCGCCTCTCAGAAGTCAACCGCTCTGCCTGGCTGCCGAAGGCGAAGAAGCGGCTACTAGGTGCGCCGCTGACGTGAACCGCACTTGTAGGCTGCAAAGCGCGGCTTCGGCAGAAGGAAGCCGGCAAGCGCCGCTTCCCAGCCGAGAGCTGCGGAGAGCCGAAGTCTGCGTCTCTAGTGGACGGCATCATAGCGAAAAGCTTTTCCAGCGTGTCTCGCAGGGAGAAAGCTTGCCAGCACAGTGCACGCATCCCGCCCTTGCCCAGAAACATGGATTTGCTGAACACTTGAAAAACACTGCTCTTTCCTAGGCAAGCTTCAAACTGCTGTCAGACATCTGTGCTCTCGGTTTTCTGCTGCCCTGCTCGTTCTAGAGGAGTGCACAGCTCACCCTGGCATTCAGTGCACAGCGAAGTCAACTGCAAAAAGCCAGCAGCTGCTCACTCCCAAACACAAGGCGCTGTCTGTGTCTTTGCTCCCCGAGCAATTCAGCACAGCCCTTCTTTTCTGCAGCTGCCATCGAGTTCTCGGCAACTCGGAAGGTCAGGGTACGAACAAGAATTCTCCAGATTCTTCTGCATCAGGACCAAGTCAAAACGCAGGAAAGTCGTCCTGGATCACCTGCCAGAAGAATGCCAGCTGTGAATTGAAAGCGCAGGCAGCTGCAGCCACCGTCCTCTAGCAGTGCCAAGGCTGCGCACACAAGCCGGTTTCGTTCTTCGCCTCTAAGAAGCCAACCGCTCTGCCCGGCTGCCGGAGGCGAAGAAGCGGCTACTAGGTGCACCGCTGACGTCAACCGCACTTGTAGGTTGCAAAGCGCGGCTTCGGCAGAAAGACGCCGGCAACCGCCGCTTCCCTGCGACAGCTGCGGAGAGCCGGAATCTGCGTCTCTAGCGGACTGCATCATGGCGAAAAGCTTTTCCAGAGTGTCTCGCGGGGAGAAAGCTTGCCAGCACTGTGCACGCATCCCGCCCTTGCCCAGAAACATGGATCTGCTGAACACTCCAAAAACACTACTCTTTCCTAGGCAAGCTTCAAACTGCTGTCAGACATCTGTGCTCTCTGTTTTCTGCTGTCCTGCTCGTTGTAGAAGAGTGCACAGCTCCACCTGACATTCAGTGCACGGCGACGTCAACTGCATAAAACCAGCAGCTGGTCCCTCCAAAACATAAGGCGCTGTCTATGTCCTTGCTCCCCGAGCAATTCAGCACAGCCCTTCTTTTCTGCAGCTGCCATCGAGTTCTCGGCAACTCGGAAGGTCAGGGTACGAACAAGAATTCTCCAGATTCTTCTGCATCAGGACCAAGTCAAAACGCAGAAAAGTCGGCCTGGAACACCTGCCGGAAGCATCCCAGAGGTGAACTGAAAGCGCAGGCAGCTGCAGCCACCGTCCTCTAGCAGTGCCAAGGCTGCGCACACAAGCCGGTTTCGTTCTTCGCCTCTAAGAAGCCAACCGCTCTGCCCGGCTGCCGGAGGCGAAGAAGCGGCTACTAGGTGCACCGCTGACGTGAACCGCACTTGTAGGTTGCAAAGCGCGGCTTCGGCAGAAAGACGCCGGCAACCGCCGCTTCCCTGCCGACAGCTGCGGAGAGCTGGAATCTGCGTCTCTAGCGGACTGCATCATGGCGAAAACCTTTTCCAGAGTGTCTCGCAGCGAGAAAGCTTGCCAGCACTGTGCACGCATCCCGCCCTTGCCCAGAAACATGGATCTGCTGAACACGCCGACAACACTACTCTTTCCTAGGCAAGCTTCAAACTGCTGTCAGACATCTGTGCTCTGTTTTCTGCTGTCCTGCTCGTTGTAGAAGAGTGCACAGCTCCACCTGACATTCAGTGCACAGCGAAGTCAAGTGCAAAAAACCAGCAGCTGCTCACTCCCAAACACAAGGCGCTGTCTGTGCCTTTGCTTCTTGAGCAACTCAGCGCAGCCCTTCTTTTCTGCAGCTGCCATCGAGTTCTCTGCAACTCGGAAGCTCAGTGTACGACCAAGAATTCTCCAGATTCGTCTGCATCAGGACCAAGTCAAAACGCAGGAAAGTCGTCCTGGAACACCTGCCAGAAGCATGCCAGCGGTGAATTGAAAGCGCAGGCAGCTGCAGCCACCGTCCTCTAGCAGTGCCAAGGCTGCGCACACAAGCCGGTTTCGTTCTTCGCCTCTCAGAAGCCAACCGCTCTGCCCGGCTGCCGGAGGCGAAGAAGCGGCTACTAGGTGCACCGCTGACGTGAACAGCACTGGTAGGCTGCAAAGCGCGGCTTTGGCACAAGGACGCCGGCAACCGCCGCTTCCCTGCGGACAGCTGAAGAGAGCCGGAGTCTGCGTCTCTAGCGGACTGCATCTTAGCGAAAAGCTTTTCTAGTGTGTCTCGCAGGGAGAAAGCTTGCCAGCACTGTGCACGCATCCCGCCCTTGCCCAGAAACATGGATCTGCTGAACACTCCAAAAACACTGCTCTTTCCTAGGCAAGCTTCAAACTGCTGTCAGACATCTGTGCTCTCTGTTTTCTGCTGCCCTGCTCGTAGTAGAAGAGTGCACAGCTCCACCTAACATTCAGTGCATGGCGACGTCAACTGCAAAAAACCAGCAACTGCTCACTCCCAAACACAAGGCGCTGTCTATGTCCTTGCTTCCCGAGCAATTCAGCGCAGCCCTGCTTTTCTGCAGCTGACATCGAGATTTCTGCCACTCGTAAACTCAGGGTACGAACAAGAATTCTCCAGATTCGTCTGCATCCGGACCAAGTAATAAACGCAGGAAAGTCGTCCTGGAGCACCTGCCAGAAGCATGCCAGCGGTGAACTGAAAGCGCAGGCAGCTGCGGCCACCGTCCTCTAGCAGTGCCAAGGCTGCGCACACAAGCCGGTTTCGTTCTTCGCCTCACAGAAGCCAACCGCTCTGCCGGCTGCCGAAGGCGAAGAAGCGGCTACTAGGTGCACCGCTGACGTGAATAGCACTTGTGCGCTTCAAAGTGCGGCTTCGGCAGAAAGACGCCGTCAACCGCCGCTTCCCTGCGACAGCTGCGGAGAGCCGGAATCTGCGTCTCTAGCGGACTGCATCATGGCGAAAAGCTTTTCCAGAGTGTCTCGCGGGGAGAAAGCTTGCCAGCACTGTGCACGCATCCCGCCCTTGCCTAGAAACATGGATCTGCTGAACACTTGAAAAACACTGCTCTTTCCTAGGGAAGCTTCAAACTGCTGTCAGACATCTGTGCTCTCTGTTTTCTGCTGCCCTGCTCGTTCTAGAGGAGTGCACAGCTCACCCTGGCATTCAGTGCACAGCGAAGTCAACTGCAAAAAGCCAGCAGCTGCTCACTCCCAAACACAAGGCGCTGTCTGTGTCTTTGCTCCCCGAGCAATTCAGCACAGCCCTTCTTTTCTGCAGCTGCCATCGAGTTCTCTGCAACTCGGAAGCTCAGTGTACGACCAAGAATTCTCCAGATTCGTCTGCATCAGGACCAAGTCAAAACGCAGGAAAGTCGTCCTGGATCACCTGCCGGAAGCATGCCAGCGGTGAATTGAAAGCGCAGGCAGCTGCAGCCACCGTCCTCTAGCAGTGCCAAGGCTGCGCACACAAGCCGGTTTCGTTCTTCGCCTCTCAGAAGCCAACCGCTCTGCCGCCTACCGGAGGCGAAGAAGCGGCTACTCGGTGCACCGCTGATGTGAACAGCACTGGTAGGCTGCAAAGCGCGGCTTTGGCACAAGGACGCCGGCAACCGCCGCTTCCCTGCGACAGCTGCGGAGAGCCGGAATCTTCGTCTCTGGCGGACTGCATCATGGCGAAAAGCTTTTCCAGAGTGTCTCGCAGGGAGAAAGCTTGCCAGCACTGTGCACGCATACCGCCCTTGCCCAGAAACATGGATTTGCTGAACACTCCAAAAACACTACTCTTTCCTAGGCAAGCTTCAAACTGCTGTCAGACGTCCGTTCTCTCTGTTTTCTGCTGCCCTGCTCGTAGTAGAGGAGTGCACAGGTCACCCTGGCATTCAGTGCACAGCGAAGTCAATTGCAAAAACCAGCAGCTGCTCACTCCCAAACACAAGGCGCTGTCTATGTCCTTGCTTCCCGAGCAACTCAGCGCAGCCCTTCTTCTCTGCATCTCGGAAGCTAAGGGCACGAACAAGAATTCTCCAGATTCGTCTGCATCAGGACCAAGTCAAAACGCAGGAAAGTCGTCCTGGAACACCTGCCAGAAGCATGCCAGCGGTGAATTAAAAGCGCAGGCAGCTGCAGCCACCGTCCTCTAGCAGTGCCAAGGCTGCGCACACAAGCCGGTTTCGTTCTTCGCCTCTCAGAAGCCAACCGCTCTGCCCGGCTGCTGGAGGCGAAGAAGCGGCTACTCGGTGCACCGCTGACGTGAACAGCACTGGTAGGCTGCAAAGCGCGGCTTTGGCACAAGGACGCCGGCAACCGCCGCTTCCCTGCGGACAGCTGAAGAGAGCCGGAGTCTGCGTCTCTAGCGGACTGCATCTTAGCGAAAAGCTTTTCTAGTGTGTCTCGCAGGGAGAAAGCTTGCCAGCACAGTGCACGCATCCCGCCCTTGCCCAGAAACATGGATTTGCTGAACACTCCAAAAACACTACTCTTTCCTAGGCAAGCTTCAAACTGCTGTCAGACGTCCGTACTCTCTGTTTTCTGCTGCCCTGCTCGTAGAAGAGGAGTGCACAGGTCAC
This sequence comes from Taeniopygia guttata, assembly GCF_048771995.1. Lineage (NCBI taxonomy): Eukaryota > Metazoa > Chordata > Aves > Passeriformes > Estrildidae > Taeniopygia > Taeniopygia guttata. Next base: position 56,058,469 of record NC_133028.1, read on the forward strand.
CCTGGCATTCAGTGCACAGCGAAGTCAATTGCAAAAACCAGCAGCTGCTCACTCCCAAACACAAGGCGCTGTCTGTGTCTTTGCTTCCCGAGCAACTCAGCGCAGCCCTTCTTCTCTGCATCTCGGAAGCTCAGGGCACGAACAAGAATTCTCCAGTTTCGTCTGCATCCGGACCAAGTCAAAACGCAGGAAAGTCGTCCTGGAGCACCTGCCAGAATCATGCCAGCGGTGAATTGAAAGGGCAGGCAGCTGCAGCCACCGTCCTCTAGCAGTGCCAAGGCTGCGCACACAAGCCGGTTTCGTTCTTCGCCTCTCAGAAGTCAACCGCTCTCCCTGGCTGCCGAAGGCGAAGAAGCGGCTACTAGGTGCGCCGCTGACGTGAACCGCACTTGTAGGCTGCAAAGCGCGGCTTTGGCAGAAGGAAGCCGGCAAGCGCCGCTTGCCAGCCGAGAGCTGCGGAGAGCCGAAGTCTGCGTCTCTAGTGGACGGCATCATAGCGAAAAGCTTTTCCAGCGTGTCTCGCAGGGAGAAAGCTTGCCAGCACAGTGCACGCATCCCGCCCTTGCCCAGAAACATGGATTTGCTGAACACTTGAAAAACACTGCTCTTTCTTAGGGAAGCTTCAAACTGCTGTCAGACATCTGTGCTCTCTGTTTTCTGCTGCCCTGCTCGTTCTAGAGGAGTGCACAGCTCACCCTGGCATTCAGTGCACAGCGAAGTCAACTGCAAAAAGCCAGCAGCTGCTCACTCCCAAACACAAGGCGCTGTCTGTGTCTTTGCTCCCCGAGCAATTCAGCACAGCCCTTCTTTTCTGCAGCTGCCATCGAGTTCTCGGCAACTCGGAAGGTCAGGGTACGAACAAGAATTCTCCAGATTCTTCTGCATCAGGACCAAGTCAAAACGCAGGAAAGTCGTCCTGGATCACCTGCCGGAAGCATCCCAGAGGTGAACTGAAAGCGCAGGCAGCTGCAGCCACCGTCCTCTAGCAGTGCCAAGGCTGCGCACACAAGCCGGTTTCGTTCTTCGCCTCTAAGAAGCCAACCGCTCTCCCCAGCTGCCGGAGGCGAAGAAGCGGCTGCTAGGTGCACCGCTGACGTGAACCGCACTTGTAGGTTGCAAAGCGCGGCTTCGGCAGAAAGACGCCGGCAACCGCCGCTTCCCTGCCGACAGCTGCGGAGAGCTGGAATCTGCGTCTCTAGCGGACTGCATCATGGCGAAAAGCTTTTCCAGAGTGTCTCGCGGGGAGAAAGCTTGCCAGCACTGTGCACGCATCCCGCCCTTGCCCAGAAACATGGATCTGCTGAACACTCCAAAAACACTACTCTTTCCTAGGGAAGCTTCAAACTGCTGTCAGACATCTGTGCTCTCTGTTTTCTGCTGTCCTGCTCGTTGTAGAAGAGTGCACAGCTCCACCTGACATTCAGTGCACAGCGAAGTCAAGTGCAAAAAACCAACAGCTGCTCACTCCCAAACACAAGGCTCTGTCTGTGCCTTTGCTTCTTGAGCAATTCAGACCAGCCCTTCTTTTCTGCAGCTGCCATCGAGATCTCTGCAACTCGTAAACTCAGGGTACGAACAAGAAATCCCCAGATTCGTCTGCATCCGGACCAAGTCAAAACGCAGGAAAGTCGTCCTGGAGCACCTGCCAGAAGCATGCCAGCGGTGAACTGAAAGAGCAGGCAGCTGCGGCCACCGTCCTCTAGCAGTGCCAAGGCTGCGCACACAAGCCGGTTTCGTTCTTCGCCTCACAGAAGCCAACCGCTCTGCCGGCTGCCGAAGGCGAAGAAGCGGCTACTAGGTGCACCGCTGACGTGAACAGCACTTGTGCGCTTCAAAGCGCGGCTTCGGCAGAAAGACGCCGGCAACCGCCGCTTCCCTGCGACAGCTGCGGAGAGCCGGAATCTGCGTCTCTAGCGGACTGCATCATGGTGAAAAGCTTTTCCAGCGTGTCTCGCAGGGAGAAAGCTTGCCAGCACTGTGCACGCATCCCGCCCTTGCCCAGAAACATGGATCTGCTGAACACTCCAAAAACACTACTCTTTCCTAGGCAAGCTTCAAACTGCTGTCAGACATCTGTTCTCTCTGTTTTCTGCTGCCCTGCTCGTAGTAGAGGAGTGCACAGGTCACCCTGGCATTCAGTGCACAGCGAAGTCAATTGCAAAAACCAGCAGCTGCTCACTCCCAAACACAAGGCGCTGTCTATGTCCTTGCTTCCCGAGCAACTCAGCGCAGCCCTTCTTCTCTGCATCTCGGAAGCTCAGGGCACGAACAAGAATTCTCCAGATTCGTCTGCATCAGGACCAAGTCAAAACGCAGAAAAGTCGTCCTGGAGCACCTGCCAGAATCATGCCAGCGGTGAATTGAAAGGGCAGGCAGCTGCAGCCACCGTCCTCTAGCAGTGCCAAGGCTGCGCACACAAGCCGGTTTCGTTCTTCGCCTCTCAGAAGCCAACCGCTCTGCCCGGCTGCCGAAGGCGAAGAAGCGGCTACTAGGTGCGCCGCTGACGTGAACCGCACTTGTAGGCTGCAAAGCGCGGCTTCGGCAGAAGGAAGCCGGCAAGCGCCGCTTCCAGCCGAGAGCTGCGGAGAGCCGAAGTCTGCGTCTCTAGTGGACGGCATCATAGCGAAAAGCTTTTCCAGCGTGTCTCGCAGGGAGAAAGCTTGCCAGCACAGTGCACGCATCCCGCCCTTGCCCAGAAACATGGATTTGCTGAACACTTGAAAAACACTGCTCTTTCCTAGGGAAGCTTCAAACTGCTGTCAGACATCTGTGCTCTCTGTTTTCTGCTGCCCTGCTCGTTCTAGAGGAGTGCACAGCTCACCCTGGCATTCAGTGCAAAGCGAAGTCAACTGCAAAAAGCCAGCAGCTGCTCACTCCCAAACACAAGGCGCTGTCTGTGTCTTTGCTCCCCGAGCAATTCAGCACAGCCCTTCTTTTCTGCAGCTGCCATCGAGTTCTCGGCAACTCGGAAGGTCAGGGTACGAACAAGAATTCTCCAGATTCTTCTGCATCAGGACCAAGTCAAAACGCAGGAAAGTCGTCCTGGATCACCTGCCGGAAGCATCCCAGAGGTGAACTGAAAGCGCAGGCAGCTGCAGCCACCGTCCTCTAGCAGTGCCAAGGCTGCGCACACAAGCCGGTTTCGTTCTTCGCCTCTAAGAAGCCAACCGCTCTGCCCGGCTGCCGGAGGCGAAGAAGCGGCTACTAGGTGCACCGCTGACGTGAACCGCACTTGTAGGTTGCAAAGCGCGGCTTCGGCAGAAAGACGCCGGCAACCGCCGCTTCCCTGCGACAGCTGCGGAGAGCCGGAATCTGCGTCTCTAGCGGACTGCATCATGGCGAAAAGCTTTTCCAGAGTGTCTCGCGGGGAGAAAGCTTGCCAGCACTGTGCACGCATCCCGCCCTTGCCCAGAAACATGGATCTGCTGAACACTCCAAAAACACTACTCTTTCCTAGGCAAGCTTCAAACTGCTGTCAGACATCTGTGCTCTCTGTTTTCTGCTGTCCTGCTCGTTGTAGAAGAGTGCACAGCTCCACCTGACATTCAGTGCACGGCGACGTCAACTGCATAAAACCAGCAGCTGGTCCCTCCAAAACATAAGGCGCTGTCTATGTCCTTGCTCCCCGAGCAATTCAGCACAGCCCTTCTTTTCTGCAGCTGCCATCGAGTTCTCGGCAACTCGGAAGGTCAGGGTACGAACAAGAATTCTCCAGATTCTTCTGCATCAGGACCAAGTCAAAACGCAGAAAAGTCGGCCTGGAACACCTGCCGGAAGCATCCCAGAGGTGAACTGAAAGCGCAGGCAGCTGCAGCCACCGTCCTCTAGCAGTGCCAAGGCTGCGCACACAAGCCGGTTTCGTTCTTCGCCTCTAAGAAGCCAACCGCTCTGCCCGGCTGCCGGAGGCGAAGAAGCGGCTACTAGATGCACCGCTGACGTGAACCGCACTTGTAGGTTGCAAAGCGCGGCTTCGGCAGAAAGACGCCGGCAACCGCCGCTTCCCTGCCGACAGCTGCGGAGAGCTGGAATCTGCGTCTCTAGCGGACTGCATCATGGCGAAAAGCTTTTCCAGAGTGTCTCGCAGCGAGAAAGCTTGCCAGCACTGTGCACGCATCCCGCCCTTGCCCAGAAACATGGATCTGCTGAACACGCCGACAACACTACTCTTTCCTAGGCAAGCTTCAAACTGCTGTCAGACATCTGTGCTCTCTGTTTTCTGCTGTCCTGCTCGTTGTAGAAGAGTGCACAGCTCCACCTGACATTCAGTGCACAGCGAAGTCAAGTGCAAAAAACCAGCAGCTGCTCACTCCCAAACACAAGGCGCTGTCTGTGCCTTTGCTTCTTGAGCAACTCAGCGCAGCCCTTCTTTTCTGCAGCTGCCATCGAGTTCTCTGCAACTCGGAAGCTCAGTGTACGACCAAGAATTCTCCAGATTCGTCTGCATCAGGACCAAGTCAAAACGCAGGAAAGTCGTCCTGGAACACCTGCCAGAAGCATGCCAGCGGTGAATTGAAAGCGCAGGCAGCTGCAGCCACCGTCCTCTAGCAGTGCCAAGGCTGCGCACACAAGCCGGTTTCGTTCTTCGCCTCTCAGAAGCCAACCGCTCTGCCCGGCTGCCGGAGGCGAAGAAGCGGCTACTAGGTGCACCGCTGACGTGAACAGCACTGGTAGGCTGCAAAGCGCGGCTTTGGCACAAGGACGCCGGCAACCGGCGCTTCCCTGCGGACAGCTGAAGAGAGCCGGAGTCTGCGTCTCTAGCGGACTGCATCTTAGCGAAAAGCTTTTCTAGTGTGTCTCGCAGGGAGAAAGCTTGCCAGCACAGTGCACGCATCCCGCCCTTGCCCAGAAACATGGATTTGCTGAACACTTGAAAAACACTGCTCTTTCCTAGGCAAGCTTCAAACTGCTGTCAGACATCTGTGCTCTCTGTTTTCTGCTGCCCTGCTCGTTCTAGAGGAGTGCACAGCTCACCCTGGCATTCAGTGCACAGCGAAGTCAACTGCAAAAAGCCAGCAGCTGCTCACTCCCAAACACAAGGCGCTGTCTGTGTCTTTGCTCCCCGAGCAATTCAGCACAGCCCTTCTTTTCTGCAGCTGCCATCGAGTTCTCGGCAACTCGGAAGGTCAGGGTACGAACAAGAATTCTCCAGATTCTTCTGCATCAGGACCAAGTCAAAACGCAGGAAAGTCGTCCTGGATCACCTGCCGGAAGCATCCCAGAGGTGAACTGAAAGCGCAGGCAGCTGCAGCCACCGTCCTCTAGCAGTGCCAAGGCTGCGCACACAAGCCGGTTTCGTTCTTCGCCTCTAAGAAGCCAACCGCTCTGCCCGGCTGCCGGAGGCGAAGAAGCGGCTACTAGGTGCACCGCTGACGTCAACCGCACTTGTAGGTTGCAAAGCGCGGCTTCGGCAGAAAGACGCCGGCAACCGCCGCTTCCCTGCGACAGCTGCGGAGAGCCGGAATCTGCGTCTCTAGCGGACTGCATCATGGCGAAAAGCTTTTCCAGAGTGTCTCGCGGGGAGAAAGCTTGCCAGCACTGTGCACGCATCCCGCCCTTGCCCAGAAACATGGATTTGCTGAACACTCCAAAAACACTACTCTTTCCTAGGCAAGCTTCAAACTGCTGTCAGACATCTGTGCTCTCTGTTTTCTGCTGTCCTGCTCGTTGTAGAAGAGTGCACAGCTCCACCTGACATTCAGTGCACGGCGACGTCAACTGCATAAAACCAGCAGCTGGTCCCTCCAAAACATAAGGCGCTGTCTATGTCCTTGCTCCCCGAGCAATTCAGCACAGCCCTTCTTTTCTGCAGCTGCTATCGAGTTCTCGGCAACTCGGAAGGTCAGGGTACGAACAAGAATTCTCCAGATTCTTCTGCATCAGGACCAAGTCAAAACGCAGAAAAGTCGGCCTGGAACACCTGCCGGAAGCATCCCAGAGGTGAACTGAAAGCGCAGGCAGCTGCAGCCACCGTCCTCTAGCAGTGCCAAGGCTGCGCACACAAGCCGGTTTCGTTCTTCGCCTCTAAGAAGCCAACCGCTCTGCCCGGCTGCCGGAGGCGAAGAAGCGGCTACTAGATGCACCGCTGACGTGAACCGCACTTGTAGGTTGCAAAGCGCGGCTTCGGCAGAAAGACGCCGGCAACCGCCGCTTCCCTGCCGACAGCTGCGGAGAGCTGGAATCTGCGTCTCTAGCGGACTGCATCATGGCGAAAAGCTTTTCCAGAGTGTCTCGCAGCGAGAAAGCTTGCCAGCACTGTGCACGCATCCCGCCCTTGCCCAGAATCATGGATCTGCTGAACACGCCGACAACACTACTCTTTCCTAGGCAAGCTTCAAACTGCTGTCAGACATCTGTGCTCTCTGTTTTCTGCTGTCCTGCTCGTTGTAGAAGAGTGCACAGCTCCACCTGACATTCAGTGCACAGCGAAGTCAAGTGCAAAAAACCAGCAGCTGCTCACTCCCAAACACAAGGCGCTGTCTGTGCCTTTGCTTCTTGAGCAACTCAGCGCAGCCCTTCTTTTCTGCAGCTGCCATCGAGTTCTCTGCAACTCGGAAGCTCAGTGTACGACCAAGAATTCTCCAGATTCGTCTGCATCAGGACCAAGTCAAAACGCAGGAAAGTCGTCCTGGAACACCTGCCAGAAGCATGCCAGCGGTGAATTGAAAGCGCAGGCAGCTGCAGCCACCGTCCTCTAGCAGTGCCAAGGCTGCGCACACAAGCCGGTTTCGTTCTTCGCCTCTCAGAAGCCAACCGCTCTGCCCGGCTGCCGGAGGCGAAGAAGCGGCTACTAGGTGCACCGCTGACGTGAACAGCACTGGTAGGCTGCAAAGCGCGGCTTTGGCACAAGGACGCCGGCAACCGGCGCTTCCCTGCGGACAGCTGAAGAGAGCCGGAGTCTGCGTCTCTAGCGGACTGCATCTTAGCGAAAAGCTTTTCTAGTGTGTCTCGCAGGGAGAAAGCTTGCCAGCACAGTGCACGCATCCCGCCCTTGCCCAGAAACATGGATTTGCTGAACACTTGAAAAACACTGCTCTTTCCTAGGCAAGCTTCAAACTGCTGTCAGACATCTGTGCTCTCTGTTTTCTGCTGCCCTGCTCGTTCTAGAGGAGTGCACAGCTCACCCTGGCATTCAGTGCACAGCGAAGTCAACTGCAAAAAGCCAGCAGCTGCTCACTCCCAAACACAAGGCGCTGTCTGTGTCTTTGCTCCCCGAGCAATTCAGCACAGCCCTTCTTTTCTGCAGCTGCCATCGAGTTCTCGGCAACTCGGAAGGTCAGGGTACGAACAAGAATTCTCCAGATTCTTCTGCATCAGGACCAAGTCAAAACGCAGGAAAGTCGTCCTGGATCACCTGCCGGAAGCATCCCAGAGGTGAACTGAAAGCGCAGGCAGCTGCAGCCACCGTCCTCTAGCAGTGCCAAGGCTGCGCACACAAGCCGGTTTCGTTCTTCGCCTCTAAGAAGCCAACCGCTCTGCCCGGCTGCCGGAGGCGAAGAAGCGGCTACTAGGTGCACCGCTGACGTCAACCGCACTTGTAGGTTGCAAAGCGCGGCTTCGGCAGAAAGACGCCGGCAACCGCCGCTTCCCTGCGACAGCTGCGGAGAGCCGGAATCTGCGTCTCTAGCGGACTGCATCATGGCGAAAAGCTTTTCCAGAGTGTCTCGCGGGGAGAAAGCTTGCCAGCACTGTGCACGCATCCCGCCCTTGCCCAGAAACATGGATCTGCTGAACACTCCAAAAACACTACTCTTTCCTAGGCAAGCTTCAAACTGCTGTCAGACATCTGTGCTCTCTGTTTTCTGCTGTCCTGCTCGTTGTAGAAGAGTGCACAGCTCCACCTGACATTCAGTGCACGGCGACGTCAACTGCATAAAACCAGCAGCTGGTCCCTCCAAAACATAAGGCGCTGTCTATGTCCTTGCTCCCCGAGCAATTCAGCACAGCCCTTCTTTTCTGCAGCTGCCATCGAGTTCTCGGCAACTTGGAAGGTCAGGGTACGAACAAGAATTCTCCAGATTCTTCTGCATCAGGACCAAGTCAAAACGCAGAAAAGTCGGCCTGGAACACCTGCCGGAAGCATCCCAGAGGTGAACTGAAAGCGCAGGCAGCTGCAGCCACCGTCCTCTAGCAGTGCCAAGGCTGCGCACACAAGCCGGTTTCGTTCTTCGCCTCTAAGAAGCCAACCGCTCTGCCCGGCTGCCGGAGGCGAAGAAGCGGCTACTAGATGCACCGCTGACGTGAACCGCACTTGTAGGTTGCAAAGCGCGGCTTCGGCAGAAAGACGCCGGCAACCGCCGCTTCCCTGCCGACAGCTGCGGAGAGCTGGAATCTGCGTCTCTAGCGGACTGCATCATGGCGAAAAGCTTTTCCAGAGTGTCTCGCAGCGAGAAAGCTTGCCAGCACTGTGCACGCATCCCGCCCTTGCCCAGAAACATGGATCTGCTGAACACGCCGACAACACTACTCTTTCCTAGGCAAGCTTCAAACTGCTGTCAGACATCTGTGCTCTCTGTTTTCTGCTGTCCTGCTCGTTGTAGAAGAGTGCACAGCTCCACCTGACATTCAGTGCACAGCGAAGTCAAGTGCAAAAAACCAGCAGCTGCTCACTCCCAAACACAAGGCGCTGTCTGTGCCTTTGCTTCTTGAGCAACTCAGCGCAGCCCTTCTTTTCTGCTGCTGCCATCGAGTTCTCTGCAACTCGGAAGCTCAGTGTACGACCAAGAATTCTCCAGATTCGTCTGCATCAGGACCAAGTCAAAACGCAGGAAAGTCGTCCTGGAACACCTGCCAGAAGCATGCCAGCGGTGAATTGAAAGCGCAGGCAGCTGCAGCCACCGTCCTCTAGCAGTGCCAAGGCTGCGCACACAAGCCGGTTTCGTTCTTCGCCTCTCAGAAGCCAACCGCTCTGCCCGGCTGCCGGAGGCGAAGAAGCGGCTACTAGGTGCACCGCTGACGTGAACAGCACTGGTAGGCTGCAAAGCGCGGCTTCGGCACAAGGACGCCGGCAACCGCCGCTTCCCTGCGGACAGCTGAAGAGAGCCGGAGTCTGCGTCTCTAGCGGACTGCATCTTAGCGAAAAGCTTTTCTAGTGTGTCTCGCAGGGAGAAAGCTTGCCAGCACAGTGCACGCATCCCGCCCTTGCCCAGAAACATGGATTTGCTGAACACTTGAAAAACACTGCTCTTTCCTAGGCAAGCTTCAAACTGCTGTCAGACATCTGTGCTCTCTGTTTTCTGCTGCCCTGCTCGTTCTAGAGGAGTGCACAGCTCACCCTGGCATTCAGTGCACAGCGAAGTCAACTGCAAAAAGCCAGCAGCTGCTCACTCCCAAACACAAGGCGCTGTCTGTGTCCTTGCTCCCCGAGCAATTCAGCACAGCCCTTCTTTTCTGCAGCTGCCATCGAGTTCTCGGCAACTCGGAAGGTCAGGGTACGAACAAGAATTCTCCAGATTCTTCTGCATCAGGACCAAGTCAAAACGCAGGAAAGTCGTCCTGGATCACCTGCCGGAAGCATCCCAGAGGTGAACTGAAAGCGCAGGCAGCTGCAGCCACCGTCCTCTAGCAGTGCCAAGGCTGCGCACACAAGCCGGTTTCGTTCTTCGCCTCTAAGAAGCCAACCGCTCTGCCCGGCTGCCGGAGGCGAAGAAGCGGCTACTAGGTGCACCGCTGACGTCAACCGCACTTGTAGGTTGCAAAGCGCGGCTTCGGCAGAAAGACGCCGGCAACCGCCGCTTCCCTGCGACAGCTGCGGAGAGCCGGAATCTGCGTCTCTAGCGGACTGCATCATGGCGAAAAGCTTTTCCAGAGTGTCTCGCGGGGAGAAAGCTTGCCAGCACTGTGCACGCATCCCGCCCTTGCCCAGAAACATGGATCTGCTGAACACTCCAAAAACACTACTCTTTCCTAGGCAAGCTTCAAACTGCTGTCAGACATCTGTGCTCTCTGTTTTCTGCTGTCCTGCTCGTTGTAGAAGAGTGCACAGCTCCACCTGACATTCAGTGCACGGCGACGTCAACTGCATAAAACCAGCAGCTGGTCCCTCCAAAACATAAGGCGCTGTCTATGTCCTTGCTCCCCGAGCAATTCAGCACAGCCCTTCTTTTCTGCAGCTGCCATCGAGTTCTCGGCAACTCGGAAGGTCAGGGTACGAACAAGAATTCTCCAGATTCTTCTGCATCAGGACCAAGTCAAAACGCAGAAAAGTCGGCCTGGAACACCTGCCGGAAGCATCCCAGAGGTGAACTGAAAGCGCAGGCAGCTGCAGCCACCGTCCTCTAGCAGTGCCAAGGCTGCGCACACAAGCCGGTTTCGTTCTTCGCCTCTAAGAAGCCAACCGCTCTGCCCGGCTGCCGGAGGCGAAGAAGCGGCTACTAGATGCACCGCTGACGTGAACCGCACTTGTAGGTTGCAAAGCGCGGCTTCGGCAGAAAGACGCCGGCAACCGCCGCTTCCCTGCCGACAGCTGCGGAGAGCTGGAATCTGCGTCTCTAGCGGACTGCATCATGGCGAAAAGCTTTTCCAGAGTGTCTCGCAGCGAGAAAGCTTGCCAGCACTGTGCACGCATCCCGCCCTTGCCCAGAAACATGGATCTGCTGAACACGCCGACAACACTACTCTTTCCTAGGCAAGCTTCAAACTGCTGTCAGACATCTGTGCTCTCTGTTTTCTGCTGTCCTGCTCGTTGTAGAAGAGTGCACAGCTCCACCTGACATTCAGTGCACAGCGAAGTCAAGTGCAAAAAACCAGCAGCTGCTCACTCCCAAACACAAGGCGCTGTCTGTGCCTTTGCTTCTTGAGCAACTCAGCGCAGCCCTTCTTTTCTGCAGCTGCCATCGAGTTCTCTGCAACTCGGAAGCTCAGTGTACGACCAAGAATTCTCCAGATTCGTCTGCATCAGGACCAAGTCAAAACGCAGGAAAGTCGTCCTGGAACACCTGCCAGAAGCATGCCAGCGGTGAATTGAAAGCGCAGGCAGCTGCAGCCACCGTCCTCTAGCAGTGCCAAGGCTGCGCACACAAGCCGGTTTCGTTCTTCGCCTCTCAGAAGTCAACCGCTCTGCCCGGCTGCCGAAGGCGAAGAAGCGGCTACTAGGTGCGCCGCTGACGTGAACCGCACTTGTAGGCTGCAAAGCGCGGCTTCGGCAGAAGGAAGCCGGCAAGCGCCGCTTGCCAGCCGAGAGCTGCGGAGAGCCGAAGTCTGCGTCTCTAGTGGACGGCATCATAGCGAAAAGCTTTTCCAGCGTGTCTCGCAGGGAGAAAGCTTGCCAGCACAGTGCACGCATCCCGCCCTTGCCCAGAAACATGGATTTGCTGAACACTTGAAAAACACTGCTCTTTCCTAGGCAAGCTTCAAACTGCTGTCAGACATCTGTGCTCTCTGTTTTCTGCTGCCCTGCTCGTTCTAGAGGAGTGCACAGCTCACCCTGGCATTCAGTGCACAGCGAAGTCAACTGCAAAAAGCCAGCAGCTGCTCACTCCCAAACACAAGGCGCTGTCTGTGTCTTTGCTCCCCGAGCAATTCAGCACAGCCCTTCTTTTCTGCAGCTGCCATCGAGTTCTCGGCAACTCGGAAGGTCAGGGTACGAACAAGAATTCTCCAGATTCTTCTGCATCAGGACCAAGTCAAAACGCAGGAAAGTCGTCCTGGATCACCTGCCGGAAGCATCCCAGAGGTGAACTGAAAGCGCAGGCAGCTGCAGCCACCGTCCTCTAGCAGTGCCAAGGCTGCGCACACAAGCCGGTTTCGTTCTTCGCCTCTAAGAAGCCAACCGCTCTGCCCGGCTGCCGGAGGCGAAGAAGCGGCTACTAGGTGCACCGCTGACGTCAACCGCACTTGTAGGTTGCAAAGCGCGGCTTCGGCAGAAAGACGCCGGCAACCGCCGCTTCCCTGCGACAGCTGCGGAGAGCCGGAATCTGCGTCTCTAGCGGACTGCATCATGGCGAAAAGCTTTTCCAGAGTGTCTCGCGGGGAGAAAGCTTGCCAGCACTGTGCACGCATCCCGCCCTTGCCCAGAAACATGGATCTGCTGAACACTCCAAAAACACTACTCTTTCCTAGGCAAGTTTCAAACTGCTGTCAGACATCTGTGCTCTCTGTTTTCTGCTGTCCTGCTCGTTGTAGAAGAGTGCACAGCTCCACCTGACATTCAGTGCACGGCGACGTCAACTGCATAAAACCAGCAGCTGGTCCCTCCAAAACATAAGGCGCTGTCTATGTCCTTGCTCCCCGAGCAATTCAGCACAGCCCTTCTTTTCTGCAGCTGCCATCGAGTTCTCGGCAACTCGGAAGGTCAGGGTACGAACAAGAATTCTCCAGATTCTTCTGCATCAGGACCAAGTCAAAACGCAGAAAAGTCGGCCTGGAACACCTGCCGGAAGCATCCCAGAGGTGAACTGAAAGCGCAGGCAGCTGCAGCCACCGTCCTCTAGCAGTGCCAAGGCTGCGCACACAAGCCGGTTTCGTTCTTCGCCTCTAAGAAGCCAACCGCTCTGCCCGGCTGCCGGAGGCGAAGAAGCGGCTACTAGATGCACCGCTGACGTGAACCGCACTTGTAGGTTGCAAAGCGCGGCTTCGGCAGAAAGACGCCGGCAACCGCCGCTTCCCTGCCGACAGCTGCGGAGAGCTGGAATCTGCGTCTCTAGCGGACTGCATCATGGCGAAAAGCTTTTCCAGAGTGTCTCGCAGCGAGAAAGCTTGCCAGCACTGTGCACGCATCCCGCCCTTGCCCAGAAACATGGATCTGCTGAACACGCCGACAACACTACTCTTTCCTAGGCAAGCTTCAAACTGCTGTCAGACATCTGTGCTCTCTGTTTTCTGCTGTCCTGCTCGTTGTAGAAGAGTGCACAGCTCCACCTGACATTCAGTGCACAGCGAAGTCAAGTGCAAAAAACCAGCAGCTGCTCACTCCCAAACACAAGGCGCTGTCTGTGCCTTTGCTTCTTGAGCAACTCAGCGCAGCCCTTCTTTTCTGCAGCTGCCATCGAGTTCTCTGCAACTCGGAAGCTCAGTGTACGACCAAGAATTCTCCAGATTCGTCTGCATCAGGACCAAGTCAAAACGCAGGAAAGTCGTCCTGGAACACCTGCCAGAAGCATGCCAGCGGTGAATTGAAAGCGCAGGCAGCTGCAGCCACCGTCCTCTAGCAGTGCCAAGGCTGCGCACACAAGCCGGTTTCAATCTTCGCCTCTCAGAAGTCAACCGCTCTGCCCGGCTGCCGAAGGCGAAGAAGCGGCTACTAGGTGCGCCGCTGACGTGAACCGCACTTGTAGGCTGCAAAGCGCGGCTTCGGCAGAAGGAAGCCGGCAAGCGCCGCTTGCCAGCCGAGAGCTGCGGAGAGCCGAAGTCTGCGTCTCTAGTGGACGGCATCATAGCGAAAAGCTTTTCCAGCGTGTCTCGCAGGGAGAAAGCTTGCCAGCACAGTGCACGCATCCCGCCCTTGCCCAGAAACATGGATTTGCTGAACACTTGAAAAACACTGCTCTTTCCTATGGAAGCTTCAAACTGCTGTCAGACATCTGTGCTCTCTGTTTTCTGCTGCCCTGCTCGTTCTAGAGGAGTGCACAGCTCACCCTGGCATTCAGTGCACAGCGAAGTCAACTGCAAAAAGCCAGCAGCTGCTCACTCCCAAACACAAGGCGCTGTCTGTGTCTTTGCTCCCCGAGCAATTCAGCACAGCCCTTCTTTTCTGCAGCTGCCATCGAGTTCTCGGCAACTCGGAAGGTCAGGGTACGAACAAGAATTCTCCAGATTCTTCTGCATCAGGACCAAGTCAAAACGCAGGAAAGTCGTCCTGGATCACCTGCCGGAAGCATCCCAGAGGTGAACTGAAAGCGCAGGCAGCTGCAGCCACCGTCCTCTAGCAGTGCCAAGGCTGCGCACACAAGCCGGTTTCGTTCTTCGCCTCTAAGAAGCCAACCGCTCTGCCCGGCTGCCGGAGGCGAAGAAGCGGCTACTAGGTGCACCGCTGACGTCAACCGCACTTGTAGGTTGCAAAGCGCGGCTTCGGCAGAAAGACGCCGGCAACCGCCGCTTCCCTGCGACAGCTGCGGAGAGCCGGAATCTGCGTCTCTAGCGGACTGCATCATGGCGAAAAGCTTTTCCAGAGTGTCTCGCGGGGAGAAAGCTTGCCAGCACTGTGCACGCATCCCGCCCTTGCCCAGAAACATGGATCTGCTGAACACTCCAAAAACACTACTCTTTCCTAGGCAAGCTTCAAACTGCTGTCAGACATCTGTGCTCTCTGTTTTCTGCTGTCCTGCTCGTTGTAGAAGAGTGCACAGCTCCACCTGACATTCAGTGCACGGCGACGTCAACTGCATAAAACCAGCAGCTGGTCCCTCCAAAACATAAGGCGCTGTCTATGTCCTTGCTCCCCGAGCAATTCAGCACAGCCCTTCTTTTCTGCAGCTGCCATCGAGTTCTCGGCAACTCGGAAGGTCAGGGTACGAACAAGAATTCTCCAGATTCTTCTGCATCAGGACCAAGTCAAAACGCAGAAAAGTCGGCCTGGAACACCTGCCGGAAGCATCCCAGAGGTGAACTGAAAGCGCAGGCAGCTGCAGCCACCGTCCTCTAGCAGTGCCAAGGCTGCGCACACAAGCCGGTTTCGTTCTTCGCCTCTAAGAAGCCAACCGCTCTGCCCGGCTGCCGGAGGCGAAGAAGCGGCTACTAGATGCACCGCTGACGTGAACCGCACTTGTAGGTTGCAAAGCGCGGCTTCGGCAGAAAGACGCCGGCAACCGCCGCTTCCCTGCCGACAGCTGCGGAGAGCTGGAATCTGCGTCTCTAGCGGACTGCATCATGGCGAAAAGCTTTTCCAGAGTGTCTCGCAGCGAGAAAGCTTGCCAGCACTGTGCACGCATCCCGCCCTTGCCCAGAAACATGGATCTGCTGAACACGCCGACAACACTACTCTTTCCTAGGCAAGCTTCAAACTGCTGTCAGACATCTGTGCTCTCTGTTTTCTGCTGTCCTGCTCGTTGTAGAAGAGTGCACAGCTCCACCTGACATTCAGTGCACAGCGAAGTCAAGTGCAAAAAACCAGCAGCTGCTCACTCCCAAACACAAGGCGCTGTCTGTGCCTTTGCTTCTTGAGCAACTCAGCGCAGCCCTTCTTTTCTGCAGCTGCCATCGAGTTCTCTGCAACTCGGAAGCTCAGTGTACGACCAAGAATTCTCCAGATTCGTCTGCATCAGGACCAAGTCAAAACGCAGGAAAGTCGTCCTGGAACACCTGCCAGAAGCATGCCAGCGGTGAATTGAAAGCGCAGGCAGCTGCAGCCACCGTCCTCTAGCAGTGCCAAGGCTGCGCACACAAGCCGGTTTCGTTCTTCGCCTCTCAGAAGCCAACCGCTCTGCCCGGCTGCCGGAGGCGAAGAAGCGGCTACTAGGTGCACCGCTGACGTGAACAGCACTGGTAGGCTGCAAAGCGCGGCTTTGGCACAAGGACGCCGGCAACCGCCGCTTCCCTGCGGACAGCTGAAGAGAGCCGGAGTCTGCGTCTCTAGCGGACTGCATCTTAGCGAAAAGCTTTTCTAGTGTGTCTCGCAGGGAGAAAGCTTGCCAGCACAGTGCACGCATCCCGCACTTGCCCAGAAACATGGATTTGCTGAACACTCCAAAAACACTGCTCTTTCCTAGGTAAGCTTCAAACTGCTGTCAGACATCTGTGCTCTCTGTTTTCTGCTGCCCTGCTCGTTGTAGAAGAGTGCACAGCTCCACCTAACATTCAGTGCATGGCGACGTCAACTGCAAAAAACCAGCAACTGCTCACTCCCAAACACAAGGCGCTGTCTATGTCCTTGCTTCCCGAGCAATTCAGCGCAGCCCTGCTTTTCTGCAGCTGACATCGAGATTTCTGCCACTCGTAAACTCAGGGTACGAACAAGAATTCTCCAGATTCGTCTGCATCCGGACCAAGTAATAAACGCAGGAAAGTCGTCCTGGAGCACCTGCCAGAAGCATGCCAGCGGTGAACTGAAAGCGCAGGCAGCTGCGGCCACCGTCCTCTAGCAGTGCCAAGGCTGCGCACACAAGCCGGTTTCGTTCTTCGCCTCACAGAAGCCAACCGCTCTGCCGGCTGCCGAAGGCGAAGAAGCGGCTACTAGGTGCACCGCTGACGTGAACAGCACTTGTGCGCTTCAAAGCGCGGCTTCGGCAGAAAGACGCCGTCAACCGCCGCTTCCCTGCGACAGCTGCGGAGAGCCGGAATCTGCATCTCTAGCGGACTGCATCATGGCGAAAAGCTTTTCCAGAGTGTCTCGCGGGGAGAAAGCTTGCCAGCACTGTGCACGCATCCCGCCCTTGCCTAGAATCATGGATCTGCTGAACACTTGAAAAACACTGCTCTTTCCTAGGGAAGCTTCAAACTGCTGTCAGACATCTGTGCTCTCTGTTTTCTGCTGCCCTGCTCGTTCTAGAGGAGTGCACAGCTCACCCTGGCATTCAGTGCACAGCGAAGTCAACTGCAAAAAGCCAGCAGCTGCTCACTCCCAAACACAAGGCGCTGTCTGTGTCTTTGCTCCCCGAGCAATTCAGCACAGCCCTTCTTTTCTGCAGCTGCCATCGAGTTCTCTGCAACTCGGAAGCTCAGTGTACGACCAAGAATTCTCCAGATTCGTCTGCATCAGGACCAAGTCAAAACGCAGGAAAGTCGTCCTGGAACACCTGCCAGAAGCATGCCAGCGGTGAATTGAAAGCGCAGGCAGCTGCAGCCACCGTCCTCTAGCAGTGCCAAGGCTGCGCACACAAGCCGGTTTCGTTCTTCGCCTCTCAGAAGCCAACCGCTCTGCCGCCTACCGGAGGCGAAGAAGCGGCTACTCGGTGCACCGCTGACGTGAACAGCACTGGTAGGCTGCAAAGCGCGGCTTTGGCACAAGGACGCCGGCAACCGCCGCTTCCCTGCGACAGCTGCGGAGAGCCGGAATCTTCGTCTCTGGCGGACTGCATCATGGCGAAAAGCTTTTCCAGAGTGTCTCGCAGGGAGAAAGCTTGCCAGCACTGTGCACGCATACCGCCCTTGCCCAGAAACATGGATCTGCTGAACACTCCAAAAACACTACTCTTTCCTAGGCAAGCTTCAAACTGCTGTCAGACGTCCGTTCTCTCTGTTTTCTGCTGCCCTGCTCGTAGTAGAGGAGTGCACAGGTCACCCTGGCATTCAGTGCACAGCGAAGTCAATTGCAAAAACCAGCAGCTGCTCACTCCCAAACACAAGGCGCTGTCTATGTCCTTGCTTCCCGAGCAACTCAGCGCAGCCCTTCTTCTCTGCATCTCGGAAGCTAAGGGCACGAACAAGAATTCTCCAGATTCGTCTGCATCAGGACCAAGTCAAAACGCAGGAAAGTCGTCCTGGAGCACCTGCCAGAATCATGCCAGCGGTGAATTGAAAGGGCAGGCAGCTGCAGCCACCGTCCTCTAGCAGTGCCAAGGCTGCGCACACAAGCCGGTTTCGTTCTTCGCCTCTCAGAAGCCAACCTCTCTGCCCGGCTGCCGAAGGCGAAGAAGAGGCTACTAGGTGCGCCGCTGACGTGAACCGCACTTGTAGGCTGCAAAGCGCGGCTTCGGCAGAAGGAAGCCGGCAAGCGCCGCTTGCCAGCCGAGAGCTGCGGAGAGCCGAAGTCTGCGTCTCTGGCGGACTGCATCATGGCGAAAAGCTTTTCCAGAGTGTCTCGCAGGGAGAAAGCATGCCAGCACTGTGCACGCATACCGCCCTTGCCCAGAAACATGGATCTGCTGAACACTTGAAAAACACTGCTCTTTCCTAGGGAAGCTTCAAACTGCTGTCAGACATCTGTGCTCTCTGTTTTCTGCTGTCCTGCTCGTTGTAGAAGAGTGCACAGCTCCACCTGACATTCAGTGCAGGGCGAAGTCAACTGCATAAAACCAGCAGCTGGTCCCTCCAAAACATAAGGCGCTGTCTATGTCCTTGCTCCCCGAGCAATTCAGCACAGCCCTTCTTTTCTGCAGCTGCCATCGAGTTCTCGGCAACTCGGAAGGTCAGGGTACGAACAAGAATTCTCCAGATTCTTCTGCATCAGGACCAAGTCAAAACGCAGAAAAGTCGGCCTGGAGTACCTGCCGGAAGCATCCCAGAGGTGAACTGAAAGCGCAGGCAGCTGCAGCCACCGTCCTCTAGCAGTGCCAAGGCTGCGCACACAAGCCGGTTTCGTTCTTCGCCTCTAAGAAGCCAACCGATCTGCCCGGCTGCCGGAGGCGAAGAAGCGGCTACTAGATGCACCGCTGACGTGAACCGCACTTGTAGGTTGCAAAGCGCGGCTTCGGCAGAAAGACGCCGGCAACCGCCGCTTCCCTGCCGACAGCTGCTGAGAGCCGGTATCTGCGTCTCTAGCGGACTGCATCATGGCGAAAAGCTTTTCTAGTGTGTCTCGCAGGGAGAAAGCTTGCCAGCACAGTGCACGCATCCCGCACTTGCCCAGAAACATGGATTTGCTGAACACTCCAAAAACACTACTCTTTCCTAGGCAAGCTTCAAACTGCTGTCAGACATCTGTGCTCTCTGTTTTCTGCTGCCCTGCTCGTTGTAGAAGAGTGCACAGCTCCACCTAACATTCAGTGCACGGCGACGTCAACTGCAAAAAACCAGCAACTGCTCACTCCCAAACACAAGGCGCTGTCTGTGTCTTTGCTTCCCGAGCAACTCAGCGCAGCCCTTCTTTTCTGCAGCTGCAATCGAGTTCTCTGCAACTCGGAAGCTCAGTGTACGACCAAGAATTCTCTAGATTCGTCTGCATCAGGACCAAGTCAAAACGCAGGAAAGTCGTCCTGGAACACCTGCCAGAAGCATGCCAGCGGTGAATTGAAAGCGCAGGCAGCTGCAGCCACCGTCCTCTAGCAGTGCCAAGGCTGCGCACACAAGCCGGTTTCGTTCTTCGCCTCTCAGAAGCCAACCGCTCTGCCCGGCTGCCGGAGGCGAAGAAGCGGCTACTCGGTGCACCGCTGACGTGAACAGCACTGGTAGGCTGCAAAGCGCGGCTTTGGCACAAGGACGCCGGCAACCGCCGCTTCCCTGCGACAGCTGCGGAGAGCCGCAATCTGCGTCTCTAGCGGACTGCATCATGGCGAAAAGCTTTTCCAGAGTGTCTCGCGGGGAGAAAGCTTGCCAGCACTGTGCACGCATCCCGCCCTTGCCCAGAAACATGGATTTGCTGAACACTCCAAAAACACTACTCTTTCCTAGGCAAGCTTCAAACTGCTGTCAGACATCTGTGCTCTCTGTTTTCTGCTGTCCTGCTCGTTTTAGAAGAGTGCACAGCTCCACCTGACATTCAGTGCACCGCGAAGTCTACCGCAAAAATTAGCAGCTGCTCACTCCCAAACACAAGGCGCTGTCTGTGTCTTTGCTTCCCGAGCAACTCAGCGCAGCCCTTCTTCTCTGCATCTCGGAAGCTCAGGGCACGAACAAGAATTCTCCAGATTCGTCTGCATCAGGACCAAGTCAAAACCCAGGAAAGTCGTCCTGGAGCACCTGCCAGAATCATGCCAGCGGTGAACTGAAAGGACTGGCAGCTGCAGCCACCGTCCTCTAGCAGTGCCAAGGCTGCGCACACAAGCCGGTTTCGTTCTTCGCCTCTCAGAAGTCAACCGCTCTGCCCGGCTGCCGAAGGCGAAGAAGCGGCTACTAGGTGCGCCGCTGACGTGAACCGCACTTGTAGGCTGCAAAGCGCGGCTTCGGCAGAAGGAAGCCGGCAAGCGCCGCTTGCCAGCCGAGAGCTGCGGAGAGCCGAAGTCTGCGTCTCTAGTGGACGGCATCATAGCGAAAAGCTTTTCCAGCGTGTCTCGCAGGGAGAAAGCTTGCCAGCACAGTGCACGCATCCCGCCCTTGCCCAGAAACATGGATTTGCTGAACACTTGAAAAACACTGCTCTTTCCTAGGGAAGCTTCAAACTGCTGTCAGACATCTGTGCTCTCTGTTTTCTGCTGCCCTGCTCGTTCTAGAGGAGTGCACAGCTCACCCTGGCATTCAGTGCACAGCGAAGTCAACTGCAAAAAGCCAGCAGCTGCTCACTCCCAAACACAAGGCGCTGTCTGTGTCTTTGCTCCCCGAGCAATTCAGCACAGCCCTTCTTTTCTGCAGCTGCCATCGAGTTCTCGGCAACTCGGAAGGTCAGGGTACGAACAAGAATTCTCCAGATTCTTCTGCATCAGGACCAAGTCAAAACGCAGGAAAGTCGTCCTGGATCACCTGCCGGAAGCATCCCAGAGGTGAACTGAAAGCGCAGGCAGCTGCAGCCACCGTCCTCTAGCAGTGCCAAGGCTGCGCACACAAGCCGGTTTCGTTCTTCGCCTCTAAGAAGCCAACCGCTCTGCCCGGCTGCCGGAGGCAAAGAAGCGGCTACTAGGTGCACCGCTGACGTCAACCGCACTTGTAGGTTGCAAAGCGCGGCTTCGGCAGAAAGACGCCGGCAACCGCCGCTTCCCTGCGACAGCTGCGGAGAGCCGGAATCTGCGTCTCTAGCGGACTGCATCATGGCGAAAAGCTTTTCCAGAGTGTCTCGCGGGGAGAAAGCTTGCCAGCACTGTGCACGCATCCCGCCCTTGCCCAGAAACATGGATCTGCTGAACACTCCAAAAACACTACTCTTTCCTAGGCAAGCTTCAAACTGCTGTCAGACATCTGTGCTCTCTGTTTTCTGCTGTCCTGCTCGTTGTAGAAGAGTGCACAGCTCCACCTGACATTCAGTGCACAGCGAAGTCAATTGCAAAAAACCAACAGCTGCTCACTCCCAAACACAAGGCGCTGTCTGTGTCTTTGCTTCTTGAGCAACTCAGCGCAGCCCTTCTTTTCTGCAGCTGCCATCGAGTTCTCTGCAACTCGGAAGCTCAGTGTACGACCAAGAATTCTCCAGATTCGTCTGCATCAGGACCAAGTCAAAACGCAGGAAAGTCGTCCTGGAACACCTGCCAGAAGCATGCCAGCGGTGAATTGAAAGCGCAGGCAGCTGCAGCCACCGTCCTCTAGCAGTGCCAAGGCTGCGCACACAAGCCGGTTTCGTTCTTCGCCTCTCAGAAGCCAACCGCTCTGCCGCCTACCGGAGGCGAAGAAGCGACTACTAGGTGCACCGCTGACGTGAACAGCACTGGTAGGCTGCAAAGCGCGGCTTTGGCACAAGGACGCCGGCAACCGCCGCTTCCCTGCGACAGCTGCGGAGAGCCGGAATCTTCGTCTCTGGCGGACTGCATCATGGCGAAAAGCTTTTCCAGAGTGTCTCGCAGAGAGAAAGCTTGCCAGCACTGTGCACGCATCCCGCCCTTGCCCAGAAACATGGATCTGCTGAACACTCCAAAAACACTACTCTTTCCTAGGCAAGCTTCAAACTGCTGTCAGACATCTGTGCTCTCTGTTTTCTGCTGTCCTGCTCGTTGTAGAAGAGTGCACAGCTCCACCTGACATTCAGTGCACGGCGACGTCAACTGCAAAAAACCAGCAACTGCTCACTCCCAAACACAAGGCGCTGTCTATGTCCTTGCTTCCCGAGCCAATTCAGCGCAGCCCTTCTTTTCTGCAGCTGACATCGAGATTTCTGCCACTCGTAAACTCAGGGTACGAACAAGAATTCTCCAGATTCGTCTGCATCCGGACCAAGTAATAAACGCAGGAAAGTCGTCCTGGAGCACCTGCCAGAAGCATGCCAGCGGTGAACTGAAAGCGCAGGCAGCTGCGGCCACCGTCCTCTAGCAGTGCCAAGGCTGCGCACACAAGCCGGTTTCGTTTTTCGCCTCACAGAAGCCAACCGCTCTGCCGGCTGCCGAAGGCGAAGAAGCGGCTACTAGGTGCACCGCTGACGTGAACAGCACTTGTGCGCTTCAAAGCGCGGCTTCGGCAGAAAGACGCCGGCAACCGCCGCTTCCCTGCGGACAGCTGCGGAGAGCCGAAGTCTGCGTCTTTAGCGGACTGCATCATAGCGAAAAGCTTTTCCAGCGTGTCTCGCAGAGAGAAAGCTTGCCAGCACTGTGCACGCATCCCGCCCTTGCCCAGAAACATGGATTTGCTGAACACTCCAAAAACACTACTCTTTCCTAGGCAAGCTTCAAACTGCTGTCAGACATCTGTGCTCTCTGTTTTCTGCTGTCCTGCTCGTTTTAGAAGAGTGCACAGCTCCACCTGACATTCAGTGCACCGCGAAGTCTACCGCAAAAATTAGCAGCTGCTCACTCCCAAACACAAGGCGCTGTCTGTGTCTTTGCTTCCCGAGCAACTCAGCGCAGCCCTTCTTCTCTGCATCTCGGAAGCTCAGGGCACGAACAAGAATTCTCCAGATTCGTCTGCATCAGGACCAAGTCAAAACCCAGGAAAGTCGTCCTGGAGCACCTGCCAGAATCATGCCAGCGGTGAAATGAAAGGACTGGCAGCTGCAGCCACCGTCCTCTAGCAGTGCCAAGGCTGCGCACACAAGCCGGTTTCGTTCTTCGCCTCTCAGAAGTCAACCGCTCTGCCCGGCTGCCGAAGGCGAAGAAGCGGCTACTAGGTGCGCCGCTGACGTGAACCGCACTTGTAGGCTGCAAAGCGCGGCTTCGGCAGAAGGAAGCCGGCAAGCGCCGCTTGCCAGCCGAGAGCTGCGGAGAGCCGAAGTCTGCGTCTCTAGTGGACGGCATCATAGCGAAAAGCTTTTCCAGCGTGTCTCGCAGGGAGAAAGTTTGCCAGCACAGTGCACGCATCCCGCCCTTGCCCAGAAACATGGATTTGCTGAACACTTGAAAAACACTGCTCTTTCCTAGGCAAGCTTCAAACTGCTGTCAGACATCTGTGCTCTCTGTTTTCTGCTGCCCTGCTCGTTCTAGAGGAGTGCACAGCTCACCCTGGCATTCAGTGCACAGCGAAGTCAACTGCAAAAAGCCAGCAGCTGCTCACTCCCAAACACAAGGCGCTGTCTGTGTCTTTGCTCCCCGAGCAATTCAGCACAGCCCTTCTTTTCTGCAGCTGCCATCGAGTTCTCGGCAACTCGGAAGGTCAGGGTACGAACAAGAATTCTCCAGATTCTTCTGCATCAGGACCAAGTCAAAACGCAGGAAAGTCGTCCTGGATCACCTGCCGGAAGCATCCCAGAAGTGAACTGAAAGCGCAGGCAGCTGCAGCCACCGTCCTCTAGCAGTGCCAAGGCTGCGCACACAAGCCGGTTTCGTTCTTCGCCTCTAAGAAGCCAACCGCTCTGCCCGGCTGCCGGAGGCGAAGAAGCGGCTACTAGGTGCACCGCTGACGTCAACCGCACTTGTAGGTTGCAAAGCGCGGCTTCGGCAGAAAGACGCCGGCAACCGCCGCTTCCCTGCGACAGCTGCGGAGAGCCGGAATCTGCGTCTCTAGCGGACTGCATCATGGCGAAAAGCTTTTCCAGAGTGTCTCGCGGGGAGAAAGCTTGCCAGCACTGTGCACGCATCCCGCCCTTGCCCAGAAACATGGATCTGCTGAACACTCCAAAAACACTACTCTTTCCTAGGCAAGCTTCAAACTGCTGTCAGACATCTGTGCTCTCTGTTTTCTGCTGTCCTGCTCGTTGTAGAAGAGTGCACAGCTCCACCTGACATTCAGTGCACAGCGAAGTCAATTGCAAAAAACCAACAGCTGCTCACTCCCAAACACAAGGCGCTGTCTGTGTCTTTGCTTCTTGAGCAACTCAGCGCAGCCCTTCTTTTCTGCAGCTGCCATCGAGTTCTCTGCAACTCGGAAGCTCAGTGTACGACCAAGAATTCTCCAGATTCGTCTGCATCAGGACCAAGTCAAAACGCAGGAAAGTCGTCCTGGAACACCTGCCAGAAGCATGCCAGCGGTGAATTGAAAGCGCAGGCAGCTGCAGCCACCGTCCTCTAGCAGTGCCAAGGCTGCGCACACAAGCCGGTTTCGTTCTTCGCCTCTCAGAAGCCAACCGCTCTGCCCGGCTGCCGGAGGCGAAGAAGCGACTACTAGGTGCACCGCTGACGTGAACAGCACTGGTAGGCTGCAAAGCGCGGCTTTGGCACAAGGACGCCGGCAACCGCCGCTTCCCTGCGGACAGCAGAAGAGAGCCGGAGTCTGCGTCTCTAGCGGACTGCATCTTAGCGAAAAGCTTTTATAGTGTGTCTCGCAGGGAGAAAGCTTGCCAGCACAGTGCACGCATCCCGCCCTTGCCCAGAAACATGGATTTGCTGAACACTTGAAAAACACTGCTCTTTCCTAGGCAAGCTTCAAACTGCTGTCAGACATCTGTGCTCTCTGTTTTCTGCTGCCCTGCTCGTTGTAGAAGAGTGCACAGCTCCACCTAACATTCAGTGCACGGCGACGTCAACTGCAAAAAACCAGCAACTGCTCACTCCCAAACACAAGGCGCTGTCTATGTCCTTGCTTCCCGAGCAATTCAGCGCAGCCCTTCTTTTCTGCAGCTGCCATCGAGTTCTCTGCAATACGGAAGCTCAGTGTACGACCAAGAATTCTCCAGATTCGTCTGCATCAGGACCAAGTCAAAACGCAGAAAAGTCGGCCTGGAACACCTGCCGGAAGCATCCCAGAGGTGAACTGAAAGCGCAGGCAGCTGCAGCCACCGTCCTCTAGCAGTGCCAAGGCTGCGCACACAAGCCGGTTTCGTTCTTCGCCTCTAAGAAGCCAACCGCTCTGCCCGGCTGCCGGAGGCGAAGAAGCGGCTACTAGATGCACCGCTGACGTGAACCGCACTTGTAGGTTGCAAAGCGCGGCTTCGGCAGAAAGACGCCGGCAACCGCCGCTTCCCTGCCGACAGCTGCGGAGAGCTGGAATCTGCGTCTCTAGCGGACTGCATCATGGCGAAAAGCTTTTCCAGAGTGTCTCGCGGGGAGAAAGCTTGCCAGCACTGTGCACGCATCCCGCCCTTGCCCAGAAACATGGATCTGCTGAACACGCCGACAACACTACTCTTTCCTAGGCAAGCTTCAAACTGCTGTCAGACATCTGTGCTCTCTGTTTTCTGCTGTCCTGCTCGTTGTAGAAGAGTGCACAGCTCCACCTGACATTCAGTGCACAGCGAAGTCAAGTGCAAAAAACCAGCAGCTGCTCACTCCCAAACACAAGGCGCTGTCTGTGCCTTTGCTTCTTGAGCAACTCAGCGCAGCCCTTCTTTTCTGCAGCTGCCATCGAGTTCTCTGCAACTCGGAAGCTCAGTGTACGACCAAGAATTCTCCAGATTCGTCTGCATCAGGACCAAGTCAAAACGCAGGAAAGTCGTCCTGGAACACCTGCCAGAAGCATCCCAGAGGTGAACTGAAAGGACTGGCAGCTGCAGCCACCGTCCTCTAGCAGTGCCAAGGCTGCGCACACAAGCCGGTTTCGTTCTTCGCCTCTCAGAAGCCAACCGCTCTGCCCGGCTGCCGGAGGCGAAGAAGCGGCTACTAGGTGCACCGCTGACGTGAACAGCACTGGTAGGCTGCAAAGCGCGGCTTTGGCACAAGGACGCCGGCAACCGCCGCTTCCCTGCGGACAGCTGAAGAGAGCCGGAGTCTGCGTCTCTAGCGGACTGCATCTTAGCGAAAAGCTTTTCTAGTGTGTCTCGCAGGGAGAAAGCTTGCCAGCACAGTGCACGCATCCCGCCCTTGCCCAGAAACATGGATTTGCTGAACACTTGAAAAACACTGCTCTTTCCTAGGGAAGCTTCAAACTGCTGTCAGACATCTGTGCTCTCTGTTTTCTGCTGCCCTGCTCGTTGTAGAAGAGTGCACAGCTCCACCTAACATTCAGTGCATGGCGACGTCAACTGCAAAAAACCAGCAACTGCTCACTCCCAAACACAAGGCGCTGTCTATGTCCTTGCTTCCCGAGCAATTCAGCGCAGCCCTGCTTTTCTGCAGCTGACATCGAGATTTCTGCCACTCGTAAACTCAGGGTACGAACAAGAATTCTCCAGATTCGTCTGCATCCGGACCAAGTAATAAACGCAGGAAAGTCGTCCTGGAGCACCTGCCAGAAGCATGCCAGCGGTGAACTGAAAGCGCAGGCAGCTGCGGCCACCGTCCTCTAGCAGTGCCAAGGCTGCGCACAGAAGCCGGTTTCGTTCTTCGCCTCACAGAAGCCAACCGCTCTGCCGGCTGCCGAAGGCGAAGAAGCGGCTACTAGGTGCACCGCTGACGTGAACCGCACTTGTGCGCTTCAAAGCGCGGCTTCGGCAGAAAGACGCCGTCAACCGCCGCTTCCCTGCGACAGCTTCGGAGAGCCCGAATCTGCGTCTCTAGCGGACTGCATCATAGCGAAAAGCTTTTCCAGAGTGTCTCGCGGGGAGAAAGCTTGCCAGCACTGTGCACGCATCCCGCCCTTGCCTAGAAACATGGATCTGCTGAACACTTGAAAAACACTGCTCTTTCCTAGGGAAGCTTCAAACTGCTGTCAGACATCTGTGCTCTCTGTTTTCTGCTGCCCTGCTCGTTCTAGAGGAGTGCACAGCTCACCCTGGCATTCAGTGCACAGCGAAGTCAACTGCAAAAAGCCAGCAGCTGCTCACTCCCAAACACAAGGCGCTGTCTGTGTCTTTGCTCCCCGAGCAATTCAGCACAGCCCTTCTTTTCTGCAGCTGCCATCGAGTTCTCTGCAACTCGGAAGCTCAGTGTACGACCAAGAATTCTCCAGATTCGTCTGCATCAGGACCAAGTCAAAACGCAGGAAAGTCGTCCTGGAACACCTGCCAGAAGCATGCCAGCGGTGAATTGAAAGCGCAGGCAGCTGCAGCCACCGTCCCCTAGAAGTGCCAAGGCTGCGCACACAAGCCGGTTTCGTTCTTCGCCTCTCAGAAGCCAACCGCTCTGCCGCCTACCGGAGGCGAAGAAGCGGCTACTCGGTGCACCGCTGACGTGAACAGCACTGGTAGGCTGCAAAGCGCGGCTTTGGCACAAGGACGCCGGCAACCGCCGCTTCCCTGCGACAGCTGCGGAGAGCCGGAATCTTCGTCTCTGGCGGACTGCATCATGGCGAAAAGCTTTTCCAGAGTGTCTCGCAGGGAGAAAGCTTGCCAGCACTGTGCACGCATACCGCCCTTGCCCAGAAACATATATTTGCTGAACACTCCAAAAACACTACTCTTTCCTAGGCAAGCTTCAAACTGCTGTCAGACGTCCGTTCTCTCTGTTTTCTGCTGCCCTGCTCGTAGTAGAGGAGTGCACAGGTCACCCTGGCATTCAGTGCACAGCGAAGTCAATTGCAAAAACCAGCAGCTGCTCACTCCCAAACACAAGGCGCTGTCTATGTCCTTGCTTCCCGAGCAACTCAGCGCAGCCCTTCTTCTCTGCATCTCGGAAGCTAAGGGCACGAACAAGAATTCTCCAGATTCGTCTGCATCAGGACCAAGTCAAAACGCAGGAAAGTCGTCCTGGAGCACCTGCCAGAATCATGCCAGCGGTGAATTGAAAGGGCAGGCAGCTGCAGCCACCGTCCTCTAGCAGTGCCAAGGCTGCGCACACAAGCCGGTTTCGTTCTTCGCCTCTCAGAAGCCAACCGCTCTGCCCGGCTGCCGAAGGCGAAGAAGCGGCTACTAGGTGCGCCGCTGACGTGAACCGCACTTGTAGGCTGCAAAGCGCGGCTTCGGCAGAAGGAAGCCGGCAAGCGCCGCTTGCCAGCCGAGAGCTGCGGAGAGCCGAAGTCTGCGTCTCTGGCGGACTGCATCATGGCGAAAAGCTTTTCCAGAGTGTCTCGCAGGGAGAAAGCTTGCCAGCACAGTGCACGCATCCCGCCCTTGCCCAGAAACATGGATTTGCTGAACACTTGAAAAACACTGCTCTTTCCTAGGGAAGCTTCAAACTGCTGTCAGACATCTGTGCTCTCTGTTTTCTGCTGCCCTGCTCGTTCTAGAGGAGTGCACAGCTCACCCTGGCATTCAGTGCACAGCGAAGTCAACTGCAAAAAGCCAGCAGCTGCTCACTCCCAAACACAAGGCGCTGTCTGTGTCTTTGCTCCCCGAGCAATTCAGCACAGCCCTTCTTTTCTGCAGCTGCCATCGAGTTCTCGGCAACTCGGAAGGTCAGGGTACGAACAAGAATTCTCCAGATTCTTCTGCATCAGGACCAAGTCAAAACGCAGGAAAGTCGTCCTGGATCACCTGCCGGAAGCATCCCAGAGGTGAACTGAAAGCGCAGGCAGCTGCAGCCACCGTCCTCTAGCAGTGCCAAGGCTGCGCACACAAGCCGGTTTCGTTCTTCGCCTCTAAGAAGCCAACCGCTCTGCCCGGCTGCCGGAGGCGAAGAAGCGGCTACTAGGTGCACCGCTGACGTGAACCGCACTTGTAGGTTGCAAAGCGCGGCTTCGGCAGAAAGACGCCGGCAACCGCCGCTTCCCTGCGACAGCTGCGGAGAGCCGGAATCTGCGTCTCTAGCGGACTGCATCATGGCGAAAAGCTTTTCCAGAGTGTCTCGCGGGGAGAAAGCTTGCCAGCACTGTGCACGCATCCCGCCCTTGCCCAGAAACATGGATCTGCTGAACACTCCAAAAACACTACTCTTTCCTAGGCAAGCTTCAAACTGCTGTCAGACATCTGTGCTCTCTGTTTTCTGCTGTCCTGCTCGTTGTAGAAGAGTGCACAGCTCCACCTGACATTCAGTGCACAGCGAAGTCAATTGCAAAAAACCAACAGCTGCTCACTCCCAAACACAAGGCGCTGTCTGTGTCTTTGCTTCTTGAGCAACTCAGCGCAGCCCTTCTTTTCTGCAGCTGCCATCGAGTTCTCTGCAACTCGGAAGCTCAGTGTACGACCAAGAATTCTCCAGATTCGTCTGCATCAGGACCAAGTCAAAACGCAGGAAAGTCGTCCTGGAACACCTGCCAGAAGCATGCCAGCGGTGAATTGAAAGCGCAGGCAGCTGCAGCCACCGTCCTCTAGCAGTGCCAAGGCTGCGCACACAAGCCGGTTTCGTTCTTCGCCTCTCAGAAGCCAACCGCTCTGCCCGGCTGCCGGAGGCGAAGAAGCGACTACTAGGTGCACCGCTGACGTGAACAGCACTGGTAGGCTGCAAAGCGCGGCTTTGGCACAAGGACGCCGGCAACCGCCGCTTCCCTGCGGACAGCTGAAGAGAGCCGGAGTCTGCGTCTCTAGCGGACTGCATCTTAGCGAAAAGCTTTTATAGTGTGTCTCGCAGGGAGAAAGCTTGCCAGCACAGTGCACGCATCCCGCCCTTGCCCAGAAACATGGATTTGCTGAACACTTGAAAAACACTGCTCTTTCCTAGGCAAGCTTCAAACTGCTGTCAGACATCTGTGCTCTCTGTTTTCTGCTGCCCTGCTCGTTGTAGAAGAGTGCACAGCTCCACCTAACATTCAGTGCACGGCGACGTCAACTGCAAAAAACCAGCAACTGCTCACTCCCAAACACAAGGCGCTGTCTATGTCCTTGCTTCCCGAGCAATTCAGCGCAGCCCTTCTTTTCTGCAGCTGCCATCGAGTTCTCTGCAACTCGGAAGCTCAGTGTACGACCAAGAATTCTCCAGATTCGTCTGCATCAGGACCAAGTCAAAACGCAGAAAAGTCGGCCTGGAACACCTGCCGGAAGCATCCCAGAGGTGAACTGAAAGCGCAGGCAGCTGCAGCCACCGTCCTCTAGCAGTGCCAAGGCTGCGCACACAAGCCGGTTTCGTTCTTCGCCTCTAAGAAGCCAACCGCTCTGCCCGGCTGCCGGAGGCGAAGAAGCGGCTACTAGATGCACCGCTGACGTGAACCGCACTTGTAGGTTGCAAAGCGCGGCTTCGGCAGAAAGACGCCGGCAACCGCCGCTTCCCTGCCGACATCTGCGGAGAGCTGGAATCTGCGTCTCTAGCGGACTGCATCATGGCGAAAAGCTTTTCCAGAGTGTCTCGCGGGGAGAAAGCTTGCCAGCACTGTGCACGCATCCCGCCCTTGCCCAGAAACATGGATCTGCTGAACACGCCGACAACACTACTCTTTCCTAGGCAAGCTTCAAACTGCTGTCAGACATCTGTGCTCTCTGTTTTCTGCTGTCCTGCTCGTTGTAGAAGAGTGCACAGCTCCACCTGACATTCAGTGCACAGCGAAGTCAAGTGCAAAAAACCAGCAGCTGCTCACTCCCAAACACAAGGCGCTGTCTGTGCCTTTGCTTCTTGAGCAACTCAGCGCAGCCCTTCTTTTCTGCAGCTGCCATCGAGTTCTCTGCAACTCGGAAGCTCAGTGTACGACCAAGAATTCTCCAGATTCGTCTGCATCAGGACCAAGTCAAAACGCAGGAAAGTCGTCCTGGAACACCTGCCAGAAGCATGCCAGCGGTGAATTGAAAGCGCAGGCAGCTGCAGCCACCGTCCTCTAGCAGTGCCAAGGCTGCGCACACAAGCCGGTTTCGTTCTTCGCCTCTCAGAAGCCAACCGCTCTGCCCGGCTGCCGGAGGCGAAGAAGCGGCTACTAGGTGCACCGCTGACGTGAACAGCACTGGTAGGCTGCAAAGCGCGGCTTTGGCACAAGGACGCCGGCAACCGCCGCTTCCCTGCGGACAGCTGAAGAGAGCCGGAGTCTGCGTCTCTAGCGGACTGCATCTTAGCGAAAAGCTTTTCTAGTGTGTCTCGCAGGGAGAAAGCTTGCCAGCACAGTGCACGCATCCCGCACTTGCCCAGAAACATGGATTTGCTGAACACTCCAAAAACACTGCTCTTTCCTAGGTAAGCTTCAAACTGCTGTCAGACATCTGTGCTCTCTGTTTTCTGCTGTCCTGCTCGTTGTAGAAGAGTGCACAGCTCCACCTGACATTCAGTGCACAGCGAAGTCAATTGCAAAAAACCAACAGCTGCTCACTCCCAAACACAAGGCGCTGTCTGTGTCTTTGCTTCTTGAGCAACTCAGCGCAGCCCTTCTTTTCTGCAGCTGCCATCGAGTTCTCTGCAACTCGGAAGCTCAGTGTACGACCAAGATTTCTCCAGATTCGTCTGCATCAGGACCAAGTCAAAACGCAGGAAAGTCGTCCTGGAACACCTGCCAAAAGCATGCCAGCGGTGAATTGAAAGCGCAGGCAGCTGCAGCCACCGTCCTCTAGCAGTGCCAAGGCTGCGCACACAAGCCGGTTTCGTTCTTCGCCTCTCAGAAGCCAACCGCTCTGCCCGGCTGCCGGAGGCGAAGAAGCGACTACTAGGTGCACCGCTGACGTGAACAGCACTGGTAGGCTGCAAAGCGCGGCTTTGGCACAAGGACGCCGGCAACCGCCGCTTCCCTGCGGACAGCTGAAGAGAGCCGGAGTCTGCGTCTCTAGCGGACTGCATCTTAGCGAAAAGCTTTTATAGTGTGTCTCGCAGGGAGAAAGCTTGCCAGCACAGTGCACGCATCCCGCCCTTGCCCAGAAACATGGATTTGCTGAACACTTGAAAAACACTGCTCTTTCCTAGGCAAGCTTCAAACTGCTGTCAGACATCTGTGCTCTCTGTTTTCTGCTGCCCTGCTCGTTGTAGAAGAGTGCACAGCTCCACCTAACATTCAGTGCACGGCGACGTCAACTGCAAAAAACCAGCAACTGCTCACTCCCAAACACAAGGCGCTGTCTATGTCCTTGCTTCCCGAGCAATTCAGCGCAGCCCTTCTTTTCTGCAGCTGCCATCGAGTTCTCTGCAACTCGGAAGCTCAGTGTACGACCAAGAATTCTCCAGATTCGTCTGCATCAGGACCAAGTCAAAACGCAGAAAAGTCGTCCTGGAACACCTGCCGGAAGCATCCCAGAGGTGAACTGAAAGCGCAGGCAGCTGCAGCCACCGTCCTCTAGCAGTGCCAAGGCTGCGCACACAAGCCGGTTTCGTTCTTCGCCTCTAAGAAGCCAACCGCTCTGCCCGGCTGCCGGAGGCGAAGAAGCGGCTACTAGATGCACCGCTGACGTGAACCGCACTTGTAGGTTGCAAAGCGCGGCTTCGGCAGAAAGACGCCGGCAACCGCCGCTTCCCTGCCGACAGCTGCGGAGAGCTGGAATCTGCGTCTCTAGCGGACTGCATCATGGCGAAAAGCTTTTCCAGAGTGTCTCGCAGCGAGAAAGCTTGCCAGCACTGTGCACGCATCCCGCCCTTGCCCAGAAACATGGATCTGCTGAACACGCCGACAACACTACTCTTTCCTAGGCAAGCTTCAAACTGCTGTCAGACATCTGTGCTCTCTGTTTTCTGCTGTCCTGCTCGTTGTAGAAGAGTGCACAGCTCCACCTGACATTCAGTGCACAGCGAAGTCAAGTGCAAAAAACCAGCAGCTGCTCACTCCCAAACACAAGGCGCTGTCTGTGCCTTTGCTTCTTGAGCAACTCAGCGCAGCCCTTCTTTTCTGCAGCTGCCATCGAGTTCTCTGCAACTCGGAAGCTCAGTGTACGACCAAGAATTCTCCAGATTCGTCTGCATCAGGACCAAGTCAAAACGCAGGAAAGTCGTCCTGGAACACCTGCCAGAAGCATGCCAGCGGTGAATTGAAAGCGCAGGCAGCTGCAGCCACCGTCCTCTAGCAGTGCCAAGGCTGCGCACACAAGCCGGTTTCGTTCTTCGCCTCTCAGAAGCCAACCGCTCTGCCCGGCTGCCGGAGGCGAAGAAGCGGCTACTAGGTGCACCGCTGACGTGAACAGCACTGGTAGGCTGCAAAGCGCGGCTTTGGCACAAGGACGCCGGCAACCGCCGCTTCCCTGCGGACAGCTGAAGAGAGCCGGAGTCTGCGTCTCTAGCGGACTGCATCTTAGCGAAAAGCTTTTCTAGTGTGTCTCGCAGGGAGAAAGCTTGCCAGCACAGTGCACGCATCCCGCACTTGCCCAGAAACATGGATTTGCTGAACACTCCAAAAACACTGCTCTTTCCTAGGTAAGCTTCAAACTGCTGTCAGACATCTGTGCTCTCTGTTTTCTGCTGCCCTGCTCGTTGTAGAAGAGTGCACAGCTCCACCTAACATTCAGTGCATGGCGACGTCAACTGCAAAAAACCAGCAACTGCTCACTCCCAAACACAAGGCGCTGTCTATGTCCTTGCTTCCCGAGCAATTCAGCGCAGCCCTGCTTTTCTGCAGCTGACATCGAGATTTCTGCCACTCGTAAACTCAGGGTACGAACAAGAATTCTCCAGATTCGTCTGCATCCGGACCAAGTAATAAACGCAGGAAAGTCGTCCTGGAGCACCTGCCAGAAGCATGCCAGCGGTGAACTGAAAGCGCAGGCAGCTGCGGCCACCGTCCTCTAGCAGTGCCAAGGCTGCGCACACAAGCCGGTTTCGTTCTTCGCCTCACAGAAGCCAACCGCTCTGCCGGCTGCCGAAGGCGAAGAAGCGGCTACTAGGTGCACCGCTGACGTGAACAGCACTTGTGCGCTTCAAAGCGCGGCTTCGGCAGAAAGACGCCGTCAACCGCCGCTTCCCTGCGACAGCTTCGGAGAGCCGGAATCTGCGTCTCTAGCGGACTGCATCATAGCGAAAAGCTTTTCCAGAGTGTCTCGCGGGGAGAAAGCTTGCCAGCACTGTGCACGCATCCCGCCCTTGCCTAGAAATATGGATTTGCTGAACACTTGAAAAACACTGCTCTTTCCTAGGGAAGCTTCAAACTGCTGTCAGACATCTGTGCTCTCTGTTTTCTGCTGCCCTGCTCGTTCTAGAGGAGTGCACAGCTCACCCTGGCATTCAGTGCACAGCGAAGTCAACTGCAAAAAGCCAGCAGCTGCTCACTCCCAAACACAAGGCGCTGTCTGTGTCTTTGCTCCCCGAGCAATTCAGCACAGCCCTTCTTTTCTGCAGCTGCCATCGAGTTCTCTGCAACTCGGAAGCTCAGTGTACGACCAAGAATTCTCCAGATTCGTCTGCATCAGGACCAAGTCAAAACGCAGGAAAGTCGTCCTGGAACACCTGCCAGAAGCATGCCAGCGGTGAATTGAAAGCGCAGGCAGCTGCAGCCACCGTCCTCTAGAAGTGCCAAGGCTGCGCACACAAGCCGGTTTCGTTCTTCGCCTCTCAGAAGCCAACCGCTCTGCCGCCTACCGGAGGCGAAGAAGCGGCTACTCGGTGCACCGCTGACGTGAACAGCACTGGTAGGCTGCAAAGCGCGGCTTTGGCACAAGGACGCCGGCAACCGCCGCTTCCCTGCGACAGCTGCGGAGAGCCGGAATCTTCGTCTCTGGCGGACTGCATCATGGCGAAAAGCTTTTCCAGAGTGTCTCGCAGGGAGAAAGCTTGCCAGCACTGTGCACGCATACCGCCCTTGCCCAGAAACATATATTTGCTGAACACTCCAAAAACACTACTCTTTCCTAGGCAAGCTTCAAACTGCTGTCAGACGTCCGTTCTCTCTGTTTTCTGCTGCCCTGCTCGTAGTAGAGGAGTGCACAGGTCACCCTGGCATTCAGTGCACAGCGAAGTCAATTGCAAAAACCAGCAGCTGCTCACTCCCAAACACAAGGCGCTGTCTATGTCCTTGCTTCCCGAGCAACTCAGCGCAGCCCTTCTTCTCTGCATCTCGGAAGCTAAGGGCACGAACAAGAATTCTCCAGATTCGTCTGCATCAGGACCAAGTCAAAACGCAGGAAAGTCGTCCTGGAGCACCTGCCAGAATCATGCCAGCGGTGAATTGAAAGGGCAGGCAGCTGCAGCCACCGTCCTCTAGCAGTGCCAAGGCTGCGCACACAAGCCGGTTTCGTTCTTCGCCTCTCAGAAGCCAACCGCTCTGCCCGGCTGCCGAAGGCGAAGAAGCGGCTACTAGGTGCGCCGCTGACGTGAACCGCACTTGTAGGCTGCAAAGCGCGGCTTCGGCAGAAGGAAGCCGGCAAGCGCCGCTTGCCAGCCGAGAGCTGCGGAGAGCCGAAGTCTGCGTCTCTGGCGGACTGCATCATGGCGAAAAGCTTTTCCAGAGTGTCTCGCAGGGAGAAAGCATGCCAGCACTGTGCACGCATACCGCCCTTGCCCAGAAACATGGATCTGCTGAACACTCCTAAAACACTACTCTTTCCTAGGCAAGCTTCAAACTGCTGTCAGACATCTGTGCTCTCTGTTTTCTGCTGTCCTGCTCGTTGTAGAAGAGTGCACAGCTCCACCTGACATTCAGTGCAGGGCGACGTCAACTGCATAAAACCAGCAGCTGGTCCCTCCAAAACATAAGGCGCTGTCTATGTCCTTGCTCCCCGAGCAATTCAGCACAGCCCTTCTTTTCTGCAGCTGCCATCGAGTTCTCGGCAACTCGGAAGGTCAGGGTACGAACAAGAATTCTCCAGATTCTTCTGCATCAGGACCAAGTCAAAACGCAGAAAAGTCGGCCTGGAGTACCTGCCGGAAGCATCCCAGAGGTGAACTGAAAGCGCAGGCAGCTGCAGCCACCGTCCTCTAGCAGTGCCAAGGCTGCGCACACAAGCCGGTTTCGTTCTTCGCCTCTAAGAAGCCAACCGATCTGCCCGGCTGCCGGAGGCGAAGAAGCGGCTACTAGATGCACCGCTGACGTGAACCGCACTTGTAGGTTGCAAAGCGCGGCTTCGGCAGAAAGACGCCGGCAACCGCCGCTTCCCTGCCGACAGCTGCTGAGAGCCGGTATCTGCGTCTCTAGCGGACTGCATCATGGCGAAAAGCTTTTCTAGTGTGTCTCGCAGGGAGAAAGCTTGCCAGCACAGTGCACGCATCCCGCACTTGCCCAGAAACATGGATTTGCTGAACACTCCAAAAACACTACTCTTTCCTAGGCAAGCTTCAAACTGCTGTCAGACATCTGTGCTCTCTGTTTTCTGCTGCCCTGCTCGTTGTAGAAGAGTGCACAGCTCCACCTAACATTCAGTGCACGGCGACGTCAACTGCAAAAAACCAGCAACTGCTCACTCCCAAACACAAGGTGCTGTCTGTGTCTTTGCTTCCCGAGCAACTCAGCGCAGCCCTTCTTTTCTGCAGCTGCCATCGAGTTCTCTGCAACTCGGAAGCTCAGGGCACGAACAAGAATTCTCCAGATTCGTCTGCATCAGGACCAAGTCAAAACGCAGGAAAGTCGTCCTGGAGCACCTGCCAGAATCATGCCAGCGGTGAACTGAAAGGACTGGCAGCTGCAGCCACCGTCCTCTAGCAGTGCCAAGGCTGCGCACACAAGCCGGTTTCGTTCTTCGCCTCTCAGAAGTCAACCGCTCTGCCCGGCTGCCGAAGGCGAAGAAGCGGCTACTAGGTGCGCCGCTGACGTGAACCGCACTTGTAGGCTGCAAAGCGCGGCTTCGGCAGAAGGAAGCCGGCAAGCGCCGCTTGCCAGCCGAGAGCTGCGGAGAGCCGAAGTCTGCGTCTCTAGTGGACGGCATCATAGCGAAAAGCTTTTCCAGCGTGTCTCGCAGGGAGAAAGCTTGCCAGCACAGTGCACGCATCCCGCCCTTGCCCAGAAACATGGATTTGCTGAACACTTGAAAAACACTGCTCTTTCCTAGGGAAGCTTCAAACTGCTGTCAGACATCTGTGCTCTCTGTTTTCTGCTGTCCTGCTCGTTGTAGAAGAGTGCACAGCTCCACCTGACATTCAGTGCACAGCGAAGTCAACTGCAAAAAGCCAGCAGCTGCTCACTCCCAAACACAAGGCGCTGTCTGTGTCTTTGCTCCCCGAGCAATTCAGCACAGCCCTTCTTTTCTGCAGCTGCCATCGAGTTCTCGGCAACTCGGAAGGTCAGGGTACGAACAAGAATTCTCCAGATTCTTCTGCATCAGGACCAAGTCAAAACGCAGGAAAGTCGTCCTGGATCACCTGCCGGAAGCATCCCAGAGGTGAACTGAAAGCGCAGGCAGCTGCAGCCACCGTCCTCTAGCAGTGCCAAGGCTGCGCACACAAGCCGGTTTCGTTCTTCGCCTCTAAGAAGCCAACCGCTCTGCCCGGCTGCCGGAGGCGAAGAAGCGGCTACTAGGTGCACCGCTGACGTCAACCGCACTTGTAGGTTGCAAAGCGCGGCTTCGGCAGAAAGACGCCGGCAACCGCCGCTTCCCTGCGACAGCTGCGGAGAGCCGGAATCTGCGTCTCTAGCGGACTGCATCATGGCGAAAAGCTTTTCCAGAGTGTCTCGCGGGGAGAAAGCTTGCCAGCACTGTGCACGCATCCCGCCCTTGCCCAGAAACATGGATCTGCTGAACACTCCAAAAACACTACTCTTTCCTAGGCAAGCTTCAAACTGCTGTCAGACATCTGTGCTCTCTGTTTTCTGCTGTCCTGCTCGTTGTAGAAGAGTGCACAGCTCCACCTGACATTCAGTGCACAGCGAAGTCAATTGCAAAAAACCAACAGCTGCTCACTCCCAAACACAAGGCGCTGTCTGTGTCTTTGCTTCTTGAGCAACTCAGCGCAGCCCTTCTTTTCTGCAGCTGCCATCGAGTTCTCTGCCACTCGGAAGCTCAGTGTACGACCAAGAATTCTCCAGATTCGTCTGCATCAGGACCAAGTCAAAACGCAGGAAAGTCGTCCTGGAACACCTGCCAGAAGCATGCCAGCGGTGAATTGAAAGCGCAGGCAGCTGCAGCCACCGTCCTCTAGCAGTGCCAAGGCTGCGCACACAAGCCGGTTTCGTTCTTCGCCTCTCAGAAGCCAACCGCTCTGCCGCCTACCGGAGGCGAAGAAGCGACTACTAGGTGCACCGCTGACGTGAACAGCACTGGTAGGCTGCAAAGCGCGGCTTTGGCACAAGGACGCCGGCAACCGCCGCTTCCCTGCGACAGCTGCGGAGAGCCGGAATCTTCGTCTCTGGCGGACTGCATCATGGCGAAAAGCTTTTCCAGAGTGTCTCGCAGGGAGAAAGCTTGCCAGCACTGTGCACGCATACCGCCCTTGCCCAGAAACATGGATCTGCTGAACACTCCAAAAACACTACTCTTTCCTAGGCAAGCTTCAAACTGCTGTCAGACATCTGTGCTCTCTGTTTTCTGCTGCCCTGCTCGTTGTAGAAGAGTGCACAGCTCCACCTAACATTCAGTGCATGGCGACGTCAACTGCAAAAAACCAGCAACTGCTCACTCCCAAACACAAGGCGCTGTCTATGTCCTTGCTTCCCGAGCAATTCAGCGCAGCCCTGCTTTTCTGCAGCTGACATCGAGATTTCTGCCACTCGTAAACTCAGGGTACGAACAAGAATTCTCCAGATTCGTCTGCATCCGGACCAAGTAATAAACGCAGGAAAGTCGTCCTGGAGCACCTGCCAGAAGCATGCCAGCGGTGAACTGAAAGCGCAGGCAGCTGCGGCCACCGTCCTCTAGCAGTGCCAAGGCTGCGCACACAAGCCGGTTTCGTTCTTCGCCTCACAGAAGCCAACCGCTCTGCCGGCTGCCGAAGGCGAAGAAGCGGCTACTAGGTGCACCGCTGACGTGAACAGCACTTGTGCGCTTCAAAGCGCGGCTTCGGCAGAAAGACGCCGTCAACCGCCGCTTCCCTGCGACAGCTTCGGAGAGCCGGAATCTGCGTCTCTAGCGGACTGCATCATAGCGAAAAGCTTTTCCAGAGTGTCTCGCGGGGAGAAAGCTTGCCAGCACTGTGCACGCATCCCGCCCTTGCCTAGAAACATGGATTTGCTGAACACTTGAAAAACACTGCTCTTTCCTAGGGAAGCTTCAAACTGCTGTCAGACATCTGTGCTCTCTGTTTTCTGCTGCCCTGCTCGTTCTAGAGGAGTGCACAGCTCACCCTGGCATTCAGTGCACAGCGAAGTCAACTGCAAAAAGCCAGCAGCTGCTCACTCCCAAACACAAGGCGCTGTCTGTGTCTTTGCTCCCCGAGCAATTCAGCACAGCCCTTCTTTTCTGCAGCTGCCATCGAGTTCTCTGCAACTCGGAAGCTCAGTGTACGACCAAGAATTCTCCAGATTCGTCTGCATCAGGACCAAGTCAAAACGCAGGAAAGTCGTCCTGGAACACCTGCCAGAAGCATGCCAGCGGTGAATTGAAAGCGCAGGCAGCTGCAGCCACCGTCCTCTAGAAGTGCCAAGGCTGCGCACACAAGCCGGTTTCGTTCTTCGCCTCTCAGAAGCCAACCGCTCTGCCGCCTACCGGAGGCGAAGAAGCGGCTACTCGGTGCACCGCTGACGTGAACAGCACTGGTAGGCTGCAAAGCGCGGCTTTGGCACAAGGACGCCGGCAACCGCCGCTTCCCTGCGACAGCTGCGGAGAGCCGGAATCTTCGTCTCTGGCGGACTGCATCATGGCGAAAAGCTTTTCCAGAGTGTCTCGCAGGGAGAAAGCTTGCCAGCACTGTGCACGCATACCGCCCTTGCCCAGAAACATATATTTGCTGAACACTCCAAAAACACTACTCTTTCCTAGGCAAGCTTCAAACTGCTGTCAGACGTCCGTTCTCTCTGTTTTCTGCTGCCCTGCTCGTAGTAGAGGAGTGCACAGGTCACCCTGGCATTCAGTGCACAGCGAAGTCAATTGCAAAAACCAGCAGCTGCTCACTCCCAAACACAAGGCGCTGTCTATGTCCTTGCTTCCCGAGCAACTCAGCGCAGCCCTTCTTCTCTGCATCTCGGAAGCTAAGGGCACGAACAAGAATTCTCCAGATTCGTCTGCATCAGGACCAAGTCAAAACGCAGGAAAGTCGTCCTGGAGCACCTGCCAGAATCATGCCAGCGGTGAATTGAAAGGGCAGGCAGCTGCAGCCACCGTCCTCTAGCAGTGCCAAGGCTGCGCACACAAGCCGGTTTCGTTCTTCGCCTCTCAGAAGCCAACCGCTCTGCCCGGCTGCCGAAGGCGAAGAAGCGGCTACTAGGTGCGCCGCTGACGTGAACCGCACTTGTAGGCTGCAAAGCGCGGCTTCGGCAGAAGGAAGCCGGCAAGCGCCGCTTGCCAGCCGAGAGCTGCGGAGAGCCGAAGTCTGCGTCTCTGGCGGACTGCATCATGGCGAAAAGCTTTTCCAGAGTGTCTCGCAGGGAGAAAGCATGCCAGCACTGTGCACGCATACCGCCCTTGCCCAGAAACATGGATCTGCTGAACACTCCTAAAACACTACTCTTTCCTAGGCAAGCTTCAAACTGCTGTCAGACATCTGTGCTCTCTGTTTTCTGCTGTCCTGCTCGTTGTAGAAGAGTGCACAGCTCCACCTGACATTCAGTGCAGGGCGACGTCAACTGCATAAAACCAGCAGCTGGTCCCTCCAAAACATAAGGCGCTGTCTATGTCCTTGCTCCCCGAGCAATTCAGCACAGCCCTTCTTTTCTGCAGCTGCCATCGAGTTCTCGGCAACTCGGAAGGTCAGGGTACGAACAAGAATTCTCCAGATTCTTCTGCATCAGGACCAAGTCAAAACGCAGAAAAGTCGGCCTGGAACACCTGCCGGAAGCATCCCAGAGGTGAACTGAAAGCGCAGGCAGCTGCAGCCACCGTCCTCTAGCAGTGCCAAGGCTGCGCACACAAGCCGGTTTCGTTCTTCGCCTCTAAGAAGCCAACCGATCTGCCCGGCTGCCGGAGGCGAAGAAGCGGCTACTAGATGCACCGCTGACGTGAACCGCACTTGTAGGTTGCAAAGCGCGGCTTCGGCAGAAAGACGCCGGCAACCGCCGCTTCCCTGCCGACAGCTGCTGAGAGCCGGTATCTGCGTCTCTAGCGGACTGCATCATGGCGAAAAGCTTTTCTAGTGTGTCTCGCAGGGAGAAAGCTTGCCAGCACAGTGCACGCATCCCGCACTTGCCTAGAAACATGGATTTGCTGAACACTCCAAAAACACTACTCTTTCCTAGGCAAGCTTCAAACTGCTGTCAGACATCTGTGCTCTCTGTTTTCTGCTGCCCTGCTCGTTGTAGAAGAGTGCACAGCTCCACCTAACATTCAGTGCACGGCGACGTCAACTGCAAAAAACCAGCAACTGCTCACTCCCAAACACAAGGTGCTGTCTGTGTCTTTGCTTCCCGAGCAACTCAGCGCAGCCCTTCTTTTCTGCAGCTGCCATCGAGTTCTCTGCAACTCGGAAGCTCAGGGCACGAACAAGAATTCTCCAGATTCGTCTGCATCAGGACCAAGTCAAAACGCAGGAAAGTCGTCCTGGAGCACCTGCCAGAATCATGCCAGCGGTGAACTGAAAGGACTGGCAGCTGCAGCCACCGTCCTCTAGCAGTGCCAAGGCTGCGCACACAAGCCGGTTTCGTTCTTCGCCTCTCAGAAGTCAACCGCTCTGCCCGGCTGCCGAAGGCGAAGAAGCGGCTACTAGGTGCGCCGCTGACGTGAACCGCACTTGTAGGCTGCAAAGCGCGGCTTCGGCAGAAGGAAGCCGGCAAGCGCCGCTTGCCAGCCGAGAGCTGCGGAGAGCCGAAGTCTGCGTCTCTAGTGGACGGCATCATAGCGAAAAGCTTTTCCAGCGTGTCTCGCAGGGAGAAAGCTTGCCAGCACAGTGCACGCATCCCGCCCTTGCCCAGAAACATGGATTTGCTGAACACTTGAAAAACACTGCTCTTTCCTAGGGAAGCTTCAAACTGCTGTCAGACATCTGTGCTCTCTGTTTTCTGCTGCCCTGCTCGTTCTAGAGGAGTGCACAGCTCACCCTGGCATTCAGTGCACAGCGAAGTCAACTGCAAAAAGCCAGCAGCTGCTCACTCCCAAACACAAGGCGCTGTCTGTGTCTTTGCTCCCCGAGCAATTCAGCACAGCCCTTCTTTTCTGCAGCTGCCATCGAGTTCTCGGCAACTCGGAAGGTCAGGGTACGAACAAGAATTCTCCAGATTCTTCTGCATCAGGACCAAGTCAAAACGCAGGAAAGTCGTCCTGGATCACCTGCCGGAAGCATCCCAGAGGTGAACTGAAAGCGCAGGCAGCTGCAGCCACCGTCCTCTAGCAGTGCCAAGGCTGCGCACACAAGCCGGTTTCGTTCTTCGCCTCTAAGAAGCCAACCGCTCTGCCCGGCTGCCGGAGGCGAAGAAGCGGCTACTAGGTGCACCGCTGACGTCAACCGCACTTGTAGGTTGCAAAGCGCGGCTTCGGCAGAAAGACGCCGGCAACCGCCGCTTCCCTGCGACAGCTGCGGAGAGCCGGAATCTGCGTCTCTAGCGGACTGCATCATGGCGAAAAGCTTTTCCAGAGTGTCTCGCGGGGAGAAAGCTTGCCAGCACTGTGCACGCATCCCGCCCTTGCCCAGAAACATGGATCTGCTGAACACTCCAAAAACACTACTCTTTCCTAGGCAAGCTTCAAACTGCTGTCAGACATCTGTGCTCTCTGTTTTCTGCTGTCCTGCTCGTTGTAGAAGAGTGCACAGCTCCACCTGACATTCAGTGCACAGCGAAGTCAATTGCAAAAAACCAACAGCTGCTCACTCCCAAACACAAGGCGCTGTCTGTGTCTTTGCTTCTTGAGCAACTCAGCGCAGCCCTTCTTTTCTGCAGCTGCCATCGAGTTCTCTGCAACTCGGAAGCTCAGTGTAAGACCAAGAATTCTCCAGATTCGTCTGCATCAGGACCAAGTCAAAACGCAGGAAAGTCGTCCTGGAACACCTGCCAGAAGCATGCCAGCGGTGAATTGAAAGCGCAGGCAGCTGCAGCCACCGTCCTCTAGCAGTGCCAAGGCTGCGCACACAAGCCGGTTTCGTTCTTCGCCTCTCAGAAGCCAACCGCTCTGCCGCCTACCGGAGGCGAAGAAGCGACTACTAGGTGCACCGCTGACGTGAACAGCACTGGTAGGCTGCAAAGCGCGGCTTTGGCAGAAGGAAGCCGGCAACCGCCGCTTCCCTGCGACAGCTGCGGAGAGCCGGAATCTTCGTCTCTGGCGGACTGCATCATGGCGAAAAGCTTTTCCAGAGTGTCTCGCAGGGAGAAAGCTTGCCAGCACTGTGCACGCATCCCGCCCTTGCCCAGAAACATGGATCTGCTGAACACTCCAAAAACACTACTCTTTCCTAGGCAAGCTTCAAACTGCTGTCAGACATCTGTGCTCTCTGTTTTCTGCTGTCCTGCTCGTTGTAGAAGAGTGCACAGCTCCACCTGACATTCAGTGCACGGCGACGTCAACTGCAAAAAACCAGCAACTGCTCACTCCCAAACACAAGGCGCTGTCTATGTCCTTGCTTCCCGAGCAATTCAGCGCAGCCCTTCTTTTCTGCAGCTGACATCGAGATTTCTGCCACTCGTAAACTCAGGGTACGAACAAGAATTCTCCAGATTCGTCTGCATCCGGACCAAGTAATAAACGCAGGAAAGTCGTCCTGGAGCACCTGCCAGAAGCATGCCAGCGGTGAACTGAAAGCGCAGGCAGCTGCGGCCACCGTCCTCTAGCAGTGCCAAGGCTGCGCACACAAGCCGGTTTCGTTTTTCGCCTCACAGAAGCCAACCGCTCTGCCGGCTGCCGAAGGCGAAGAAGCGGCTACTAGGTGCACCGCTGACGTGAACAGCACTTGTGCGCTTCAAAGCGCGGCTTCGGCAGAAAGACGCCGGCAACCGCCGCTTCCCTGCGGACAGCTGCGGAGAGCCGAAGTCTGCGTCTTTAGCGGACTGCATCATAGCGAAAAGCTTTTCCAGCGTGTCTCGCAGAGAGAAAGCTTGCCAGCACTGTGCACGCATCCCGCCCTTGCCCAGAAACATATATTTGCTGAACACTCCAAAACCACTACTCTTTCCTAGGCAAGCTTCAAACTGCTGTCAGACATCTGTGCTCTCTGTTTTCTGCTGTCCTGCTCGTTGTAGAAGAGTGCACAGCTCCACCTGACATTCAGTGCACAGTGAAGTCAAGTGCAAAAAACCAACAGCTGCTCACTCCCAAACACAAGGCGCTGTCTGTGCCTTTGTTTCTTGAGCAACTCAGCGCAGCCCTTCTTTTCTGCAGCTGCCATCGAGTTCTCGGCAACTCGGAAGCTCAGTGTACGACCAAGAATTCTCCAGATTCGTCTGCATCAGGACCAAGTCAAAACGCAGGAAAGTCGTCCTGGAACACCTGCCAGATGCA
Organism: Taeniopygia guttata; assembly: GCF_048771995.1. NCBI lineage: Eukaryota > Metazoa > Chordata > Aves > Passeriformes > Estrildidae > Taeniopygia > Taeniopygia guttata. The sequence goes on from NC_133028.1 coordinate 56,102,240, forward strand.
TGCCAGCGGTGAATTGAAAGCGCAGGCAGCTGCAGCCACCGTCCTCTAGCAGTGCCAAGGCTGCGCACACAAGCCGGTTTCGTTCTTCGCCTCTCAGAAGCCAACCGCTCTGCCCAGCTGCCGGAGGCGAAGAAGCGACTACTAGGTGCACCGCTGACGTGAACAGCACTGGTAGGCTGCAAAGCGCGGCTTTGGCACAAGGACGCCGGCAACCGCCGCTTCCCTGCGGACAGCTGAAGAGAGCCGGAGTCTGCGTCTCTAGCGGACTGCATCTTAGCGAAAAGCTTTTCTAGTGTGTCTCGCAGGGAGAAAGCTTGCCAGCACAGTGCACGCATCCCGCCCTTGCCCAGAAACATGGATTTGCTGAACACTTGAAAAACACTGCTCTTTCCTAGGCAAGCTTCAAACTGCTGTCAGACATCTGTGCTCTCTGTTTTCTGCTGCCCTGCTCGTTGTAGAAGAGTGCACAGCTCCACCTAACATTCAGTGCACGGCGACGTCAACTGCAAAAAACCAGCAACTGCTCACTCCCAAACACAAGGCGCTGTCTATGTCCTTGCTTCCCGAGCAATTCAGCGCAGCCCTTCTCTTCTGCAGCTGCCATCGAGTTCTCTGCAACTCGGAAGCTCAGTGTACGACCAAGAATTCTCCAGATTCGTCTGCATCAGGACCAAGTCAAAACGCAGGAAAGTCGTCCTGGAACAACTGCCAGAAGCATGCCAGCGGTGAATTAAAAGCGCAGGCAGCTGCAGCCACCGTCCTCTAGCAGTGCCAAGGCTGCGCACACAAGCCGGTTTCGTTCTTCGCCTCACAGAAGCCAACCGCTCTGCCCGGCTGCCGGAGGCGAAGAAGCGGCTACTAGATGCACCGCTGACGTGAACCGCACTTGTAGGTTGCAAAGCGCGGCTTCGGCAGAAAGACGCCGGCAACCGCCGCTTCCCTGCGGACAGCTGAAGAGAGCCGGAGTCTGCGTCTCTAGCGGACTGCATCTTAGCGAAAAGCTTTTTTAGTGTGTCTCGCAGGGAGAAAGCTTGCCAGCACAGTGCACGCATCCCGCCCTTGCCCAGAAACATGGATTTGCTGAACACTCCAAAAACACTACTCTTTCCTAGGCAAGCTTCAAACTGCTGTCAGACATCTGTGCTCTCTGTTTTCTGCTGCCCTGCTCGTAGAAGAGGAGTGCACAGGTCACCCTGGCATTCAGTGCACAGCGAAGTCAATTGCAAAAACCAGCAGCTGCTCACTCCCAAACACAAGGCGCTGTCTGTGTCTTTGCTTCCCGAGCAACTCAGCGCAGCCCTTCTTCTCTGCATCTCGGAAGCTCAGGGCACGAACAAGAATTCTCCAGATTCGTCTGCATCAGGACCAAGTCAAAACGCAGGAAAGTCGTCCTGGAACACCTGCCAGAAGCATGCCAGCGGTGAATTGAAAGCGCAGGCAGCTGCAGCCACCGTCCTCTAGCAGTGCCAAGGCTGCGCACACAAGCCGGTTTCGTTCTTCGCCTCTCAGAAGCCAACCGCTCTGCCCGGCTGCCGAAGGCGAAGAAGCGGCTACTAGGTGCGCCGCTGACGAGAACCGCACTTGTAGGCTGCAAAGCGCGGCTTCGGCAGAAGGAAGCCGGCAAGCGCCGCTTCCCAGCCGAGAGCTGCGGAGAGCCGAAGTCTGCGTCTCTAGTGGACGGCATCATAGCGAAAAGCTTTTCCAGCGTGTCTCGCAGGGAGAAAGCTTGCCAGCACAGTGCACGCATCCCGCCCTTGCCCAGAAACATGGATTTGCTGAACACTTGAAAAACACTGCTCTTTCCTAGGGAAGCTTCAAACTGCTGTCAGACATCTGTGCTCTCTGTTTTCTGCTGCCCTGCTCGTTCTAGAGGAGTGCACAGCTCACCCTGGCATTCAGTGCACAGCGAAGTCAACTGCAAAAAGCCAGCAGCTGCTCACTCCCAAGCACAAGGCGCTGTCTGTGTCTTTGCTCCCCGAGCAATTCAGCACAGCCCTTCTTTTCTGCAGCTGCCATCGAGTTCTCGGCAACTCGGAAGGTCAGGGTACGAACAAGAATTCTCCAGATTCGTCTGCATCAGGACCAAGTCAAAACGCAGGAAAGTCGTCCTGGATCACCTGCCGGAAGCATCCCAGAGGTGAACTGAAAGCGCAGGCAGCTGCAGCCACCGTCCTCTAGCAGTGCCAAGGCTGCGCACACAAGTCGGTTTCGTTCTTCGCCTCTAAGAAGCCAACCGCTCTGCCCGGCTGCCGAAGGCGAAGAAGCGGCTACTAGATGCACCGCTGACGTGAACCGCACTTGTAGGTTGCAAAGCGCGGCTTCGGCAGAAAGACGCCGGCAACCGCCGCTTCCCTGCCGACAGCTGCGGAGAGCTGGAATCTGCGTCTCTAGCGGACTGCATCATGGCGAAAAGCTTTTCCAGAGTGTCTCGCAGGGAGAAAGCTTGCCAGCACTGTGCACGCATCCCGCCCTTGCCCAGAAACATGGATCTGCTGAACACTCCAAAAACACTACTCTTTCCTAGGCAAGCTTCAAACTGCTGTCAGACATCTGTGCTCTCTGTTTTCTGCTGTCCTGCTCGTTGTAGAAGAGTGCACAGCTCCACCTGACATTCAGTGCACAGCGAAGTCAAGTGCAAAAAACCAACAGCTGCTCACTCCCAAACACAAGGCGCTGTCTGTGCCTTTGCTTCTTGAGCAACTCAGCGCAGCCCTTCTTTTCTGCAGCTGCCATCGAGTTCTCGGCAACTCGGAAGCTCAGTGTACGACCAAGAATTCTCCAGATTCGTCTGCATCAGGACCAAGTCAAAACGCAGGAAAGTCGTCCTGGAACACCTGCCAGAAGCATGCCAGCGGTGAATTGAAAGCGCAGGCAGCTGCAGCCACCGTCCTCTAGCAGTGCCAAGGCTGCGCACACAAGCCGGTTTCGTTCTTCGCCTCTCAGAAGCCAACCGCTCTGCCCGGCTGCCGGAGGCGAAGAAGCGACTACTAGGTGCACCGCTGACGTGAACAGCACTGGTAGGCTGCAAAGCGCGGCTTTGGCACAAGGACGCCGTCAACCGCCGCTTCCCTGCGGACAGCTGAAGAGAGCCGGAGTCTGCGTCTCTAGCGGACTGCATCTTAGCGAAAAGCTTTTCTAGTGTGTCTCGCAGGGAGAAAGCTTGCCAGCACAGTGCACGCATCCCGCACTTGCCCAGAAACATGGATTTGCTGAACACTCCAAAAACACTACTCTTTCCTAGGCAAGCTTCAAACTGCTGTCAGACATCTGTGCTCTCTGTTTTCTGCTGCCTTGCTCGTTGTAGAAGAGTGCACAGCTCCACCTAACATTCAGTGCACGGCGACGTCAACTGCAAAAAACCAGCAACTGCTCACTCCCAAACACAAGGCGCTGTCTATGTCCTTGCTTCCCGAGCAATTCAGCGCAGCCCTTCTTTTCTGCAGCTGCCATCGAGATCTCTGCAACTCGTAAACTCAGGGTACGAACAAGAAATCCCCAGATTCGTCTGCATCCGGACCAAGTCAAAACGCAGGAAAGTCGTCCTGGAGCACCTGCCAGAAGCATGCCAGCGGTGAACTGAAAGAGCAGGCAGCTGCGGCCACCGTCCTCTAGCAGTGCCAAGGCTGCGCACACAAGCCGGTTTCGTTCTTCGCCTCACAGAAGCCAACCGCTCTGCCGGCTGCCGAAGGCGAAGAAGCGGCTACTAGGTGCACCGCTGACGTGAACAGCACTTGTGCGCTTCAAAGCGCGGCTTCGGCAGAAAGACGCCGGCAACCGCCGCTTCCCTGCGACAGCTGCGGAGAGCCGGAATCTGCGTCTCTAGCGGACTGCATCATGGCGAAAAGCTTTTCCAGAGTGTCTCGCGGGGAGAAAGCTTGCCAGCACTGTGCACGCATCCCGCCCTTGCCCAGAAACATGGATCTGCTGAACACTCCAAAAACACTACTCTTTCCTAGGCAAGCTTCAAACTGCTGTCAGACATCTGTTCTCTCTGTTTTCTGCTGCCCTGCTCGTAGTAGAGGAGTGCACAGGTCACCCTGGCATTCAGTGCACAGCGAAGTCAATTGCAAAAACCAGCAGCTGCTCACTCCCAAACACAAGGCGCTGTCTATGTCCTTGCTTCCCGAGCAACTCAGCGCAGCCCTTCTTCTCTGCATCTCGGAAGCTCAGGGCACGAACAAGAATTCTCCAGATTCGTCTGCATCAGGACCAAGTCAAAACGCAGGAAAGTCGTCCTGGAGCACCTGCCAGAATCATGCCAGCGGTGAATTGAAAGGGCAGGCAGCTGCAGCCACCGTCCTCTAGCAGTGCCAAGGCTGCGCACACAAGCCGGTTTCGTTCTTCGCCTCTCAGAAGCCAACCGCTCTGCCCGGCTGCCGAAGGCGAAGAAGCGGCTACTAGGTGCGCCCCTGACGTGAACCGCACTTGTAGGCTGCAAAGCGCGGCTTCGACAGGAGGAAGTCGGCAAGCGCCGCTTCCCAGCCGAGAGCTGCGGAGAGCCGAAGTCTGCGTCTCTAGTGGACGGCATCATAGCGAAAAGCTTTTCCAGCGTGTCTCGCAGGGAGAAAGCTTGCCAGCACAGTGCACGCATCCCGCCCTTGCCCAGAAACATGGATTTGCTGAACAGTTGAAAAACACTGCTCTTTCCTAGGGAAGCTTCAAACTGATGTCAGACATCTGTGCTCTCTGTTTTCTGCTGCCCTGCTCGTTCTAGAGGAGTGCACAGCTCACCCTGGCATTCAGTGCACAGCGAAGTCAACTGCAAAAAACCAGCAGCTGCTCACTCCCAAACACAAGGCGCTGTCTGTGTCTTTGCTCCCCGAGCAATTCAGCACAGCCCTTCTTTTCTGCAGCTGCCATCGAGTTCTCGGCAACTCGGAAGGTCAGGGTACGAACAAGAATTCTCCAGATTCTTCTGCATCAGGACCAAGTCAAAACGCAGGAAAGTCGTCCTGGATCACCTGCCGGAAGCATCCCAGAGGTGAACTGAAAGCGCAGGCAGCTGCAGCCACCGTCCTCTAGCAGTGCCAAGGCTGCGCACACAAGCCGGTTTCGTTCTTCGCCTCTCAGAAGCCAACCGCTCTGCCCGGCTGCCGGAGGCGAAGAAGCGGCTACTCGGTGCACCGCTGACGTGAACAGCACTGGTAGGCTGCAAAGCGCGGCTTTGGCACAAGGACGCCGGCAACCGCCGCTTCCCTGCGGACAGCTGAAGAGAGCCGGAGTCTGCGTCTCTAGCGGACTGCATCTTAGCGAAAAGCTTTTCTAGTGTGTCTCGCAGGGAGAAAGCTTGCCAGCACAGTGCACGCATCCCCCCCTTGCCCAGAAACATGGATTTGCTGAACACTCCAAAAACACTACTCTTTCCTAGGCAAGCTTCAAACTGCTGTCAGACATCTGTGCTCTCTGTTTTCTGCTACCTTGCTCGTTGTAGAAGAGTGCACAGCTCCACCTAACATTCAGTGCACGGCGACGTCAACTGCAAAAAACCAGCAACTGCTCACTCCCAAACACAAGGCGCTGTCTATGTCCTTGCTTCCCGAGCAATTCAGCGCAGCCCTTCTTTTCTGCAGCTGCCATCGAGATCTCTGCAACTCGTAAACTCAGGGTACGAACAAGAAATCCCCAGATTCGTCTGCATCCGGACCAAGTCAAAACGCAGGAAAGTCGTCCTGGAGCACCTGCCAGAAGCATGCCAGCGGTGAACTGAAAGAGCAGGCAGCTGCGGCCACCGTCCTCTAGCAGTGCCAAGGCTGCGCACACAAGCCGGTTTCGTTCTTCGCCTCACAGAAGCCAACCGCTCTGCCGGCTGCGGAAGGCGAAGAAGCGGCTACTAGGTGCACCGCTGACGTGAACAGCACTTGTGCGCTTCAAAGCGCGGCTTCGGCAGAAAGACGCCGGCAACCGCCGCTTCCCTGCGACTGCTGCGGAGAGCCGGAATCTGCGTCTCTAGCGGACTGCATCATGGCGAAAAGCTTTTCCAGAGTGTCTCGCGGGGAGAAAGCTTGCCAGCACTGTGCACGCATCCCGCCCTTGCCCAGAAACATGGATCTGCTGAACACTCCAAAAACACTACTCTTTCCTAGGCAAGCTTCAAACTGCTGTCAGACATCTGTTCTCTCTGTTTTCTGCTGCCCTGCTCGTAGTAGAGGAGTGCACAGGTCACCCTGGCATTCAGTGCACAGCGAAGTCAATTGCAAAAACCAGCAGCTGCTCACTCCCAAACACAAGGCGCTGTCTATGTCCTTGCTTCCCGAGCAACTCAGCGCAGCCCTTCTTCTCTGCATCTCGGAAGCTCAGGGCACGAACAAGAATTCTCCAGATTCGTCTGCATCAGGACCAAGTCAAAACGCAGGAAAGTCGTCCTGGAGCACCTGCCAGAATCATGCCAGCGGTGAATTGAAAGGGCAGGCAGCTGCAGCCACCGTCCTCTAGCAGTGCCAAGGCTGCGCACACAAGCCGGTTTCGTTCTTCGCCTCTCAGAAGCCAACCGCTCTGCCCGGCTGCCGAAGGAGAAGAAGCGGCTACTAGGTGCGCCCCTGACGTGAACCGCACTTGTAGGCTGCAAAGCGCGGCTTCGGCAGGAGGAAGCCGGCAACCGCCGCTTCCCTGCGGACAGCTGAAGAGAGCCGGAGTCTGCGTCTCTAGCGGACTGCATCTTAGCGAAAAGCTTTTTTAGTGTGTCTCGCAGGGAGAAAGCTTGCCAGCACAGTGCACGCATCCCGCCCTTGCCCAGAAACATGGATTTGCTGAACACTCCAAAAACACTACTCTTTCCTAGGCAAGCTTCAAACTGCTGTCAGACATCTGTGCTCTCTGTTTTCTGCTGCCCTGCTCGTAGAAGAGGAGTGCACAGGTCACCCTGGCATTCAGTGCACAGCGAAGTCAATTGCAAAAACCAGCAGCTGCTCACTCCCAAACACAAGGCGCTGTCTGTGTCTTTGCTTCCCGAGCAACTCAGCGCAGCCCTTCTTCTCTGCATCTCGGAAGCTCAGGGCACGAACAAGAATTCTCCAGATTCGTCTGCATCAGGACCAAGTCAAAACGCAGGAAAGTCGTCCTGGAGCACCTGCCAGAATCATGCCAGCGGTGAATTGAAAGGGCAGGCAGCTGCAGCCACCGTCCTCTAGCAGTGCCAAGGCTGCGCACACAAGCCGGTTTCGTTCTTCGCCTCTCAGAAGCCAACCGCTCTGCCCGGCTGCCGAAGGCGAAGAAGCGGCTACTAGGTGCGCCGCTGACGAGAACCGCACTTGTAGGCTGCAAAGCGCGGCTTCGGCAGAAGGAAGCCGGCAAGCGCCGCTTCCCAGCCGAGAGCTGCGGAGAGCCGAAGTCTGCGTCTCTAGTGGACGGCATCATAGCGAAAAGCTTTTCCAGCGTGTCTCGCAGGGAGAAAGCTTGCCAGCACAGTGCACGCATCCCGCCCTTGCCCAGAAACATGGATTTGCTGAACACTTGAAAAACACTGCTCTTTCCTAGGGAAGCTTCAAACTGCTGTCAGACATCTGTGCTCTCTGTTTTCTGCTGCCCTGCTCGTTCTAGAGGAGTGCACAGCTCACCCTGGCATTCAGTGCACAGCGAAGTCAACTGCAAAAAGCCAGCAGCTGCTCACTCCCAAGCACAAGGCGCTGTCTGTGTCTTTGCTCCCCGAGCAATTCAGCACAGCCCTTCTTTTCTGCAGCTGCCATCGAGTTCTCGGCAACTCGGAAGGTCAGGGTACGAACAAGAATTCTCCAGATTCGTCTGCATCAGGACCAAGTCAAAACGCAGGAAAGTCGTCCTGGATCACCTGCCGGAAGCATCCCAGAGGTGAACTGAAAGCGCAGGCAGCTGCAGCCACCGTCCTCTAGCAGTGCCAAGGCTGCGCACACAAGTCGGTTTCGTTCTTCGCCTCTAAGAAGCCAACCGCTCTGCCCGGCTGCCGAAGGCGAAGAAGCGGCTACTAGATGCACCGCTGACGTGAACCGCACTTGTAGGTTGCAAAGCGCGGCTTCGGCAGAAAGACGCCGGCAACCGCCGCTTCCCTGCCGACAGCTGCGGAGAGCTGGAATCTGCGTCTCTAGCGGACTGCATCATGGCGAAAAGCTTTTCCAGAGTGTCTCGCAGGGAGAAAGCTTGCCAGCACTGTGCACGCATCCCGCCCTTGCCCAGAAACATGGATCTGCTGAACACTCCAAAAACACTACTCTTTCCTAGGCAAGCTTCAAACTGCTGTCAGACATCTGTGCTCTCTGTTTTCTGCTGTCCTGCTCGTTGTAGAAGAGTGCACAGCTCCACCTGACATTCAGTGCACAGCGAAGTCAAGTGCAAAAAACCAACAGCTGCTCACTCCCAAACACAAGGCGCTGTCTGTGCCTTTGCTTCTTGAGCAACTCAGCGCAGCCCTTCTTTTCTGCAGCTGCCATCGAGTTCTCGGCAACTCGGAAGCTCAGTGTACGACCAAGAATTCTCCAGATTCGTCTGCATCAGGACCAAGTCAAAACGCAGGAAAGTCGTCCTGGAACACCTGCCAGAAGCATGCCAGCGGTGAATTGAAAGCGCAGGCAGCTGCAGCCACCGTCCTCTAGCAGTGCCAAGGCTGCGCACACAAGCCGGTTTCGTTCTTCGCCTCTCAGAAGCCAACCGCTCTGCCCGGCTGCCGGAGGCGAAGAAGCGACTACTAGGTGCACCGCTGACGTGAACAGCACTGGTAGGCTGCAAAGCGCGGCTTTGGCACAAGGACGCCGTCAACCGCCGCTTCCCTGCGGACAGCTGAAGAGAGCCGGAGTCTGCGTCTCTAGCGGACTGCATCTTAGCGAAAAGCTTTTCTAGTGTGTCTCGCAGGGAGAAAGCTTGCCAGCACTGTGCACGCATCCCGCACTTGCCCAGAAACATGGATTTGCTGAACACTCCAAAAACACTACTCTTTCCTAGGCAAGCTTCAAACTGCTGTCAGACATCTGTGCTCTCTGTTTTCTGCTGCCTTGCTCGTTGTAGAAGAGTGCACAGCTCCACCTAACATTCAGTGCACGGCGACGTCAACTGCAAAAAACCAGCAACTGCTCACTCCCAAACACAAGGCGCTGTCTATGTCCTTGCTTCCCGAGCAATTCAGCGCAGCCCTTCTTTTCTGCAGCTGCCATCGAGATCTCTGCAACTCGTAAACTCAGGGTACGAACAAGAAATCCCCAGATTCGTCTGCATCCGGACCAAGTCAAAACGCAGGAAAGTCGTCCTGGAGCACCTGCCAGAAGCATGCCAGCGGTGAACTGAAAGAGCAGGCAGCTGCGGCCACCGTCCTCTAGCAGTGCCAAGGCTGCGCACACAAGCCGGTTTCGTTCTTCGCCTCACAGAAGCCAACCGCTCTGCCGGCTGCCGAAGGCGAAGAAGCGGCTACTAGGTGCACCGCTGACGTGAACAGCACTTGTGCGCTTCAAAGCGCGGCTTCGGCAGAAAGACGCCGGCAACCGCCGCTTCCCTGCGACAGCTGCGGAGAGCCGGAATCTGCGTCTCTAGCGGACTGCATCATGGCGAAAAGCTTTTCCAGAGTGTCTCGCGGGGAGAAAGCTTGCCAGCACTGTGCACGCATCCCGCCCTTGCCCAGAAACATGGATCTGCTGAACACTCCAAAAACACTACTCTTTCCTAGGCAAGCTTCAAACTGCTGTCAGACATCTGTTCTCTCTGTTTTCTGCTGCCCTGCTCGTAGTAGAGGAGTGCACAGGTCACCCTGGCATTCAGTGCACAGCGAAGTCAATTGCAAAAACCAGCAGCTGCTCACTCCCAAACACAAGGCGCTGTCTATGTCCTTGCTTCCCGAGCAACTCAGCGCAGCCCTTCTTCTCTGCATCTCGGAAGCTCAGGGCACGAACAAGAATTCTCCAGATTCGTCTGCATCAGGACCAAGTCAAAACGCAGGAAAGTCGTCCTGGAGCACCTGCCAGAATCATGCCAGCGGTGAATTGAAAGGGCAGGCAGCTGCAGCCACCGTCCTCTAGCAGTGCCAAGGCTGCGCACACAAGCCGGTTTCGTTCTTCGCCTCTCAGAAGCCAACCGCTCTGCCCGGCTGCCGAAGGCGAAGAAGCGGCTACTAGGTGCGCCCCTGACGTGAACCGCACTTGTAGGCTGCAAAGCGCGGCTTCGACAGGAGGAAGTCGGCAAGCGCCGCTTCCCAGCCGAGAGCTGCGGAGAGCCGAAGTCTGCGTCTCTAGTGGACGGCATCATAGCGAAAAGCTTTTCCAGCGTGTCTCGCAGGGAGAAAGCTTGCCAGCACAGTGCACGCATCCCGCCCTTGCCCAGAAACATGGATTTGCTGAACAGTTGAAAAACACTGCTCTTTCCTAGGGAAGCTTCAAACTGATGTCAGACATCTGTGCTCTCTGTTTTCTGCTGCCCTGCTCGTTCTAGAGGAGTGCACAGCTCACCCTGGCATTCAGTGCACAGCGAAGTCAACTGCAAAAAACCAGCAGCTGCTCACTCCCAAACACAAGGCGCTGTCTGTGTCTTTGCTCCCCGAGCAATTCAGCACAGCCCTTCTTTTCTGCAGCTGCCATCGAGTTCTCGGCAACTCGGAAGGTCAGGGTACGAACAAGAATTCTCCAGATTCTTCTGCATCAGGACCAAGTCAAAACGCAGGAAAGTCGTCCTGGATCACCTGCCGGAAGCATCCCAGAGGTGAACTGAAAGCGCAGGCAGCTGCAGCCACCGTCCTCTAGCAGTGCCAAGGCTGCGCACACAAGCCGGTTTCGTTCTTCGCCTCTAAGAAGCCAACCGCTCTGCCCGGCTGCCGGAGGCGAAGAAGCGGCTACTCGGTGCACCGCTGACGTGAACAGCACTGGTAGGCTGCAAAGCGCGGCTTTGGCACAAGGACGCCGGCAACCGCCGCTTCCCTGCGGACAGCTGAAGAGAGCCGGAGTCTGCGTCTCTAGCGGACTGCATCTTAGCGAAAAGCTTTTCTAGTGTGTCTCGCAGGGAGAAAGCTTGCCAGCACAGTGCACGCATCCCCCCCTTGCCCAGAAACATGGATTTGCTGAACACTCCAAAAACACTACTCTTTCCTAGGCAAGCTTCAAACTGCTGTCAGACATCTGTGCTCTCTGTTTTCTGCTGCCCTGCTCGTTGTAGAAGAGTGCACAGCTCCACCTAACATTCAGTGCACGGCGACGTCAACTGCAAAAAACCAGCAACTGCTCACTCCCAAACACAAGGCGCTGTCTATGTCCTTGCTTCCCGAGCAATTCAGCGCAGCCCTTCTTTTCTGCAGCTGACATCGAGATTTCTGCCACTCGTAAACTCAGGGTACGAACAAGAATTCTCCAGATTCGTCTGCATCCGGACCAAGTAATAAACGCAGGAAAGTCGTCCTGGAGCACCTGCCAGAAGCATGCCAGCGGTGAACTGAAAGCGCAGGCAGCTGCGGCCACCGTCCTCTAGCAGTGCCAAGGCTGCGCACACAAGCCGGTTTCGTTCTTCGCCTCACAGAAGCCAACCGCTCTGCCGGCTGCCGAAGGCGAAGAAGCGGCTACTAGATGCACCGCTGACGTGAACAGCACTTGTGCGCTTCAAAGCGCGGCTTCGGCAGAAAGACGCCGGCAACCGCCGCTTCCCTGCGACAGCTGCGGAGAGCCGGAATCTGCGTCTCTAGCGGACTGCATCATGGCGAAAAGCTTTTCCAGAGTGTCTCGCGGGGAGAAAGCTTGCCAGCACTGTGCACGCATCCCGCCCTTGCCTAGAAACATGGATCTGCTGAACACTCCAAAAACACTACTCTTTCCTAGGCAAGCTTCAAACTGCTGTCAGACATCTGTGCTCTCTGTTTTCTGCTGTCCTGCTCGTTGTAGAAGAGTGCACAGCTCCACCTGACATTCATTGCACAGCGAAGTCAAGTGCAAAAAACCAACAGCTGCACACTCCCAAACACAAGGCGCTGTCTGTGTCTTTGCTTCTTGAGCAACTCAGCGCAGCCCTTCTTTTCTGCAGCTGCCATCGAGTTCTCGGCAACTCGGAAGCTCAGTGTACGACCAAGAATTCTCCAGATTCGTCTGCATCAGGACCAAGTCAAAACGCAGGAAAGTCGTCCTGGAGCACCTGCCAGAATCATGCCAGCGGTGAATTGAAAGGGCAGGCAGCTGCAGCCACCGTCCTCTAGCAGTGCCAAGGCTGCGCACACAAGCCGGTTTCGTTCTTCGCCTCTCAGAAGTCAACCGCTCTGCCCGGCTGCCGAAGGCGAAGAAGCGGCTACTAGGTGCGCCGCTGACGTGAACCGCACTTGTAGGCTGCAAAGCGCGGCTTCGGCAGAAGGAAGCCGGCAAGCGCCGCTTCCCAGCCGAGAGCTGCGGAGAGCCGAAGTCTGCGTCTCTAGTGGACGGCATCATAGCGAAAAGCTTTTCCAGCTAGTCTCGCAGGGAGAAAGCTTGCCAGCACAGTGCACGCATCCCGCCCTTGCCCAGAAACATGGATTTGCTGAACACTTGAAAAACACTGCTCTTTCCTAGGGAAGCTTCAAACTGCTGTCAGACATCTGTGCTCTCTGTTTTCTGCTGCCCTGCTCGTTCTAGAGGAGTGCACAGCTCACCCTGGCATTCAGTGCACAGCGAAGTCAACTGCAAAAAGCCAGCAGCTGCTCACTCCCAAGCACAAGGCGCTGTCTGTGTCTTTGCTCCCCGAGCAATTCAGCACAGCCCTTCTTTTCTGCAGCTGCCATCGAGTTCTCGGCAACTCGGAAGGTCAGGGTACGAACAAGAATTCTCCAGATTCTTCTGCATCAGGACCAAGTCAAAACGCAGGAAAGTCGTCCTGGATCACCTGCCGGAAGCATCCCAGAGGTGAACTGAAAGGACTGGCAGCTGCAGCCACCGTCCTCTAGCAGTGCCAAGGCTGCGCACACAAGCCGGTTTCGTTCTTCGCCTCTAAGAAGCCAACCGCTCTGCCCGGATGCCGGAGGCGAAGAAGCGGCTACTAGATGCACCGCTGACGTGAACCGCACTTGTAGGCTGCAAAGCGCGGCTTCGGCAGAAGGAAGCCGGCAAGCGCCGCTTCCCAGCCGAGAGCTGCGGAGAGCCGAAGTCTGCGTCTCTAGTGGACGGCATCATAGCGAAAAGCTTTTCCAGCGTGTCTCGCAGGGAGAAAGCTTGCCAGCACAGTGCACGCATCCCGCCCTTGCCCAGAAACATGGATTTGCTGAACACTTGAAAAACACTGCTCTTTCCTAGGGAAGCTTCAAACTGCTGTCAGACATCTGTGCTCTCTTTTTTCTGCTGCCCTGCTCGTTCTAGAGGAGTGCACAGCTCACCCTGGCATTCAGTGCACAGCGAAGTCAACTGCAAAAAGCCAGCAGCTGCTCACTCCCAAGCACAAGGCGCTGTCTGTGTCTTTGCTCCCCGAGCAATTCAGCACAGCCCTTCTTTTCTGCAGCTGCCATCGAGTTCTCGGCAACTCGGAAGCTCAGTGTACGACCAAGAATTCTCCAGATTCTTCTGCATCAGGACCAAGTCAAAACGCAGGAAAGTCGTCCTGGATCACCTGCCGGAAGCATCCCAGAGGTGAACTGAAAGCGCAGGCAGCTGCAGCCACCGTCCTCTAGCAGTGCCAAGGCTGCGCACACAAGCCGGTTTCGTTCTTCGCCTCTAAGAAGCCAACCGCTCTGCCCGGCTGCCGGAGGCGAAGAAGCGGCTACTAGATGCACCGCTGACGTGAACCGCACTTGTAGGTTGCAAAGCGCGGCTTCGGCAGAAAGACGCCGGCAACCGCCGCTTCCCTGCCGACAGCTGCGGAGAGCTGGAATCTGCGTCTCTAGCGGACTGCATCATGGCGAAAAGCTTTTCCAGAGTGTCTCGCAGGGAGAAAGCTTGCCAGCACTGTGCACGCATCCCGCCCTTGCCCAGAAACATGGATCTGCTGAACACTCCAAAAACACTACTCTTTCCTAGGCAAGCTTCAAACTGCTGTCAGACATCTGTGCTCTCTTTTTTCTGCTGTCCTGCTCGTTGTAGAAGAGTGCACAGCTCCACCTGACATTCAGTGCACAGCGAAGTCAAGTGCAAAAAACCAACAGCTGCTCACTCCCAAACACAAGGCGCTGTCTGTGCCTTTGCTTCTTGAGCAACTCAGCGCAGCCCTTCTTTTCTGCAGCTGCCATCGAGTTCTCGGCAACTCGGAAGCTCAGTGTACGACCAAGAATTCTCCAGATTCGTCTGCATCAGGACCAAGTCAAAACGCAGGAAAGTCGTCCTGGAACACCTGCCAGAAGCATGCCAGCGGTGAATTGAAAGCGCAGGCAGCTGCAGCCACCGTCCTCTAGCAGTGCCAAGGCTGCGCACACAAGCCGGTTTCGTTCTTCGCCTCTCAGAAGCCAACCGCTCTGCCCGGCTGCCGGAGGCGAAGAAGCGACTACTAGGTGCACCGCTGACGTGAACAGCACTGGTAGGCTGCAAAGCGCGGCTTTGGCACAAGGACGCCGGCAACCGCCGCTTCCCTGCGACAGCTGCGGAGAGCCGGAATCTTCGTCTCTAGCGGACTGCATCATGGCGAAAAGCTTTTCCAGAGTGTCTCGCAGGGAGAAAGCTTGCCAGCACTGTGCACGCATACCGCCCTTGCCCAGAAACATGGATCTGCTGAACACTCCAAAAACACTACTCTTTCCTAGGCAAGCTTCAAACTGCTGTCAGACATCTGTGCTCTCTGTTTTCTGCTGTCCTGCTCGTTGTAGAAGAGTGCACAGCTCCACCTGACATTCAGTGCACGGCGACGTCAACTGCAAAAAACCAGCAACTGCTCACTCCCAAACACAAGGCGCTGTCTATGTCCTTGCTTCCCGAGCAATTCAGCGCAGCCCTTCTTTTCTGCAGCTGACATCGAGATTTCTGCCACTCGTAAACTCAGGGTACGAACAAGAATTCTCCAGATTCGTCTGCATCCGGACCAAGTAATAAACGCAGGAAAGTCGTCCTGGAGCACCTGCCAGAAGCATGCCAGCGGTGAACTGAAAGCGCAGGCAGCTGCGGCCACCGTCCTCTAGCAGTGCCAAGGCTGCGCACACAAGCCGGTTTCGTTTTTCGCCTCACAGAAGCCAACCGCTCTGCCGGCTGCCGAAGGCGAAGAAGCGGCTACTAGGTGCACCGCTGACGTGAACAGCACTTGTGCGCTTCAAAGCGCGGCTTCGGCAGAAAGACGCCGGCAACCGCCGCTTCCCTGCGGACAGCTGCGGAGAGCCGAAGTCTGCGTCTTTAGCGGACTGCATCATAGCGAAAAGCTTTTCCAGCGTGTCTCGCAGAGAGAAAGCTTGCCAGCACTGTGCACGCATCCCGCCCTTGCCCAGAAACATATATTTGCTGAACACTCCAAAAACACTACTCTTTCCTAGGCAAGCTTCAAACTGCTGTCAGACATCTGTGCTCTCTGTTTTCTGCTGTCCTGCTCGTTGTAGAAGAGTGCACAGCTCCACCTGACATTCAGTGCACAGTGAAGTCAAGTGCAAAAAACCAACAGCTGCTCACTCCCAAACACAAGGCGCTGTCTGTGCCTTTGTTTCTTGAGCAACTCAGCGCAGCCCTTCTTTTCTGCAGCTGCCATCGAGTTCTCGGCAACTCGGAAGCTCAGTGTACGACCAAGAATTCTCCAGATTCGTCTGCATCAGGACCAAGTCAAAACGCAGGAAAGTCGTCCTGGAACACCTGCCAGATGCATGCCAGCGGTGAATTGAAAGCGCAGGCAGCTGCAGCCACCGTCCTCTAGCAGTGCCAAGGCTGCGCACACAAGCCGGTTTCGTTCTTCGCCTCTCAGAAGCCAACGTCTCTGCCCGGCTGCCGGAGGCGAAGAAGCGACTACTAGGTGCACCGCTGACGTGAACAGCACTGGTAGGCTGCAAAGCGCGGCTTTGGCACAAGGACGCCGGCAACCGCCGCTTCCCTGCGGACAGCTGAAGAGAGCCGGAGTCTGCGTCTCTAGCGGACTGCATCTTAGCGAAAAGCTTTTCTAGTGTGTCTCGCAGGGAGAAAGCTTGCCAGCACAGTGCACGCATCCCGCCCTTGCCCAGAAACATGGATTTGCTGAACACTTGAAAAACACTGCTCTTTCCTAGGCAAGCTTCAAACTGCTGTCAGACATCTGTGCTCTCTGTTTTCTGCTGCCCTGCTCGTTGTAGAAGAGTGCACAGCTCCACCTAACATTCAGTGCACGGCGACGTCAACTGCAAAAAACCAGCAACTGCTCACTCCCAAACACAAGGCGCTGTCTATGTCCTTGCTTCCCGAGCAATTCAGCGCAGCCCTTCTTTTCTGCAGCTGCCATCGAGTTCTCTGCAACTCGGAAGCTCAGTGTACGACCAAGAATTCTCCAGATTCGTCTGCATCAGGACCAAGTCAAAACGCAGGAAAGTCGTCCTGGAACAACTGCCAGAAGCATGCCAGCGGTGAATTAAAAGCGCAGGCAGCTGCAGCCACCGTCCTCTAGCAGTGCCAAGGCTGCGCACACAAGCCGGTTTCGTTCTTCGCCTCTAAGAAGCCAACCGCTCTGCCCGGCTGCCGGAGGCGAAGAAGCGGCTACTAGATGCACCGCTGACGTGAACCGCACTTGTAGGTTGCAAAGTGCGGCTTCGGCAGAAAGACGCCGGCAACCGCCGCTTCCCTGCGGACAGCTGAAGAGAGCCGGAGTCTGCGTCTCTAGCGGACTGCATCTTAGCGAAAAGCTTTTTTAGTGTGTCTCGCAGGGAGAAAGCTTGCCAGCACAGTGCACGCATCCCGCCCTTGCCCAGAAACATGGATTTGCTGAACACTCCAAAAACAATACTCTTTCCTAGGCAAGCTTCAAACTGCTGTCAGACATCTGTGCTCTCTGTTTTCTGCTGCCCTGCTCGTAGAAGAGGAGTGCACAGGTCACCCTGGCATTCAGTGCACAGCGAAGTCAATTGCAAAAACCAGCAGCTGCTCATTCCCAAACACAAGGCGCTGTCTGTGTCTTTGCTTCCCGAGCAACTCAGCGCAGCCCTTCTTCTCTGCATCTCGGAAGCTCAGGGCACGAACAAGAATTCTCCAGATTCGTCTGCATCAGGACCAAGTCAAAACGCAGGAAAGTCGTCCTGGAGCACCTGCCAGAATCATGCCAGCGGTGAATTGAAAGGGCAGGCAGCTGCAGCCACCGTCCTCTAGCAGTGCCAAGGCTGCGCACACAAGCCGGTTTCGTTCTTCGCCTCTCAGAAGCCAACCGCTCTGCCCGGCTGCCGAAGGCGAAGAAGCGGCTACTAGGTGCGCCGCTGACGTGAACCGCACTTGTAGGCTGCAAAGCGCGGCTTCGGCAGAAGGAAGCCGGCAAGCGCCGCTTCCCAGCCGAGAGCTGCGGAGAGCCGAAGTCTGCGTCTCTAGTGGACGGCATCATAGCGAAAAGCTTTTCCAGCGTGTCTCGCAGGGAGAAAGCTTGCCAGCACAGTGCACGCATCCCGCCCTTGCCCAGAAACATGGATTTGCTGAACACTCCAAAAACACTACTCTTTCCTAGGCAAGCTTCAAACTGCTGTCAGACATCTGTGCTCTCTGTTTTCTGCTGTCCTGCTCGTTGTAGAAGAGTGCACAGCTCCACCTGACATTCAGTGCACGGCGACGTCAACTGCAAAAAACCAGCAACTGCTCACTCCCAAACACAAGGCGCTGTCTATGTCCTTGCTTCCCGAGCAATTCAGCGCAGCCCTTCTTTTCTGCAGCTGACATCGAGATTTCTGCCACTCGTAAACTCAGGGTACGAACAAGAATTCTCCAGATTCGTCTGCATCCGGACCAAGTAATAAACGCAGGAAAGTCGTCCTGGAGCACCTGCCAGAAGCATGCCAGCGGTGAACTGAAAGCGCAGGCAGCTGCGGCCACCGTCCTCTAGCAGTGCCAAGGCTGCGCACACAAGCCGGTTTCGTTTTTCGCCTCACAGAAGCCAACCGCTCTGCCGGCTGCCGAAGGCGAAGAAGCGGCTACTAGGTGCACCGCTGACGTGAACAGCACTTGTGCGCTTCAAAGCGCGGCTTCGGCAGAAAGACGCCGGCAACCGCCGCTTCCCTGCGGACAGCTGCGGAGAGCCGAAGTCTGCGTCTTTAGCGGACTGCATCATAGCGAAAAGCTTTTCCAGCGTGTCTCGCAGAGAGAAAGCTTGCCAGCACTGTGCACGCATCCCGCCCTTGCCCAGAAACATATATTTGCTGAACACTCCAAAAACACTACTCTTTCCTAGGCAAGCTTCAAACTGCTGTCAGACATCTGTGCTCTCTGTTTTCTGCTGTCCTGCTCGTTGTAGAAGAGTGCACAGCTCCACCTGACATTCAGTGCACAGTGAAGTCAAGTGCAAAAAACCAACAGCTGCTCACTCCCAAACACAAGGCGCTGTCTGTGCCTTTGTTTCTTGAGCAACTCAGCGCAGCCCTTCTTTTCTGCAGCTGCCATCGAGTTCTCGGCAACTCGGAAGCTCAGTGTACGACCAAGAATTCTCCAGATTCGTCTGCATCAGGACCAAGTCAAAACGCAGGAAAGTCGTCCTGGAACACCTGCCAGATGCATGCCAGCGGTGAATTGAAAGCGCAGGCAGCTGCAGCCACCGTCCTCTAGCAGTGCCAAGGCTGCGCACACAAGCCGGTTTCGTTCTTCGCCTCTCAGAAGCCAACGTCTCTGCCCGGCTGCCGGAGGCGAAGAAGCGACTACTAGGTGCACCGCTGACGTGAACAGCACTGGTAGGCTGCAAAGCGCGGCTTTGGCACAAGGACGCCGGCAACCGCCGCTTCCCTGCGGACAGCTGAAGAGAGCCGGAGTCTGCGTCTCTAGCGGACTGCATCTTAGCGAAAAGCTTTTCTAGTGTGTCTCGCAGGGAGAAAGCTTGCCAGCACAGTGCACGCATCCCGCCCTTGCCCAGAAACATGGATTTGCTGAACACTTGAAAAACACTGCTCTTTCCTAGGCAAGCTTCAAACTGCTGTCAGACATCTGTGCTCTCTGTTTTCTGCTGCCCTGCTCGTTCTAGAGGAGTGCACAGCTCCACCTAACATTCAGTGCACGGCGACGTCAACTGCAAAAAACCAGCAACTGCTCACTCCCAAACACAAGGCGCTGTCTATGTCCTTGCTTCCCGAGCAATTCAGCGCAGCCCTTCTTTTCTGCAGCTGCCATCGAGTTCTCTGCAACTCGGAAGCTCAGTGTACGACCAAGAATTCTCCAGATTCGTCTGCATCAGGACCAAGTCAAAACGCAGGAAAGTCGTCCTGGAACAACTGCCAGAAGCATGCCAGCGGTGAATTAAAAGCGCAGGCAGCTGCAGCCACCGTCCTCTAGCAGTGCCAAGGCTGCGCACACAAGCCGGTTTCGTTCTTCGCCTCTAAGAAGCCAACCGCTCTGCCCGGCTGCCGGAGGCGAAGAAGCGGCTACTAGATGCACCGCTGACGTGAACCGCACTTGTAGGTTGCAAAGTGCGGCTTCGGCAGAAAGACGCCGGCAACCGCCGCTTCCCTGCGGACAGCTGAAGAGAGCCGGAGTCTGCGTCTCTAGCGGACTGCATCTTAGCGAAAAGCTTTTTTAGTGTGTCTCGCAGGGAGAAAGCTTGCCAGCCCAGTGCACGCATCCCGCCCTTGCCCAGAAACATGGATTTGCTGAACACTCCAAAAACAATACTCTTTCCTAGGCAAGCTTCAAACTGCTGTCAGACATCTGTGCTCTCTGTTTTCTGCTGCCCTGCTCGTAGAAGAGGAGTGCACAGGTCACCCTGGCATTCAGTGCACAGCGAAGTCAATTGCAAAAACCAGCAGCTGCTCATTCCCAAACACAAGGCGCTGTCTGTGTCTTTGCTTCCCGAGCAACTCAGCGCAGCCCTTCTTCTCTGCATCTCGGAAGCTCAGGGCACGAACAAGAATTCTCCAGATTCGTCTGCATCAGGACCAAGTCAAAACGCAGGAAAGTCGTCCTGGAGCACCTGCCAGAATCATGCCAGCGGTGAATTGAAAGGGCAGGCAGCTGCAGCCACCGTCCTCTAGCAGTGCCAAGGCTGCGCACACAAGCCGGTTTCGTTCTTCGCCTCTCAGAAGCCAACCGCTCTGCCCGGCTGCCGAAGGCGAAGAAGCGGCTACTAGGTGCGCCGCTGACGTGAACCGCACTTGTAGGCTGCAAAGCGCGGCTTCGGCAGAAGGAAGCCGGCAAGCGCCGCTTCCCAGCCGAGAGCTGCGGAGAGCCGAAGTCTGCGTCTCTAGTGGACGGCATCATAGCGAAAAGCTTTTCCAGCGTGTCTCGCAGGGAGAAAGCTTGCCAGCACAGTGCACGCATCCCGCCCTTGCCCAGAAACATGGATTTGCTGAACACTTGAAAAACACTGCTCTTTCCTAGGGAAGCTTCAAACTGCTGTCAGACATCTGTGCTCTCTGTTTTCTGCTGCCCTGCTCGTTCTAGAGGAGTGCACAGCTCACCCTGGCATTCAGTGCACAGCGAAGTCAACTGCAAAAAGCCAGCAGCTGCTCACTCCCAAGCACAAGGCGCTGTCTGTGTCTTTGCTCCCCGAGCAATTCAGCACAGCCCTTCTTTTCTGCAGCTGCCATCGAGTTCTCGGCAACTCGGAAGGTCAGGGTACGAACAAGAATTCTCCAGATTCTTCTGCATCAGGACCAAGTCAAAACGCAGGAAAGTCGTCCTGGATCACCTGCCGGAAGCATCCCAGAGGTGAACTGAAAGCGCAGGCAGCTGCAGCCACCGTCCTCTAGCAGTGCCAAGGCTGCGCACACAAGCCGGTTTCGTTCTTCGCCTCTAAGAAGCCAACCGCTCTGCCCGGCTGCCGGAGGCGAAGAAGCGGCTACTAGATGCACCGCTGACGTGAACCGCACTTGTAGGTTGCAAAGCGCGGCTTCGGCAGAAAGACGCCGGCAACCGCCGCTTCCCTGCCGACAGCTGCGGAGAGCCGAAGTCTGCGTCTCTAGTGGACGGCATCATAGCGAAAAGCTTTTCCAGCGTGTCTCGCAGGGAGAAAGCTTGCCAGCACAGTGCACGCATCCCGCCCTTGCCCAGAAACATGGATTTGCTGAACACTTGAAAAACACTGCTCTTTCCTAGGGAAGCTTCAAACTGCTGTCAGACATCTGTGCTCTCTTTTTTCTGCTGCCCTGCTCGTTCTAGAGGAGTGCACAGCTCACCCTGGCATTCAGTGCACAGCGAAGTCAACTGCAAAAAGCCAGCAGCTGCTCACTCCCAAGCACAAGGCGCTGTCTGTGTCTTTGCTCCCCGAGCAATTCAGCACAGCCCTTCTTTTCTGCAGCTGCCATCGAGTTCTCGGCAACTCGGAAGCTCAGTGTACGACCAAGAATTCTCCAGATTCTTCTGCATCAGGACCAAGTCAAAACGCAGGAAAGTCGTCCTGGATCACCTGCCGGAAGCATCCCAGAGGTGAACTGAAAGCGCAGGCAGCTGCAGCCACCGTCCTCTAGCAGTGCCAAGGCTGCGCACACAAGCCGGTTTCGTTCTTCGCCTCTAAGAAGCCAACCGCTCTGCCCGGCTGCCGGAGGCGAAGAAGCGGCTACTAGATGCACCGCTGACGTGAACCGCACTTGTAGGTTGCAAAGCGCGGCTTCGGCAGAAAGACGCCGGCAACCGCCGCTTCCCTGCCGACAGCTGCGGAGAGCTGGAATCTGCGTCTCTAGCGGACTGCATCATGGCGAAAAGCTTTTCCAGAGTGTCTCGCAGGGAGAAAGCTTGCCAGCACTGTGCACGCATCCCGCCCTTGCCCAGAAACATGGATCTGCTGAACACTCCAAAAACACTACTCTTTCCTAGGCAAGCTTCAAACTGCTGTCAGACATCTGTGCTCTCTTTTTTCTGCTGTCCTGCTCGTTGTAGAAGAGTGCACAGCTCCACCTGACATTCAGTGCACAGCGAAGTCAAGTGCAAAAAACCAACAGCTGCTCACTCCCAAACACAAGGCGCTGTCTGTGCCTTTGCTTCTTGAGCAACTCAGCGCAGCCCTTCTTTTCTGCAGCTGCCATCGAGTTCTCGGCAACTCGGAAGCTCAGTGTACGACCAAGAATTCTCCAGATTCGTCTGCATCAGGACCAAGTCAAAACGCAGGAAAGTCGTCCTGGAACACCTGCCAGAAGCATGCCAGCGGTGAATTGAAAGCGCAGGCAGCTGCAGCCACCGTCCTCTAGCAGTGCCAAGGCTGCGCACACAAGCCGGTTTCGTTCTTCGCCTCTCAGAAGCCAACCGCTCTGCCCGGCTGCCGGAGGCGAAGAAGCGACTACTAGGTGCACCGCTGACGTGAACAGCACTGGTAGGCTGCAAAGCGCGGCTTTGGCACAAGGACGCCGGCAACCGCCGCTTCCCTGCGACAGCTGCGGAGAGCCGGAATCTTCGTCTCTAGCGGACTGCATCATGGCGAAAAGCTTTTCCAGAGTGTCTCGCAGGGAGAAAGCTTGCCAGCACTGTGCACGCATACCGCCCTTGCCCAGAAACATGGATCTGCTGAACACTCCAAAAACACTACTCTTTCCTAGGCAAGCTTCAAACTGCTGTCAGACATCTGTGCTCTCTGTTTTCTGCTGTCCTGCTCGTTGTAGAAGAGTGCACAGCTCCACCTGACATTCAGTGCACGGCGACGTCAACTGCAAAAAACCAGCAACTGCTCACTCCCAAACACAAGGCGCTGTCTATGTCCTTGCTTCCCGAGCAATTCAGCGCAGCCCTTCTTTTCTGCAGCTGACATCGAGATTTCTGCCACTCGTAAACTCAGGGTACGAACAAGAATTCTCCAGATTCGTCTGCATCCGGACCAAGTAATAAACGCAGGAAAGTCGTCCTGGAGCACCTGCCAGAAGCATGCCAGCGGTGAACTGAAAGCGCAGGCAGCTGCGGCCACCGTCCTCTAGCAGTGCCAAGGCTGCGCACACAAGCCGGTTTCGTTTTTCGCCTCACAGAAGCCAACCGCTCTGCCGGCTGCCGAAGGCGAAGAAGCGGCTACTAGGTGCACCGCTGACGTGAACAGCACTTGTGCGCTTCAAAGCGCGGCTTCGGCAGAAAGACGCCGGCAACCGCCGCTTCCCTGCGGACAGCTGCGGAGAGCCGAAGTCTGCGTCTTTAGCGGACTGCATCATAGCGAAAAGCTTTTCCAGCGTGTCTCGCAGAGAGAAAGCTTGCCAGCACTGTGCACGCATCCCGCCCTTGCCCAGAAACATATATTTGCTGAACACTCCAAAAACACTACTCTTTCCTAGGCAAGCTTCAAACTGCTGTCAGACATCTGTGCTCTCTGTTTTCTGCTGTCCTGCTCGTTGTAGAAGAGTGCACAGCTCCACCTGACATTCAGTGCACAGTGAAGTCAAGTGCAAAAAACCAACAGCTGCTCACTCCCAAACACAAGGCGCTGTCTGTGCCTTTGTTTCTTGAGCAACTCAGCGCAGCCCTTCTTTTCTGCAGCTGCCATCGAGTTCTCGGCAACTCGGAAGCTCAGTGTACGACCAAGAATTCTCCAGATTCGTCTGCATCAGGACCAAGTCAAAACGCAGGAAAGTCGTCCTGGAACACCTGCCAGATGCATGCCAGCGGTGAATTGAAAGCGCAGGCAGCTGCAGCCACCGTCCTCTAGCAGTGCCAAGGCTGCGCACACAAGCCGGTTTCGTTCTTCGCCTCTCAGAAGCCAACGTCTCTGCCCGGCTGCCGGAGGCGAAGAAGCGACTACTAGGTGCACCGCTGACGTGAACAGCACTGGTAGGCTGCAAAGCGCGGCTTTGGCACAAGGACGCCGGCAACCGCCGCTTCCCTGCGGACAGCTGAAGAGAGCCGGAGTCTGCGTCTCTAGCGGACTGCATCTTAGCGAAAAGCTTTTCTAGTGTGTCTCGCAGGGAGAAAGCTTGCCAGCACAGTGCACGCATCCCGCCCTTGCCCAGAAACATGGATTTGCTGAACACTTGAAAAACACTGCTCTTTCCTAGGCAAGCTTCAAACTGCTGTCAGACATCTGTGCTCTCTGTTTTCTGCTGCCCTGCTCGTTGTAGAAGAGTGCACAGCTCCACCTAACATTCAGTGCACGGCGACGTCAACTGCAAAAAACCAGCAACTGCTCACTCCCAAACACAAGGCGCTGTCTATGTCCTTGCTTCCCGAGCAATTCAGCGCAGCCCTTCTTTTCTGCAGCTGCCATCGAGTTCTCTGCAACTCGGAAGCTCAGTGTACGACCAAGAATTCTCCAGATTCGTCTGCATCAGGACCAAGTCAAAACGCAGGAAAGTCGTCCTGGAACAACTGCCAGAAGCATGCCAGCGGTGAATTAAAAGCGCAGGCAGCTGCAGCCACCGTCCTCTAGCAGTGCCAAGGCTGCGCACACAAGCCGGTTTCGTTCTTCGCCTCTAAGAAGCCAACCGCTCTGCCCGGCTGCCGGAGGCGAAGAAGCGGCTACTAGATGCACCGCTGACGTGAACCGCACTTGTAGGTTGCAAAGTGCGGCTTCGGCAGAAAGACGCCGGCAACCGCCGCTTCCCTGCGGACAGCTGAAGAGAGCCGGAGTCTGCGTCTCTAGCGGACTGCATCTTAGCGAAAAGCTTTTTTAGTGTGTCTCGCAGGGAGAAAGCTTGCCAGCACAGTGCACGCATCCCGCCCTTGCCCAGAAACATGGATTTGCTGAACACTCCAAAAACAATACTCTTTCCTAGGCAAGCTTCAAACTGCTGTCAGACATCTGTGCTCTCTGTTTTCTGCTGCCCTGCTCGTAGAAGAGGAGTGCACAGGTCACCCTGGCATTCAGTGCACAGCGAAGTCAATTGCAAAAACCAGCAGCTGCTCATTCCCAAACACAAGGCGCTGTCTGTGTCTTTGCTTCCCGAGCAACTCAGCGCAGCCCTTCTTCTCTGCATCTCGGAAGCTCAGGGCACGAACAAGAATTCTCCAGATTCGTCTGCATCAGGACCAAGTCAAAACGCAGGAAAGTCGTCCTGGAGCACCTGCCAGAATCATGCCAGCGGTGAATTGAAAGGGCAGGCAGCTGCAGCCACCGTCCTCTAGCAGTGCCAAGGCTGCGCACACAAGCCGGTTTCGTTCTTCGCCTCTCAGAAGCCAACCGCTCTGCCCGGCTGCCGAAGGCGAAGAAGCGGCTACTAGGTGCGCCGCTGACGTGAACCGCACTTGTAGGCTGCAAAGCGCGGCTTCGGCAGAAGGAAGCCGGCAAGCGCCGCTTCCCAGCCGAGAGCTGCGGAGAGCCGAAGTCTGCGTCTCTAGTGGACGGCATCATAGCGAAAAGCTTTTCCAGCGTGTCTCGCAGGGAGAAAGCTTGCCAGCACAGTGCACGCATCCCGCCCTTGCCCAGAAACATGGATTTGCTGAACACTCCAAAAACACTACTCTTTCCTAGGCAAGCTTCAAACTGCTGTCAGACATCTGTGCTCTCTGTTTTCTGCTGTCCTGCTCGTTGTAGAAGAGTGCACAGCTCCACCTGACATTCAGTGCACGGCGACGTCAACTGCAAAAAACCAGCAACTGCTCACTCCCAAACACAAGGCGCTGTCTATGTCCTTGCTTCCCGAGCAATTCAGCGCAGCCCTTCTTTTCTGCAGCTGACATCGAGATTTCTGCCACTCGTAAACTCAGGGTACGAACAAGAATTCTCCAGATTCGTCTGCATCCGGACCAAGTAATAAACGCAGGAAAGTCGTCCTGGAGCACCTGCCAGAAGCATGCCAGCGGTGAACTGAAAGCGCAGGCAGCTGCGGCCACCGTCCTCTAGCAGTGCCAAGGCTGCGCACACAAGCCGGTTTCGTTTTTCGCCTCACAGAAGCCAACCGCTCTGCCGGCTGCCGAAGGCGAAGAAGCGGCTACTAGGTGCACCGCTGACGTGAACAGCACTTGTGCGCTTCAAAGCGCGGCTTCGGCAGAAAGACGCCGGCAACCGCCGCTTCCCTGCGGACAGCTGCGGAGAGCCGAAGTCTGCGTCTTTAGCGGACTGCATCATAGCGAAAAGCTTTTCCAGCGTGTCTCGCAGAGAGAAAGCTTGCCAGCACTGTGCACGCATCCCGCCCTTGCCCAGAAACATATATTTGCTGAACACTCCAAAAACACTACTCTTTCCTAGGCAAGCTTCAAACTGCTGTCAGACATCTGTGCTCTCTGTTTTCTGCTGTCCTGCTCGTTGTAGAAGAGTGCACAGCTCCACCTGACATTCAGTGCACAGTGAAGTCAAGTGCAAAAAACCAACAGCTGCTCACTCCCAAACACAAGGCGCTGTCTGTGCCTTTGTTTCTTGAGCAACTCAGCGCAGCCCTTCTTTTCTGCAGCTGCCATCGAGTTCTCGGCAACTCGGAAGCTCAGTGTACGACCAAGAATTCTCCAGATTCGTCTGCATCAGGACCAAGTCAAAACGCAGGAAAGTCGTCCTGGAACACCTGCCAGATGCATGCCAGCGGTGAATTGAAAGCGCAGGCAGCTGCAGCCACCGTCCTCTAGCAGTGCCAAGGCTGCGCACACAAGCCGGTTTCGTTCTTCGCCTCTCAGAAGCCAACGTCTCTGCCCGGCTGCCGGAGGCGAAGAAGCGACTACTAGGTGCACCGCTGACGTGAACAGCACTGGTAGGCTGCAAAGCGCGGCTTTGGCACAAGGACGCCGGCAACCGCCGCTTCCCTGCGGACAGCTGAAGAGAGCCGGAGTCTGCGTCTCTAGCGGACTGCATCTTAGCGAAAAGCTTTTCTAGTGTGTCTCGCAGGGAGAAAGCTTGCCAGCACAGTGCACGCATCCCGCCCTTGCCCAGAAACATGGATTTGCTGAACACTTGAAAAACACTGCTCTTTCCTAGGCAAGCTTCAAACTGCTGTCAGACATCTGTGCTCTCTGTTTTCTGCTGCCCTGCTCGTTGTAGAAGAGTGCACAGCTCCACCTAACATTCAGTGCACGGCGACGTCAACTGCAAAAAACCAGCAACTGCTCACTCCCAAACACAAGGCGCTGTCTATGTCCTTGCTTCCCGAGCAATTCAGCGCAGCCCTTCTTTTCTGCAGCTGCCATCGAGTTCTCTGCAACTCGGAAGCTCAGTGTACGACCAAGAATTCTCCAGATTCGTCTGCATCAGGACCAAGTCAAAACGCAGGAAAGTCGTCCTGGAACAACTGCCAGAAGCATGCCAGCGGTGAATTAAAAGCGCAGGCAGCTGCAGCCACCGTCCTCTAGCAGTGCCAAGGCTGCGCACACAAGCCGGTTTCGTTCTTCGCCTCTAAGAAGCCAACCGCTCTGCCCGGCTGCCGGAGGCGAAGAAGCGGCTACTAGATGCACCGCTGACGTGAACCGCACTTGTAGGTTGCAAAGTGCGGCTTCGGCAGAAAGACGCCGGCAACCGCCGCTTCCCTGCGGACAGCTGAAGAGAGCCGGAGTCTGCGTCTCTAGCGGACTGCATCTTAGCGAAAAGCTTTTTTAGTGTGTCTCGCAGGGAGAAAGCTTGCCAGCACAGTGCACGCATCCCGCCCTTGCCCAGAAACATGGATTTGCTGAACACTCCAAAAACAATACTCTTTCCTAGGCAAGCTTCAAACTGCTGTCAGACATCTGTGCTCTCTGTTTTCTGCTGCCCTGCTCGTAGAAGAGGAGTGCACAGGTCACCCTGGCATTCAGTGCACAGCGAAGTCAATTGCAAAAACCAGCAGCTGCTCATTCCCAAACACAAGGCGCTGTCTGTGTCTTTGCTTCCCGAGCAACTCAGCGCAGCCCTTCTTCTCTGCATCTCGGAAGCTCAGGGCACGAACAAGAATTCTCCAGATTCGTCTGCATCAGGACCAAGTCAAAACGCAGGAAAGTCGTCCTGGAGCACCTGCCAGAATCATGCCAGCGGTGAATTGAAAGGGCAGGCAGCTGCAGCCACCGTCCTCTAGCAGTGCCAAGGCTGCGCACACAAGCCGGTTTCGTTCTTCGCCTCTCAGAAGCCAACCGCTCTGCCCGGCTGCCGAAGGCGAAGAAGCGGCTACTAGGTGCGCCGCTGACGTGAACCGCACTTGTAGGCTGCAAAGCGCGGCTTCGGCAGAAGGAAGCCGGCAAGCGCCGCTTCCCAGCCGAGAGCTGCGGAGAGCCGAAGTCTGCGTCTCTAGTGGACGGCATCATAGCGAAAAGCTTTTCCAGCGTGTCTCGCAGGGAGAAAGCTTGCCAGCACAGTGCACGCATCCCGCCCTTGCCCAGAAACATGGATTTGCTGAACACTTGAAAAACACTGCTCTTTCCTAGGGAAGCTTCAAACTGCTGTCAGACATCTGTGCTCTCTGTTTTCTGCTGCCCTGCTCGTTCTAGAGGAGTGCACAGCTCACCCTGGCATTCAGTGCACAGCGAAGTCAACTGCAAAAAGCCAGCAGCTGCTCACTCCCAAGCACAAGGCGCTGTCTGTGTCTTTGCTCCCCGAGCAATTCAGCACAGCCCTTCTTTTCTGCAGCTGCCATCGAGTTCTCGGCAACTCGGAAGGTCAGGGTACGAACAAGAATTCTCCAGATTCTTCTGCATCAGGACCAAGTCAAAACGCAGGAAAGTCGTCCTGGATCACCTGCCGGAAGCATCCCAGAGGTGAACTGAAAGCGCAGGCAGCTGCAGCCACCGTCCTCTAGCAGTGCCAAGGCTGCGCACACAAGCCGGTTTCGTTCTTCGCCTCTAAGAAGCCAACCGCTCTGCCCGGCTGCCGGAGGCGAAGAAGCGGCTACTAGATGCACCGCTGACGTGAACCGCACTTGTAGGTTGCAAAGCGCGGCTTCGGCAGAAAGACGCCGGCAACCGCCGCTTCCCTGCCGACAGCTGCGGAGAGCTGGAATCTGCGTCTCTAGCGGACTGCATCATGGCGAAAAGCTTTTCCAGAGTGTCTCGCAGGGAGAAAGCTTGCCAGCACTGTGCACGCATCCCGCCCTTGCCCAGAAACATGGATCTGCTGAACACTCCAAAAACACTACTCTTTCCTAGGCAAGCTTCAAACTGCTGTCAGACATCTGTGCTCTCTGTTTTCTGCTGTCCTGCTCGTTGTAGAAGAGTGCACAGCTCCACCTGACATTCAGTGCACAGCGAAGTCAATTGCAAAAAACCAACAGCTGCTCACTCCCAAACACAAGGCGCTGTCTGTGCCTTTGCTTCTTGAGCAACTCAGCGCAGCCCTTCTTTTCTGCAGCTGCCATCGAGTTCTCGGCAACTCGGAAGCTCAGTGTACGACCAAGAATTCTCCAGATTCGTCTGCATCAGGACCAAGTCAAAACGCAGGAAAGTCGTCCTGGAACACCTGCCAGAAGCATGCCAGCGGTGAATTGAAAGCGCAGGCAGCTGCAGCCACCGTCCTCTAGCAGTGCCAAGGCTGCGCACACAAGCCGGTTTCGTTCTTCGCCTCTCAGAAGCCAACCGCTCTGCCCGGCTGCCGAAGGCGAAGAAGCGGCTACTAGGTGCGCCGCTGACGAGAACCGCACTTGTAGGCTGCAAAGCGCGGCTTCGGCAGAAGGAAGCCGGCAAGCGCCGCTTCCCAGCCGAGAGCTGCGGAGAGCCGAAGTCTGCGTCTCTAGTGGACGGCATCATAGCGAAAAGCTTTTCCAGCGTGTCTCGCAGGGAGAAAGCTTGCCAGCACAGTGCACGCATCCCGCCCTTGCCCAGAAACATGGATTTGCTGAACACTTGAAAAACACTGCTCTTTCCTAGGGAAGCTTCAAACTGCTGTCAGACATCTGTGCTCTCTGTTTTCTGCTGCCCTGCTCGTTCTAGAGGAGTGCACAGCTCACCCTGGCATTCAGTGCACAGCGAAGTCAACTGCAAAAAGCCAGCAGCTGCTCACTCCCAAGCACAAGGCGCTGTCTGTGTCTTTGCTCCCCGAGCAATTCAGCACAGCCCTTCTTTTCTGCAGCTGCCATCGAGTTCTCGGCAACTCGGAAGGTCAGGGTACGAACAAGAATTCTCCAGATTCTTCTGCATCAGGACCAAGTCAAAACGCAGGAAAGTCGTCCTGGATCACCTGCCGGAAGCATCCCAGAGGTGAACTGAAAGCGCAGGCAGCTGCAGCCACCGTCCTCTAGCAGTGCCAAGGCTGCGCACACAAGCCGGTTTCGTTCTTCGCCTCTAAGAAGCCAACCGCTCTGCCCGGCTGCCGGAGGCGAAGAAGCGGCTACTAGATGCACCGCTGACGTGAACCGCACTTGTAGGTTGCAAAGCGCGGCTTCGGCAGAAAGACGCCGGCAACCGCCGCTTCCCTGCCGACAGCTGCGGAGAGCTGGAATCTGCGTCTCTAGCGGACTGCATCATGGCGAAACGCTTTTCCAGAGTGTCTCGCAGGGAGAAAGCTTGCCAGCACTGTGCACGCATCCCGCCCTTGCCCAGAAACATGGATCTGCTGAACACTCCAAAAACACTACTCTTTCCTAGGCAAGCTTCAAACTGCTGTCAGACATCTGTGCTCTCTGTTTTCTGCTGTCCTGCTCGTTGTAGAAGAGTGCACAGCTCCACCTGACATTCAGTGCACAGCGAAGTCAATTGCAAAAAACCAACAGCTGCTCACTCCCAAACACAAGGCGCTGTCTGTGCCTTTGCTTCTTGAGCAACTCAGCGCAGCCCTTCTTTTCTGCAGCTGCCATCGAGTTCTCGGCAACTCGGAAGCTCAGTGTACGACCAAGAATTCTCCAGATTCGTCTGCATCAGGACCAAGTCAAAACGCAGGAAAGTCGTCCTGGAGCACCTGCCAGAAGCATGCCAGCGGTGAATTGAAAGCGCAGGCAGCTGCAGCCACCGTCCTCTAGCAGTGCCAAGGCTGCGCACACAAGCCGGTTTCGTTCTTCGCCTCTCAGAAGCCAACCGCTCTGCCCGGCTGCCGAAGGCGAAGAAGCGGCTACTAGGTGCGCCCCTGACGTGAACCGCACTTGTAGGCTGCAAAGCGCGGCTTCGGCAGGAGGAAGCCGGCAACCGCCGCTTCCCTGCGGACAGCTGAAGAGAGCCGGAGTCTGCGTCTCTAGCGGACTGCATCTTAGCGAAAAGCTTTTTTAGTGTGTCTCGCAGGGAGAAAGCTTGCCAGCACAGTGCACGCATCCCGCCCTTGCCCAGAAACATGGATTTGCTGAACACTCCAAAAACACTACTCTTTCCTAGGCAAGCTTCAAACTGCTGTCAGACATCTGTGCTCTCTGTTTTCTGCTGCCCTGCTCGTAGGAGAGGAGTGCACAGGTCACCCTGGCATTCAGTGCACAGCGAAGTCAATTGCAAAAACCAGCAGCTGCTCACTCCCAAACACAAGGCGCTGTCTGTGTCTTTGCTTCCCGAGCAACTCAGCGCAGCCCTTCTTCTCTGCATCTCGGAAGCTCAGGGCACGAACAAGAATTCTCCAGATTCGTCTGCATCAGGACCAAGTCAAAACGCAGGAAAGTCGTCCTGGAGCACCTGCCAGAATCATGCCAGCGGTGAATTGAAAGGGCAGGCAGCTGCAGCCACCGTCCTCTAGCAGTGCCAAGGCTGCGCACACAAGCCGGTTTCGTTCTTCGCCTCTCAGAAGCCAACCGCTCTGCCCGGCTGCCGAAGGCGAAGAAGCGGCTACTAGGTGCGCCGCTGACGAGAACCGCACTTGTAGGCTGCAAAGCGCGGCTTCGGCAGAAGGAAGCCGGCAAGCGCCGCTTCCCAGCCGAGAGCTGCGGAGAGCCGAAGTCTGCGTCTCTAGTGGACGGCATCATAGCGAAAAGCTTTTCCAGCGTGTCTCGCAGGGAGAAAGCTTGCCAGCACAGTGCACGCATCCCGCCCTTGCCCAGAAACATGGATTTGCTGAACACTTGAAAAACACTGCTCTTTCCTAGGGAAGCTTCAAACTGCTGTCAGACATCTGTGCTCTCTGTTTTCTGCTGCCCTGCTCGTTCTAGAGGAGTGCACAGCTCACCCTGGCATTCAGTGCACAGCGAAGTCAACTGCAAAAAGCCAGCAGCTGCTCACTCCCAAGCACAAGGCGCTGTCTGTGTCTTTGCTCCCCGAGCAATTCAGCACAGCCCTTCTTTTCTGCAGCTGCCATCGAGTTCTCGGCAACTCGGAAGGTCAGGGTACGAACAAGAATTCTCCAGATTCGTCTGCATCAGGACCAAGTCAAAACGCAGGAAAGTCGTCCTGGATCACCTGCCGGAAGCATCCCAGAGGTGAACTGAAAGCGCAGGCAGTTGCAGCCACCGTCCTCTAGCAGTGCCAAGGCTGCGCACACAAGTCGGTTTCGTTCTTCGCCTCTAAGAAGCCAACCGCTCTGCCCGGCTGCCGGAGGCGAAGAAGCGGCTACTAGATGCACCGCTGACGTGAACCGCACTTGTAGGTTGCAAAGCGCGGCTTCGGCAGAAAGACGCCGGCAACCGCCGCTTCCCTGCCGACAGCTGCGGAGAGCTGGAATCTGCGTCTCTAGCGGACTGCATCATGGCGAAAAGCTTTTCCAGAGTGTCTCGCAGGGAGAAAGCTTGCCAGCACTGTGCACGCATCCCGCCCTTGCCCAGAAACATGGATCTGCTGAACACTCCAAAAACACTACTCTTTCCTAGGCAAGCTTCAAACTGCTGTCAGACATCTGTGCTCTCTGTTTTCTGCTGTCCTGCTCGTTGTAGAAGAGTGCACAGCTCCACCTGACATTCAGTGCACAGCGAAGTAAAGTGCAAAAAACCAACAGCTGCTCACTCCCAAACACAAGGCGCTGTCTGTGCCTTTGCTTCTTGAGCAACTCAGCGCAGCCCTTCTTTTCTGCAGCTGCCATCGAGTTCTCGGCAACTCGGAAGCTCAGTGTACGACCAAGAATTCTCCAGATTCGTCTGCATCAGGACCAAGTCAAAACGCAGGAAAGTCGTCCTGGAACACCTGCCAGAAGCATGCCAGCGGTGAATTGAAAGCGCAGGCAGCTGCAGCCACCGTCCTCTAGCAGTGCCAAGGCTGCGCACACAAGCCGGTTTCGTTCTTCGCCTCTCAGAAGCCAACCGCTCTGCCCGGCTGCCGGAGGCGAAGAAGCGACTACTAGGTGCACCGCTGACGTGAACAGCACTGGTAGGCTGCAAAGCGCGGCTTTGGCACAAGGACGCCGGCAACCGCCGCTTCCCTGCGGACAGCTGAAGAGAGCCGGAGTCTGCGTCTCTAGCGGACTGCATCTTAGCGAAAAGCTTTTCTAGTGTGTCTCGCAGGGAGAAAGCTTGCCAGCACAGTGCACGCATCCCGCACTTGCCTAGAAACATGGATTTGCTGAACACTCCAAAAACACTACTCTTTCCTAGGCAAGCTTCAAACTGCTGTCAGACATCTGTGCTCTCTGTTTTCTGCTGCCTTGCTCGTTGTAGAAGAGTGCACAGCTCCACCTAACATTCAGTGCACGGCGACGTCAACTGCAAAAAACCAGCAACTGCTCACTCCCAAACACAAGGCGCTGTCTATGTCCTTGCTTCCCGAGCAATTCAGCGCAGCCCTTCTTTTCTGCAGCTGCCATCGAGATCTCTGCAACTCGTAAACTCAGGGTACGAACAAGAAATCCCCAGATTCGTCTGCATCCGGACCAAGTCAAAACGCAGGAAAGTCGTCCTGGAGCACCTGCCAGAAGCATGCCAGCGGTGAACTGAAGGAGCAGGCAGCTGCGGCCACCGTCCTCTAGCAGTGCCAAGGCTGCGCACACAAGCCGGTTTCGTTCTTCGCCTCACAGAAGCCAACCGCTCTGCCGGCTGCCGAAGGCGAAGAAGCGGCTACTAGGTGCACCGCTGACGTGAACAGCACTTGTGCGCTTCAAAGCGCGGCTTCGGCAGAAAGACGCCGGCAACCGCCGCTTCCCTGCGACAGCTGCGGAGAGCCGGAATCTGCGTCTCTAGCGGACTGCATCATGGCGAAAAGCTTTTCCAGAGTGTCTCGCGGGGAGAAAGCTTGCCAGCACTGTGCACGCATCCCGCCCTTGCCCAGAAACATGGATCTGCTGAACACTCCAAAAACACTACTCTTTCCTAGGCAAGCTTCAAACTGCTGTCAGACATCTGTTCTCTCTGTTTTCTGCTGCCCTGCTCGTAGTAGAGGAGTGCACAGGTCACCCTGGCATTCAGTGCACAGCGAAGTCAATTGCAAAAACCAGCAGCTGCTCACTCCCAAACACAAGGCGCTGTCTATGTCCTTGCTTCCCGAGCAACTCAGCGCAGCCCTTCTTCTCTGCATCTCGGAAGCTCAGGGCACGAACAAGAATTCTCCAGATTCGTCTGCATCAGGACCAAGTCAAAACGCAGGAAAGTCGTCCTGGAGCACCTGCCAGAATCATGCCAGCGGTGAATTGAAAGGGCAGGCAGCTGCAGCCACCGTCCTCTAGCAGTGCCAAGGCTGCGCACACAAGCCGGTTTCGTTCTTCGCCTCTCAGAAGCCAACCGCTCTGCCCGGCTGCCGAAGGCGAAGAAGCGGCTACTAGGTGCGCCCCTGACGTGAACCGCACTTGTAGGCTGCAAAGCGCGGCTTCGACAGGAGGAAGCCGGCAAGCGCCGCTTCCCAGCCGAGAGCTGCGGAGAGCCGAAGTCTGCGTCTCTAGTGGACGGCATCATAGCGAAAAGCTTTTCCAGCGTGTCTCGCAGGGAGAAAGCTTGCCAGCACAGTGCACGCATCCCGCCCTTGCCCAGAAACATGGATTTGCTGAACAGTTGAAAAACACTGCTCTTTCCTAGGGAAGCTTCAAACTGATGTCAGACATCTGTGCTCTCTGTTTTCTGCTGCCCTGCTCGTTCTAGAGGAGTGCACAGCTCACCTGGCATTCAGTGCACAGCGAAGTCAACTGCAAAAAACCAGCAGCTGCTCACTCCCAAACACAAGGCGCTGTCTGTGTCTTTGCTCCCCGAGCAATTCAGCACAGCCCTTCTTTTCTGCAGCTGCCATCGAGTTCTCGGCAACTCGGAAGGTCAGGGTACGAACAAGAATTCTCCAGATTCTTCTGCATCAGGACCAAGTCAAAACGCAGGAAAGTCGTCCTGGATCACCTGCCGGAAGCATCCCAGAGGTGAACTGAAAGCGCAGGCAGCTGCAGCCACCGTCCTCTAGCAGTGCCAAGGCTGCGCACACAAGCCGGTTTCGTTCTTCGCCTCTAAGAAGCCAACCGCTCTGCCCGGCTGCCGGAGGCGAAGAAGCGGCTACTCGGTGCACCGCTGACGTGAACAGCACTGGTAGGCTGCAAAGCGCGGCTTTGGCACAAGGACGCCGGCAACCGCCGCTTCCCTGCGGACAGCTGAAGAGAGCCGGAGTCTGCGTCTCTAGCGGACTGCATCTTAGCGAAAAGCTTTTTTAGTGTGTCTCGCAGGGAGAAAGCTTGCCAGCACAGTGCACGCATCCCGCACTTGCCCAGAAACATGGATTTGCTGAACACTCCAAAAACACTACTCTTTCCTAGGCAAGCTTCAAACTGCTGTCAGACATCTGTGCTCTCTGTTTTCTGCTGCCCTGCTCGTTGTAGAAGAGTGCACAGCTCCACCTAACATTCAGTGCACGGCGACGTCAACTGCAAAAAACCAGCAACTGCTCACTCCCAAACACAAGGCGCTGTCTATGTCCTTGCTTCCCGAGCAATTCAGCGCAGCCCTTCTTTTCTGCAGCTGACATCGAGATTTCTGCCACTCGTAAACTCAGGGTACGAACAAGAATTCTCCAGATTCGTCTGCATCCGGACCAAGTAATAAACGCAGGAAAGTCGTCCTGGAGCACCTGCCAGAAGCATGCCAGCGGTGAACTGAAAGCGCAGGCAGCTGCGGCCACCGTCCTCTAGCAGTGCCAAGGCTGCGCACACAAGCCGGTTTTGTTCTTCGCCTCACAGAAGCCAACCGCTCTGCCGGCTGCCGAAGGCGAAGAAGCGGCTACTAGGTGCACCGCTGACGTGAACAGCACTTGTGCGCTTCAAAGCGCGGCTTCGGCAGAAAGACGCCGGCAACCGCCGCTTCCCTGCGACAGCTGCGGAGAGCCGGAATCTGCGTCTCTAGCGGACTGCATCATGGCGAAAAGCTTTTCCAGAGTGTCTCGCGGGGAGAAAGCTTGCCAGCACTGTGCACGCATCCCGCCCTTGCCTAGAAACATGGATCTGCTGAACACTCCAAAAACACTACTCTTTCCTAGGCAAGCTTCAAACTGCTGTCAGACATCTGTGCTCTCTGTTTTCTGCTGTCCTGCTCGTTGTAGAAGAGTGCACAGCTCCACCTGACATTCATTGCACAGCGAAGTCAAGTGCAAAAAACCAACAGCTGCACACTCCCAAACACAAGGCGCTGTCTGTGTCTTTGCTTCTTGAGCAACTCAGCGCAGCCCTTCTTTTCTGCAGCTGCCATCGAGTTCTCGGCAACTCGGAAGCTCAGTGTACGACCAAGAATTCTCCAGATTCGTCTGCATCAGGACCAAGTCAAAACGCAGGAAAGTCGTCCTGGAGCACCTGCCAGAATCATGCCAGCGGTGAATTGAAAGGGCAGGCAGCTGCAGCCACCGTCCTCTAGCAGTGCCAAGGCTGCGCACACAAGCCGGTTTCGTTCTTCGCCTCTCAGAAGCCAACCGCTCTGCCCGGCTGCCGAAGGCGAAGAAGCGGCTACTAGGTGCGCCCCTGACGTGAACCGCACTTGTAGGCTGCAAAGCGCGGCTTCGGCAGGAGGAAGCCGGCAAGCGCCGCTTCCCAGCCGAGAGCTGCGGAGAGCCGAAGTCTGCGTCTCTAGTGGACGGCATCATAGCGAAAAGCTTTTCCAGCGTGTCTCGCAGGGAGAAAGCTTGCCAGCACAGTGCACGCATCCCGCCCTTGCCCAGAAACATGGATTTGCTGAACACTTGAAAAACACTGCTCTTTCCTAGGGAAGCTTCAAACTGCTGTCAGACATCTGTGCTCTCTGTTTTCTGCTGCCCTGCTCGTTCTAGAGGAGTGCACAGCTCACCCTGGCATTCAGTGCACAGCGAAGTCAACTTCAAAAAGCCAGCAGCTGCTCACTCCCAAACACAAGGCGCTGTCTGTGTCTTTGCTCCCCGAGCAATTCAGCACAGCCCTTCTTTTCTGCAGCTGCCATCGAGTTCTCGGCAACTCGGAAGGTCAGGGTACGAACAAGAATTCTCCAGATTCTTCTGCATCAGGACCAAGTCAAAACGCAGGAAAGTCGTCCTGGATCACCTGCCGGAAGCATCCCAGAGGTGAACTGAAAGCGCAGGCAGCTGCAGCCACCGTCCTCTAGCAGTGCCAAGGCTGCGCACACAAGCCGGTTTCGTTCTTCGCCTCTAAGAAGCCAACCGCTCTGCCCGGCTGCCGGAGGCGAAGAAGCGGCTACTAGGTGCACCGCTGACGTGAACAGCACTGGTAGGCTGCAAAGCGCGGCTTTGGCACAAGGACGCCGGCAACCGCCGCTTCCCTGCGGACAGCTGAAGAGAGCCGGAGTCTGCGTCTCTAGCGGACTGCATCATGGCGAAAAGCTTTTCCAGAGTGTCTCGCGGGGAGAAAGCTTGCCAGCACTGTGCACGCATCCCGCCCTTGCCTAGAAACATGGATCTGCTGAACACTCCAAAAACACTACTCTTTCCTAGGCAAGCTTCAAACTGCTGTCAGACATCTGTGCTCTCTGTTTTCTGCTGTCCTGCTCGTTGTAGAAGAGTGCACAGCTCCACCTGACATTCATTGCACAGCGAAGTCAAGTGCAAAAAACCAACAGCTGCACACTCCCAAACACAAGGCGCTGTCTGTGTCTTTGCTTCTTGAGCAACTCAGCGCAGCCCTTCTTTTCTGCAGCTGCCATCGAGTTCTCGGCAACTCGGAAGCTCAGTGTACGACCAAGAATTCTGCAGATTCGTCTGCATCAGGATTAAGTCAAAACGCAGGAAAGTCGTCCTGGAGCACCTGCCAGAATCATGCCAGCGGTGAATTGAAAGGGCAGGCAGCTGCAGCCACCGTCCTCTAGCAGTGCCAAGGCTGCGCACACAAGCCGGTTTCGTTCTTCGCCTCTCAGAAGCCAACCGCTCTGCCCGGCTGCCGGAGGCGAAGAAGCGACTACTAGGTGCACCGCTGACGTGATCAGCACTGGTAGGCTGCAAAGCGCGGTTTTGGCACAAGGACGCCGGCAACCGCCGCTTCCCTGCGGACAGCTGAAGAGAGACGGAGTCTGCGTCTCTAGCGGACTGCATCTTAGCGAAAAGCTTTTCTAGTGTGTCTCGCAGGGAGAAAGCTTGCCAGCACTGTGCACGCATCCCGCCCTTGCCCAGAAACATGGATTTGCTGAACACTTGAAAAACACTGCTCTTTCCTAGGGAAGCTTCAAACTGCTGTCAGACATCTGTGCTCTCTGTTTTCTGCTGCCCTGCTCGTTCTAGAGGAGTGCACAGCTCACCCTGGCATTCAGTGCACAGCGAAGTCAACTGCAAAAAGCCAGCAGCTGCTCACTCCCAAACACAAGGCGCTGTCTGTGTCTTTGCTCCCCGAGCAATTCAGCACAGCCCTTCTTTTCTGCAGCTGCCATCGAGTTCTCGGCAACTCGGAAGGTCAGGGTACGAACAAGAATTCTCCAGATTCTTCTGCATCAGGACCAAGGCAAAACGCAGGAAAGTCGTCCTGGATCACCTGCTGGAAGCATCCCAGAGGTGAACTGAAAGCGCAGGCAGCTGCAGCCACCGTCCTCTAGCAGTGCCAAGGCTGCGCACACAAGCCGGTTTCGTTCTTCGCCTCTAAGAAGCCAACCGCTCTGCCCGGCTGCCGGAGGCGAAGAAGCGGCTACTAGATGCACCGCTGACGTGAACCGCACTTGTAGGTTGCAAAGCGCGGCTTCGGCAGAAAGACGCCGGCAACCGCCGCTTCCCTGCCGACAGCTGCGGAGAGCTGGAATCTGCGTCTCTAGCGGACTGCATCATGGCGAAAAGCTTTTCCAGAGTGTCTCGCAGGGAGAAAGCTTGCCAGCACTGTGCACGCATCCCGCCCTTGCCCAGAAACATGGATCTGCTGAACACTCCAAAAACACTACTCTTTCCTAGGCAAGCTTCAAACTGCTGTCAGACATCTGTGCTCTCTGTTTTCTGCTGTCCTGCTCGTTGTAGAAGAGTGCACAGCTCTACCTGACATTCAGTGCACAGCGAAGTCAAGTGCAAAAAACCAACAGCTGCTCACTCCCAAACACAAGGCGCTGTCTGTGTCTTTGCCTCCCGAGCAACTCAGCGCAGCCCTTCTTCTCTGCATCTCGGAAGCTCAGGGCACGAACAAGAATTCTCCAGATTCGTCTGCATCAGGACCAAGTCAAAACGCAGGAAAGTCGTCCTGGAGCACCTGCCAGAAGCATGCCAGCGGTGAATTAAAAGCGCAGGCAGCTGCAGCCACCGTCCTCTAGCAGTGCCAAGGCTGCGCACACAAGCCGGTTTTGTTCTTCGCCTCTAAGAAGCCAACGTCTCTGCCCGGCTTCCGGAGGCGAAGAAGCGTCTACTAGGTGCACCGCTGACGTGAACCGCACTTGTAGGCTGCAAAGCGCGGCTTCGGCAGAAAGACGCCGGCAACCGCCGCTTCCCAGCCGAGAGCTGCGGAGAGCCGGAGTCTGCGTCTCTAGTGGACGGCATCATAGCGAAAAGCTTTTCAAGCGTGTCTCGCAGGGAGAAAGCTTGCCAGCACAGTGCACGCATCCCGCCCTTGCCCAGAAACATGGATTTGCTGAACACTTCAAAAACACTCTTCTTTTCTAGGCAAGCTTCAAACTGCTGTCAGACATCTGTGCTCTCTGATTTCTGCTGCCCTGCTCGTTCTAGAGGAGTGCACAGCTCACCCTGGCATTCAGTGCACAGCGAAGTCAACTGCAAAAAGCCAGCAGCTGCTCACTCCCAAACACAAGGCGCTGTCTGTGTCTTTGCTTCCCGAGCAACTCAGCGCAGCCCTTCTTTTCTGCAGCTGCCATCGAGATTTCTGCCACTCGTAAACTCAGGGTACGACCAAGAATTCTCCAGATTCGTCTGCATCAGGACCAAGTCAAAACGCAGGAAAGTCTTTCTGGGGCACCTGCCGGAAGCATCCCAGAGGTGAACTGAAAGGACTGGCAGCTGCAGCCACCGTCCTCTAGCAGTGCCAAGGCTGCGCACACAAGCCGGTTTCGTTCTTCGCCTCTCAGAAGCCAACCGCTCTGCCCGGCTGCCGAAGGCGAAGAAGCGGCTACTAGGTGCGCCGCTGACGTGAACCGCACTTGTAGGCTGCAAAGCGCGGCTTCGGCAGAAGGAAGCCGGCAAGCGCCGCTTCCCAGCCGAGAGCTGCGGAGAGCCGAAGTCTGCGTCTCTAGTGGACGGCATCATAGCGAAAAGCTTTTCCAGCGTGTCTCGCAGGGAGAAAGCTTGCCAGCACAGTGCACGCATCCCGCCCTTGCCCAGAAACATGGATTTGCTGAACACTTCAAAAACACTGCTCTTTCCAAGGCAAGCTTCAAACTGCTGTCAGACATCTGTGCTCTCTGTTTTCTGCTGTCCTGCTCGTTCTAGAGGAGTGCAGAGCTCACCCTTGCATTCAGTGCACAGCGAAGTCAACTGCAAAAAGCCAGCAGCTGCTCACTCCCAAACACAAGGCGCTGTCTGTGTCTTTGCTTCCCGAGCAATTCAGCGCAGCCCTTCTTTTCTGCAGCTGCCATCGAGATTTCTGCCACTCGTAAACTCAGGGTACGAACAAGAATTCTCCAGATTCGTCTGCATCAGGACCAAGTCAAAACGCAGGAAAGTCTTTCTGGGGCACCTGCCGGAAGCATCCCAGAGGTGAACTGAAAGGACTGGCAGCTGCAGCCACCGTCCTCTAGCAGTGCCAAGGCTGTGCACACAAGCCGGTTTCGTTCTTCGCCTCTAAGAAGCCAACCGCTCTGCCCGGCTGCCGGAGGCGAAGAAGCGGCTACTAGGTGCACCGCTGACGTGAACCGCACTTGAAGGCTGCAAAGCGCGGCTTCGGCAGAAAGAAGCCGGCAACCGCCGCTTCCCTGCGACAGCTGCGGAGAGCCGGAATCTTCGTCTCTGGCGGACTGCATCATGGCGAAAAGCTTTTCCAGAGTGTCTCGCAGGGAGAAAGCCTGCCAGCACAGTGCACGCATACCGCCCTTGCCCAGAAACATGGATCTGCTGAACACTCCAAAAACACTACTCTTTCCTAGGCAAGCTTCAAACTGCTGTCAGACATCTGTGCTCTCTGTTTTCTGCTGTCCTGCTCGTTGTAGAAGAGTGCACAGCTCCACCTGACATTCAGTGCACGGCGAAGTCAACTGCATAAAACCAGCAGCTGGTCCCTCCCAAACATAAGGCGCTGTCTATGTCCTTGCTCCCCGAGCAATTCAGCACAGCCCTTCTTTTCTGCAGCTGCCATCGAGTTCTCGGCAACTCGGAAGGTCAGGGTACGAACAAGAATTCTCCAGATTCGTCTGCATCAGGACCAAGTCAAAACGCAGAAAAGTCGGCCTGGAGTACCTGCCGGAAGCATCCCAGAGGTGAACTGAAAGCGCAGGCAGCTGCAGCCACCGTCCTCTAGCAGTGCCAAGGCTGCGCACACAAGCCGGTTTCGTTCTTCGCCTCTAAGAAGCCAACCGCTCTGCCCGGCTGCCGGAGGCGAAGAAGCGGCTACTAGATGCACCGCTGACGTGAACCGCACTTGTAGGTTGCAAAGCGCGGCTTCGGCAGAAAGACGCCGGCAACCGCCGCTTCCCTGCCGACAGCTGCGGAGAGCTGGAATCTGCGTCTCTAGCGGACTGCATCATGGCGAAAAGCTTTTCCAGAGTGTCTCGCAGGGAGAAAGCTTGCCAGCACTGTGCACGCATCCCGCCCTTGCCCAGAAACATGGATCTGCTGAACACTCCAAAAACACTACTCTTTCCTAGGCAAGCTTCAAACTGCTGTCAGACATCTGTGCTCTCTGTTTTCTGCTGTCCTGCTCGTTGTAGAAGAGTGCACAGCTCCACCTGACATTCAGTGCACCGCGAAGTCTACCGCAAAAATTAGCAGCTGCTCACTCCCAAACACAAGGCGCTGTCTATGTCCTTGCTTCCCGAGAAACTCAGCGCGGCCCTTCTTCTCTGCATCTCGGAAGCTCAGGGCACGAACAAGAATTCTCCAGATTCGTCTGCATCAGGACCAAGTCAAAACGCAGGAAAGTCGTCCTGGAGCACCTGCCAGAAGCATGCCAGCGGTGAATTAAAAGCGCAGGCAGCTGCAGCCACCGTCCTCTAGCAGTGCCAAGGCTGCGCACACAAGCCGGTTTTGTTCTTCGCCTCTCAGAAGCCAACGTCTCTGCCCGGCTTCCGGAGGCGAAGAAGCGTCTACTAGGTGCACCGCTGACGTGAACCGCACTTGTAGGCTGCAAAGCGCGGCTTCGGCAGAAGGAAGCCGGCAACCGCCGCTTCCCAGCCGAGAGCTGCGGAGAGCCGGAGTCTGCGTCTCTAGTGGACGGCATCATAGCGAAAAGCTTTTCCAGCGTGTCTCGCAGGGAGAAAGCTTGCCAGCACAGTGCACGCATCCCGCCCTTGCCCAGAAACATGGATTTGCTGAACACTTCAAAAACACTCTTCTTTTCTAGGCAAGCTTCAAACTGCTGTCAGACATCTGTGCTCTCTGTTTTCTGCTGCCCTGCTCGTTCTAGAGGAGTGCACAGCTCACCCTGGCATTCAGTGCACAGCGAAGTCAACTGCAAAAAGCCAGCAGCTGCTCACTCCCAAACACAAGGCTCTGTCTGTGTCTTTGCTTCCCGAGCAATTCAGCGCAGCCCTTCTTTTCTGCAGGTGCCATCGAGATTTCTGCCACTCGTAAACTCAGGGTACGACCAAGAATTCTCCAGATTCGTCTGCATCAGGACCAAGTCAAAACGCAGGAAAGTCTTTCTGGGGCACCTGCCGGAAGCATCCCAGAGGTGAACTGAAAGGACTGGCAGCTGCAGCCACCGTCCTCTAGCAGTGCCAAGGCTGCGCACACAAGCCGGTTTCGTTCTTCGCCTCTAAGAAGCCAACCGCTCTGCCCGGCTGCCGGAGGCGAAGAAGCGGCTACTAGATGCACCGCTGACGTGAACCGCACTTGTAGGTTGCAAAGCGCGGCTTCGGCAGAAAGACGCCGGCAACCTCCGCTTCCCTGCCGACAGCTGCGGAGAGCTGGAATCTGCGTCTCTAGCGGACTGCATCATGGCGAAAAGCTTTTCCAGAGTGTCTCGCAGGGAGAAAGCTTGCCAGCACTGTGCACGCATCCCGCCCTTGCCCAGAAACATGGATCTGCTGAACACTCCAAAAACACTACTCTTTCCTAGGCAAGCTTCAAACTGCTGTCAGACATCTGTGCTCTCTGTTTTCTGCTGTCCTGCTCGTTGTAGAAGAGTGCACAGCTCCAGCTGACATTCAGTGCACCGCGAAGTCTACCGCAAAAATTAGCAGCTGCCCACTCCCAAACACAAGGCGCTGTCTATGTCCTTGCTTCCCGAGAAACTCAGCGCAGCCCTTCTTTTCTGCATCTCGGAAGGTCAGGGTACGAACAAGAATTCTCCAGATTCGTCTGCATCAGGACCAAGTCAAAACGCAGAAAAGTCGGCCTGGAGTACCTGCCGGAAGCATCCCAGAGGTGAACTGAAAGCGCAGGCAGCTGCAGCCACCGTCCTCTAGCAGTGCCAAGGCTGCGCACACAAGCCGGTTTCGTTCTTCGCCTCTAAGAAGCCAACCGCTCTGCCCGGCTGCCGGAGGCGAAGAAGCGGCTACTAGATGCACCGCTGACGTGAACCGCACTTGTAGGTTGCAAAGCGCGGCTTCGGCAGAAAGACGCCGGCAACCGCCGCTTCCCTGCCGACAGCTGCGGAGAGCTGGAATCTGCGTCTCTAGCGGACTGCATCATGGCGAAAAGCTTTTCCAGAGTGTCTCGCAGGGAGAAAGCTTGCCAGCACTGTGCACGCATCCCGCCCTTGCCCAGAAACATGGATCTGCTGAACACTCCAAAAACACTACTCTTTCCTAGGCAAGCTTCAAACTGCTGTCAGACATCTGTGCTCTCTGTTTTCTGCTGTCCTGCTCGTTGTAGAAGAGTGCACAGCTCCACCTGACATTCAGTGCACCGCGAAGTCTACCGCAAAAATTAGCAGCTGCTCACTCCCAAACACAAGGCGCTGTCTATGTCCTTGCTTCCCGAGAAACTCAGCGCGGCCCTTCTTCTCTGCATCTCGGAAGCTCAGGGCACGAACAAGAATTCTCCAGATTCGTCTGCATCAGGACCAAGTCAAAACGCAGGAAAGTCGTCCTGGAGCACCTGCCAGAAGCATGCCAGCGGTGAATTAAAAGCGCAGGCAGCTGCAGCCACCGTCCTCTAGCAGTGCCAAGGCTGCGCACACAAGCCGGTTTTGTTCTTCGCCTCTAAGAAGCCAACGTCTCT
Source organism: Taeniopygia guttata (assembly GCF_048771995.1). Taxonomy (NCBI): domain Eukaryota; kingdom Metazoa; phylum Chordata; class Aves; order Passeriformes; family Estrildidae; genus Taeniopygia; species Taeniopygia guttata. The sequence goes on from NC_133028.1 coordinate 56,146,462, forward strand.
GCCCGGCTTCCGGAGGCGAAGAAGCGTCTACTAGGTGCACCGCTGACGTGAACCGCACTTGTAGGCTGCAAAGCGCGGCTTCGGCAGAAGGAAGCCGGCAACCGCCGCTTCCCAGCCGAGAGCTGCGGAGAGCCGGAGTCTGCGTCTCTAGTGGACGGCATCATAGCGAAAAGCTTTTCCAGCGTGTCTCGCAGGGAGAAAGCTTGCCAGCACAGTGCACGCATCCCGCCCTTGCCCAGAAACATGGATTTGCTGAACACTTCAAAAACACTCTTCTTTTCTAGGCAAGCTTCAAACTGCTGTCAGACATCTGTGCTCTTTGTTTTCTGCTGCCCTGCTCGTTCTAGAGGAGTGCACAGCTCACCCTGGCATTCAGTGCACAGCGAAGTCAACTGCAAAAAGCCAGCAGCTGCTCACTCCCAAACACAAGGCGCTGTCTGTGTCTTTGCTTCCCGAGCAATTCAGCGCAGCCCTTCTTTTCTGCAGGTGCCATCGAGATTTCTGCCACTCGTAAACTCAGGGTACGACCAAGAATTCTCCAGATTCGTCTGCATCAGGACCAAGTCAAAACGCAGGAAAGTCTTTCTGGGGCACCTGCCGGAAGCATCCCAGAGGTGAACTGAAAGGACTGGCAGCTGCAGCCACCGTCCTCTAGCAGTGCCAAGGCTGCGCACACAAGCCGGTTTCGTTCTTCGCCTCTAAGAAGCCAACCGCTCTGCCCGGCTGCCGGAGGCGAAGAAGCGGCTACTAGATGCACCGCTGACGTGAACCGCACTTGTAGGTTGCAAAGCGCGGCTTCGGCAGAAAGACGCCGGCAACCGCCGCTTCCCTGCCGACAGCTGCGGAGAGCTGGAATCTGCGTCTCTAGCGGACTGCATCATGGCGAAAAGCTTTTCCAGAGTGTCTCGCAGGGAGAAAGCTTGCCAGCACTGTGCACGCATCCCGCCCTTGCCCAGAAACATGGATCTGCTGAACACTCCAAAAACACTACTCTTTCCTAGGCAAGCTTCAAACTGCTGTCAGACATCTGTGCTCTCTGTTTTCTGCTGTCCTGCTCGTTGTAGAAGAGTGCACAGCTCCAGCTGACATTCAGTGCACCGCGAAGTCTACCGCAAAAATTAGCAGCTGCCCACTCCCAAACACAAGGCGCTGTCTATGTCCTTGCTTCCCGAGAAACTCAGCGCAGCCCTTCTTCTCTGCATCTCGGAAGCTCAGGGCACGAACAAGAATTCTCCAGATTCGTCTGCATCAGGACCAAGTCAAAACGCAGGAAAGTCGTCCTGGAGCACCTGCCAGAAGCATGCCAGCGGTGAATTAAAAGCGCAGGCAGCTGCAGCCATCGTCCTCTAGCAGTGCCAAGGCTGCGCACACAAGCCGGTTTTGTTCTTCGCCTCTAAGAGGCCAACGTCTCTGCCCGGCTTCCGGAGGCGAAGAAGCGTCTACTAGGTGCACCGCTGACGTGAACCGCACTTGTAGGCTGCAAAGCGCGGCTTCGGCAGAAAGACGCCGGCAACCGCCGCTTTCCCTGCGGACAGCTGCGGAGAGCCGAAGACTGCGTCTCTAGCGGACTGCATCATAGCGAAAAGCTTTTCCAGCGTGTCTCGCAGGGAGAAAGCTTGCCAGCACAGTGCACGCATCCCGCCCTTGCCCAGAAACATATATTTGCTGAACACTCCAAAAACACTACTCTTTCCTAGGCAAGCTTCAAACTGCTGTCAGACATCTGTGCTCTCTGTTTTCTGCTGCCCTGCTCGTTCTAGAGGAGTGCAGAGCTCACCCTGGCATTCAGTGCACAGCGAAGTCAACTGCAAAAAGCCAGCAGCTGCTCACTCCCAAACACAAGGCGCTGTCTGTGTCTTTGCTTCCCGAGCAATTCAGCGCAGCCCTTCTTTTCTGCAGCTGCCATCGAGATTTCTGCCACTCGTAAACTCAGGGTACGACCAAGAATTCTCCAGATTCGTCTGCATCAGGACCAAGTCAAAACGCAGGAAAGTCTTTCTGGGGCACCTGCCGGAAGCATCCCAGAGGTGAACTGAAAGGACTGGCAGCTGCAGCCACCGTCCTCTAGCAGTGCCAAGGCTGCGCACACAAGCCGGTTTCGTTCTTCGCCTCTAAGAAGCCAACCGCTCTGCCCGGCTGCCGGAGGCGAAGAAGCGGCTACTAGATGCACCGCTGACGTGAACCGCACTTGTAGGTTGCAAAGCGCGGCTTCGGCAGAAAGACGCCGGCAACCGCCGCTTCCCTGCCGACAGCTGCGGAGAGCTGGAATCTGCGTCTCTAGCGGACTGCATCATGGCGAAAAGCTTTTCCAGAGTGTCTCGCAGGGAGAAAGCTTGCCAGCACTGTGCACGCATCCCGCCCTTGCCCAGAAACATGGATCTGCTGAACACTCCAAAAACACTACTCTTTCCTAGGCAAGCTTCAAACTGCTGTCAGACATCTGTGCTCTCTGTTTTCTGCTGTCCTGCTCGTTGTAGAAGAGTGCACAGCTCCACCTGACATTCAGTGCACCGCGAAGTCTACCGCAAAAATTAGCAGCTGCTCACTCCCAAACACAAGGCGCTGTCTATGTCCTTGCTTCCCGAGAAACTCAGCGCGGCCCTTCTTCTCTGCATCTCGGAAGCTCAGGGCACGAACAAGAATTCTCCAGATTCGTCTGCATCAGGACCAAGTCAAAACGCAGGAAAGTCGTCCTGGAGCACCTGCCAGAAGCATGCCAGCGGTGAATTAAAAGCGCAGGCAGCTGCAGCCACCGTCCTCTAGCAGTGCCAAGGCTGCGCACACAAGCCGGTTTTGTTCTTCGCCTCTAAGAAGCCAACGTCTCTGCCCGGCTTCCGGAGGCGAAGAAGCGTCTACTAGGTGCACCGCTGACGTGAACCGCACTTGTAGGCTGCAAAGCGCGGCTTCGGCAGAAAGACGCCGGCAACCGCCGCTTCCCAGCCGAGAGATGCGGAGAGCCGGAGTCTGCGTCTCTAGTGGACGGCATCATAGCGAAAAGCTTTTCAAGCGTGTCTCGCAGGGAGAAAGCTTGCCAGCACAGTGCACGCATCCCGCCCTTGCCCAGAAACATGGATTTGCTGAACACTTCAAAAACACTCTTCTTTTCTAGGCAAGCTTCAAACTGCTGTCAGACATCTGTGCTCTCTGATTTCTGCTGCCCTGCTCGTTCTAGAGGAGTGCACAGCTCACCCTGGCATTCAGTGCACAGCGAAGTCAACTGCAAAAAGCCAGCAGCTGCTCACTCCCAAGCACAAGGCGCTGTCTGTGTCTTTGCTCCCCGAGCAATTCAGCGCAGCCCTTCTTTTCTGCAGCTGCCATCGAGTTCTCGGCAACTCGGAAGGTCAGGGTACGAACAAGAATTCTCCAGATTCTTCTGCATCAGGACCAAGTCAAAACGCAGGAAAGTCGTCTTGGATCACCTGCCGGAAGCATCCCAGAGGTGAACTGAAAGCGCAGGCAGCTGCAGCCACCGTCCTCTAGCAGTGCCAAGGCTGCGCACACAAGCCGGTTTCGTTCTTCGCCTCTAAGAAGCCAACCGCTCTGCCCGGCTGCCGGAGGCGAAGAAGCGGCTACTAGATGCACCGCTGACGTGAACCGCACTTGTAGGTGGCAAAGCGCGGCTTCGGCAGAAAGACGCCGGCAACCGCCGCTTCCCTGCCGACAGCTGCGGAGAGCCGAAGTCTGCGTCTCTAGTGGACGGCATCATAGCGAAAAGCTTTTCCAGCGTGTCTCGCAGGGAGAAAGCTTGCCAGCACAGTGCACGCATCCCGCCCTTGCCCAGAAACATGGATTTGCTGAACACTTGAAAAACACTGCTCTTTCCTAGGGAAGCTTCAAACTGCTGTCAGACATCTGTGCTCTCTGTTTTCTGCTGCCCTGCTCGTTCTAGAGGAGTGCACAGCTCACCCTGGCATTCAGTGCACAGCGAAGTCTACCGCAAAAATTAGCAGCTGCTCACTCCCAAACACAAGGCGCTGTCTATGTCCTTGCTTCCCGAGAAACTCAGCGCGGCCCTTCTTCTCTGCATCTCGGAAGCTCAGGGCACGAACAAGAATTCTCCAGATTCGTCTGCATCAGGACCAAGTCAAAACGCAGGAAAGTCGTCCTGGAGCACCTGCCAGAATCATGCCAGCGGTGAATTGAAAGGGCAGGCAGCTGCAGCCACCGTCCTCTAGCAGTGCCAAGGCTGCGCACACAAGCCGGTTTCGTTCTTCGCCTCTCAGAAGCCAACCGCTCTGCCCGGCTGCCGGAGGCGAAGAAGCGGCTACTAGGTGCGCCGCTGACGAGAACCGCACTTGTAGGCTGCAAAGCGCGGCTTCGGCAGAAGGAAGCCGGCAAGCGCCGCTTCCCAGCCGAGAGCTGCGGAGAGCCGAAGTCTGCGTCTCTAGTGGACGGCATCATAGCGAAAAGCTTTTCCAGCGTGTCTCGCAGGGAGAAAGCTTGCCAGCACAGTGCACGCATCCCGCCCTTGCCCAGAAACATGGATTTGCTGAACACTTGAAAAACACTGCTCTTTCCTAGGGAAGCTTCAAACTGCTGTCAGACATCTGTGCTCTCTGTTTTCTGCTGCCCTGCTCGTTCTAGAGGAGTGCACAGCTCACCCTGGCATTCAGTGCACAGCGAAGTCAACTGCAAAAAGCCAGCAGCTGCTCACTCCCAAGCACAAGGCGCTGTCTGTGTCTTTGCTCCCCGAGCAATTCAGCACAGCCCTTCTTTTCTGCAGCTGCCATCGAGTTCTCGGCAACTCGGAAGGTCAGGGTACGAACAAGAATTCTCCAGATTCGTCTGCATCAGGACCAAGTCAAAACGCAGGAAAGTCGTCCTGGATCACCTGCCGGAAGCATCCCAGAGGTGAACTGAAAGCGCAGGCAGTTGCAGCCACCGTCCTCTAGCAGTGCCAAGGCTGCGCACACAAGTCGGTTTCGTTCTTCGCCTCTAAGAAGCCAACCGCTCTGCCCGGCTGCCGGAGGCGAAGAAGCGGCTACTAGATGCACCGCTGACGTGAACCGCACTTGTAGGTTGCAAAGCGCGGCTTCGGCAGAAAGACGCCGGCAACCGCCGCTTCCCTGCCGACAGCTGCGGAGAGCTGGAATCTGCGTCTCTAGCGGACTGCATCATGGCGAAAAGCTTTTCCAGAGTGTCTCGCAGGGAGAAAGCTTGCCAGCACTGTGCACGCATCCCGCCCTTGCCCAGAAACATGGATCTGCTGAACACTCCAAAAACACTACTCTTTCCTAGGCAAGCTTCAAACTGCTGTCAGACATCTGTGCTCTCTGTTTTCTGCTGTCCTGCTCGTTGTAGAAGAGTGCACAGCTCCACCTGACATTCAGTGCACAGCGAAGTAAAGTGCAAAAAACCAACAGCTGCTCACTCCCAAACACAAGGCGCTGTCTGTGCCTTTGCTTCTTGAGCAACTCAGCGCAGCCCTTCTTTTCTGCAGCTGCCATCGAGTTCTCGGCAACTCGGAAGCTCAGTGTACGACCAAGAATTCTCCAGATTCGTCTGCATCAGGACCAAGTCAAAACGCAGGAAAGTCGTCCTGGAACACCTGCCAGAAGCATGCCAGCGGTGAATTGAAAGCGCAGGCAGCTGCAGCCACCGTCCTCTAGCAGTGCCAAGGCTGCGCACACAAGCCGGTTTCGTTCTTCGCCTCTCAGAAGCCAACCGCTCTGCCCGGCTGCCGGAGGCGAAGAAGCGACTACTAGGTGCACCGCTGACGTGAACAGCACTGGTAGGCTGCAAAGCGCGGCTTTGGCACAAGGACGCCGGCAACCGCCGCTTCCCTGCGGACAGCTGAAGAGAGCCGGAGTCTGCGTCTCTAGCGGACTGCATCTTAGCGAAAAGCTTTTCTAGTGTGTCTCGCAGGGAGAAAGCTTGCCAGCACAGTGCACGCATCCCGCACTTGCCTAGAAACATGGATTTGCTGAACACTCCAAAAACACTACTCTTTCCTAGGCAAGCTTCAAACTGCTGTCAGACATCTGTGCTCTCTGTTTTCTGCTGCCTTGCTCGTTGTAGAAGAGTGCACAGCTCCACCTAACATTCAGTGCACGGCGACGTCAACTGCAAAAAACCAGCAACTGCTCACTCCCAAACACAAGGCGCTGTCTATGTCCTTGCTTCCCGAGCAATTCAGCGCAGCCCTTCTTTTCTGCAGCTGCCATCGAGATCTCTGCAACTCGTAAACTCAGGGTACGAACAAGAAATCCCCAGATTCGTCTGCATCCGGACCAAGTCAAAACGCAGGAAAGTCGTCCTGGAGCACCTGCCAGAAGCATGCCAGCGGTGAACTGAAAGAGCAGGCAGCTGCGGCCACCGTCCTCTAGCAGTGCCAAGGCTGCGCACACAAGCCGGTTTCGTTCTTCGCCTCACAGAAGCCAACCGCTCTGCCGGCTGCCGAAGGCGAAGAAGCGGCTACTAGGTGCACCGCTGACGTGAACAGCACTTGTGCGCTTCAAAGCGCGGCTTCGGCAGAAAGACGCCGGCAACCGCCGCTTCCCTGCGACAGCTGCGGAGAGCCGGAATCTGCGTCTCTAGCGGACTGCATCATGGCGAAAAGCTTTTCCAGAGTGTCTCGCGGGGAGAAAGCTTGCCAGCACTGTGCACGCATCCCGCCCTTGCCCAGAAACATGGATCTGCTGAACACTCCAAAAACACTACTCTTTCCTAGGCAAGCTTCAAACTGCTGTCAGACATCTGTTCTCTCTGTTTTCTGCTGCCCTGCTCGTAGTAGAGGAGTGCACAGGTCACCCTGGCATTCAGTGCACAGCGAAGTCAATTGCAAAAACCAGCAGCTGCTCACTCCCAAACACAAGGCGCTGTCTATGTCCTTGCTTCCCGAGCAACTCAGCGCAGCCCTTCTTCTCTGCATCTCGGAAGCTCAGGGCACGAACAAGAATTCTCCAGATTCGTCTGCATCAGGACCAAGTCAAAACGCAGGAAAGTCGTCCTGGAGCACCTGCCAGAATCATGCCAGCGGTGAATTGAAAGGGCAGGCAGCTGCAGCCACCGTCCTCTAGCAGTGCCAAGGCTGCGCACACAAGCCGGTTTCGTTCTTCGCCTCTCAGAAGCCAACCGCTCTGCCCGGCTGCCGAAGGCGAAGAAGCGGCTACTAGGTGCGCCCCTGACGTGAACCGCACTTGTAGGCTGCAAAGCGCGGCTTCGACAGGAGGAAGCCGGCAAGCGCCGCTTCCCAGCCGAGAGCTGCGGAGAGCCGAAGTCTGCGTCTCTAGTGGACGGCATCATAGCGAAAAGCTTTTCCAGCGTGTCTCGCAGGGAGAAAGCTTGCCAGCACAGTGCACGCATCCCGCCCTTGCCCAGAAACATGGATTTGCTGAACACTTGAAAAACACTGCTCTTTCCTAGGGAAGCTTCAAACTGATGTCAGACATCTGTGCTCTCTGTTTTCTGCTGCCCTGCTCGTTCTAGAGGAGTGCACAGCTCACCCTGGCATTCAGTGCACAGCGAAGTCAACTGCAAAAAACCAGCAGCTGCTCACTCCCAAACACAAGGCGCTGTCTGTGTCTTTGCTCCCCGAGCAATTCAGCACAGCCCTTCTTTTCTGCAGCTGCCATCGAGTTCTCGGCAACTCGGAAGGTCAGGGTACGAACAAGAATTCTCCAGATTCTTCTGCATCAGGACCAAGTCAAAACGCAGGAAAGTCGTCCTGGATCACCTGCCGGAAGCATCCCAGAGGTGAACTGAAAGCGCAGGCAGCTGCAGCCACCGTCCTCTAGCAGTGCCAAGGCTGCGCACACAAGCCGGTTTCGTTCTTCGCCTCTAAGAAGCCAACCGCTCTGCCCGGCTTCCGGAGGCGAAGAAGCGGCTACTCGGTGCACCGCTGACGTGAACAGCACTGGTAGGCTGCAAAGCGCGGCTTTGGCACAAGGACGCCGGCAACCGCCGCTTCCCTGCGGACAGCTGAAGAGAGCCGGAGTCTGCGTCTCTAGCGGACTGCATCTTAGCGAAAAGCTTTTTTAGTGTGTCTCGCAGGGAGAAAGCTTGCCAGCACAGTGCACGCATCCCGCACTTGCCCAGAAACATGGATTTGCTGAACACTCCAAAAACACTACTCTTTCCTAGGCAAGCTTCAAACTGCTGTCAGACATCTGTGCTCTCTGTTTTCTGCTGCCCTGCTCGTTGTAGAAGAGTGCACAGCTCCACCTAACATTCAGTGCACGGCGACGTCAACTGCAAAAAACCAGCAACTGCTCACTCCCAAACACAAGGCGCTGTCTATGTCCTTGCTTCCCGAGCAATTCAGCGCAGCCCTTCTTTTCTGCAGCTGACATCGAGATTTCTGCCACTCGTAAACTCAGGGTACGAACAAGAATTCTCCAGATTCGTCTGCATCCGGACCAAGTAATAAACGCAGGAAAGTCGTCCTGGAGCACCTGCCAGAAGCATGCCAGCGGTGAACTGAAAGCGCAGGCAGCTGCGGCCACCGTCCTCTAGCAGTGCCAAGGCTGCGCACACAAGCCGGTTTCGTTCTTCGCCTCACAGAAGCCAACCGCTCTGCCGGCTGCCGAAGGCGAAGAAGCGGCTACTAGGTGCACCGCTGACGTGAACAGCACTTGTGCGCTTCAAAGCGCGGCTTCGGCAGAAAGACGCCGGCAACCGCCGCTTCCCTGCGACAGCTGCGGAGAGCCGGAATCTGCGTCTCTAGCGGACTGCATCATGGCGAAAAGCTTTTCCAGAGTGTCTCGCGGGGAGAAAGCTTGCCAGCACTGTGCACGCATCCCGCCCTTGCCTAGAAACATGGATCTGCTGAACACTCCAAAAACACTACTCTTTCCTAGGCAAGCTTCAAACTGCTGTCAGACATCTGTGCTCTCTGTTTTCTGCTGTCCTGCTCGTTGTAGAAGAGTGCACAGCTCCACCTGACATTCATTGCACAGCGAAGTCAAGTGCAAAAAACCAACAGCTGCACACTCCCAAACACAAGGCGCTGTCTGTGTCTTTGCTTCTTGAGCAACTCAGCGCAGCCCTTCTTTTCTGCAGCTGCCATCGAGTTCTCGGCAACTCGGAAGCTCAGTGTACGACCAAGAATTCTCCAGATTCGTCTGCATCAGGACCAAGTCAAAACGCAGGAAAGTCGTCCTGGAGCACCTGCCAGAATCATGCCAGCGGTGAATTGAAAGGGCAGGCAGCTGCAGCCACCGTCCTCTAGCAGTGCCAAGGCTGCGCACACAAGCCGGTTTCGTTCTTCGCCTCTCAGAAGCCAACCGCTCTGCCCGGCTGCCGAAGGCGAAGAAGCGGCTACTAGGTGCGCCCCTGACGTGAACCGCACTTGTAGGCTGCAAAGCGCGGCTTCGGCAGGAGGAAGCCGGCAAGCGCCGCTTCCCAGCCGAGAGCTGCGGAGAGCCGAAGTCTGCGTCTCTAGTGGACGGCATCATAGCGAAAAGCTTTTCCAGCGTGTCTCGCAGGGAGAAAGCTTGCCAGCACAGTGCACGCATCCCGCCCTTGCCCAGAAACATGGATTTGCTGAACACTTGAAAAACACTGCTCTTTCCTAGGGAAGCTTCAAACTGCTGTCAGACATCTGTGCTCTCTGTTTTCTGCTGCCCTGCTCGTTCTAGAGGAGTGCACAGCTCACCCTGGCATTCAGTGCACAGCGAAGTCAACTTCAAAAAGCCAGCAGCTGCTCACTCCCAAACACAAGGCGCTGTCTGTGTCTTTGCTCCCCGAGCAATTCAGCACAGCCCTTCTTTTCTGCAGCTGCCATCGAGTTCTCGGCAACTCGGAAGGTCAGGGTACGAACAAGAATTCTCCAGATTCTTCTGCATCAGGACCAAGTCAAAACGCAGGAAAGTCGTCCTGGATCACCTGCCGGAAGCATCCCAGAGGTGAACTGAAAGCGCAGGCAGCTGCAGCCACCGTCCTCTAGCAGTGCCAAGGCTGCGCACACAAGCCGGTTTCGTTCTTCGCCTCTAAGAAGCCAACCGCTCTGCCCGGCTGCCGGAGGCGAAGAAGCGGCTACTAGGTGCACCGCTGACGTGAACAGCACTGGTAGGCTGCAAAGCGCGGCTTTGGCACAAGGACGCCGGCAACCGCCGCTTCCCTGCGGACAGCTGAAGAGAGCCGGAGTCTGCGTCTCTAGCGGACTGCATCATGGCGAAAAGCTTTTCCAGAGTGTCTCGCGGGGAGAAAGCTTGCCAGCACTGTGCACGCATCCCGCCCTTGCCTAGAAACATGGATCTGCTGAACACTCCAAAAACACTACTCTTTCCTAGGCAAGCTTCAAACTGCTGTCAGACATCTGTGCTCTCTGTTTTCTGCTGTCCTGCTCGTTGTAGAAGAGTGCACAGCTCCACCTGACATTCATTGCGCAGCGAAGTCAAGTGCAAAAAACCAACAGCTGCACACTCCCAAACACAAGGCGCTGTCTGTGTCTTTGCTTCTTGAGCAACTCAGCGCAGCCCTTCTTTTCTGCAGCTGCCATCGAGTTCTCGGCAACTCGGAAGCTCAGTGTACGACCAAGAATTCTCCAGATTCGTCTGCATCAGGATTAAGTCAAAACGCAGGAAAGTCGTCCTGGAGCACCTGCCAGAATCATGCCAGCGGTGAATTGAAAGGGCAGGCAGCTGCAGCCACCGTCCTCTAGCAGTGCCAAGGCTGCGCACACAAGCCGGTTTCGTTCTTCGCCTCTCAGAAGCCAACCGCTCTGCCCGGCTGCCGGAGGCGAAGAAGCGACTACTAGGTGCACCGCTGACGTGATCAGCACTGGTAGGCTGCAAAGCGCGGTTTTGGCACAAGGACGCCGGCAACCGCCGCTTCCCTGCGGACAGCTGAAGAGAGCCGGAGTCTGCGTCTCTAGCGGACTGCATCTTAGCGAAAAGCTTTTCTAGTGTGTCTCGCAGGGAGAAAGCTTGCCAGCACTGTGCACGCATCCCGCCCTTGCCCAGAAACATGGATTTGCTGAACACTTGAAAAACACTGCTCTTTCCTAGGGAAGCTTCAAACTGCTGTCAGACATCTGTGCTCTCTGTTTTCTGCTGCCCTGCTCGTTCTAGAGGAGTGCACAGCTCACCCTGGCATTCAGTGCACAGCGAAGTCAACTGCAAAAAGCCAGCAGCTGCTCACTCCCAAACACAAGGCGCTGTCTGTGTCTTTGCTCCCCGAGCAATTCAGCACAGCCCTTCTTTTCTGCAGCTGCCATCGAGTTCTCGGCAACTCGGAAGGTCAGGGTACGACCAAGAATTCTCCAGATTCTTCTGCATCAGGACCAAGTCAAAACGCAGGAAAGTCGTCCTGGATCACCTGCTGGAAGCATCCCAGAGGTGAACTGAAAGCGCAGGCAGCTGCAGCCACCGTCCTCTAGCAGTGCCAAGGCTGCGCACACAAGCCGGTTTCGTTCTTCGCCTCTAAGAAGCCAACCGCTCTGCCCGGCTGCCGGAGGCGAAGAAGCGGCTACTAGATGCACCGCTGACGTGAACCGCACTTGTAGGTTGCAAAGCGCGGCTTCGGCAGAAAGACGCCGGCAACCGCCGCTTCCCTGCCGACAGCTGCGGAGAGCTGGAATCTGCGTCTCTAGCGGACTGCATCATGGCGAAAAGCTTTTCCAGTGTCTCGCAGGGAGAAAGCTTGCCAGCACTGTGCACGCATCCCGCCCTTGCCCAGAAACATGGATCTGCTGAACACTCCAAAAACACTACTCTTTCCTAGGCAAGCTTCAAACTGCTGTCAGACATCTGTGCTCTCTGTTTTCTGCTGTCCTGCTCGTTGTAGAAGAGTGCACAGCTCTACCTGACATTCAGTGCACAGCGAAGTCAAGTGCAAAAAACCAACAGCTGCTCACTCCCAAACACAAGGCGCTGTCTGTGTCTTTGCCTCCCGAGCAACTCAGCGCAGCCCTTCTTCTCTGCATCTCGGAAGCTCAGGGCACGAACAAGAATTCTCCAGATTCGTCTGCATCAGGACCAAGTCAAAACCCAGGAAAGTCGTCCTGGAGCACCTGCCAGAATCATGCCAGCGGTGAATTGAAAGGGCAGGCAGCTGCAGCCACCGTCCTCTAGCAGTGCCAAGGCTGCGCACACAAGCCGGTTTCGTTCTTCGCCTCTCAGAAGCCAACCGCTCTGCCCGGCTGCCGGAGGCGAAGAAGCGGCTACTAGGTGCACCGCTGACGTGAACCGCACTTGAAGGCTGCAAAGCGCGGCTTCGGCAGAAAGAAGCCGGCAACCGCCGCTTCCCTGCGACAGCTGCGGAGAGCCGGAATCTTCGTCTCTGGCGGACTGCATCATGGCGAAAAGCTTTTCCAGAGTGTCTCGCAGGGAGAAAGCCTGCCAGCACAGTGCACGCATACCGCCCTTGCCCAGAAACATGGATCTGCTGAACACTCCAAAAACACTACTCTTTCCTAGGCAAGCTTCAAACTGCTGTCAGACATCTGTGCTCTCTGTTTTCTGCTGTCCTGCTCGTTGTAGAAGAGTGCACAGCTCCACCTGACATTCAGTGCACGGCGAAGTCAACTGCATAAAACCAGCAGCTGGTCCCTCCCAAACATAAGGCGCTGTCTATGTCCTTGCTCCCCGAGCAATTCAGCACAGCCCTTCTTTTCTGCAGCTGCCATCGAGTTCTCGGCAACTCGGAAGGTCAGGGTACGAACAAGAATTCTCCAGATTCGTCTGCATCAGGACCAAGTCAAAACGCAGAAAAGTCGGCCTGGAGTACCTGCCGGAAGCATCCCAGAGGTGAACTGAAAGCGCAGGCAGCTGCAGCCACCGTCCTCTAGCAGTGCCAAGGCTGCGCACACAAGCCGGTTTCGTTCTTCGCCTCTAAGAAGCCAACCGCTCTGCCCGGCTGCCGGAGGCGAAGAAGCGGCTACTAGATGCACCGCTGACGTGAACCGCACTTGTAGGTTGCAAAGCGCGGCTTCGGCAGAAAGACGCCGGCAACCGCCGCTTCCCTGCCGACAGCTGCGGAGAGCTGGAATCTGCGTCTCTAGCGGACTGCATCATGGCGAAAAGCTTTTCCAGAGTGTCTCGCAGGGAGAAAGCTTGCCAGCACTGTGCACGCATCCCGCCCTTGCCCAGAAACATGGATCTGCTGAACACTCCAAAAACACTACTCTTTCCTAGGCAAGCTTCAAACTGCTGTCAGACATCTGTGCTCTCTGTTTTCTGCTGTCCTGCTCGTTGTAGAAGAGTGCACAGCTCCACCTGACATTCAGTGCACCGCGAAGTCTACCGCAAAAATTAGCAGCTGCTCACTCCCAAACACAAGGCGCTGTCTATGTCCTTGCTTCCCGAGAAACTCAGCGCGGCCCTTCTTCTCTGCATCTCGGAAGCTCAGGGCACGAACAAGAATTCTCCAGATTCGTCTGCATCAGGACCAAGTCAAAACGCAGGAAAGTCGTCCTGGAGCACCTGCCAGAAGCATGCCAGCGGTGAATTAAAAGCGCAGGCAGCTGCAGCCACCGTCCTCTAGCAGTGCCAAGGCTGCGCACACAAGCCGGTTTTGTTCTTCGCCTCTAAGAAGCCAACGTCTCTGCCCGGCTTCCGGAGGCGAAGAAGCGTCTACTAGGTGCACCGCTGACGTGAACCGCACTTGTAGGCTGCAAAGCGCGGCTTCGGCAGAAGGAAGCCGGCAACCGCCGCTTCCCAGCCGAGAGCTGCGGAGAGCCGGAGTCTGCGTCTCTAGTGGACGGCATCATAGCGAAAAGCTTTTCCAGCGTGTCTCGCAGGGAGAAAGCTTGCCAGCACAGTGCACGCATCCCGCCCTTGCCCAGAAACATATATTTGCTGAACACTCCAAAAACACTACTCTTTCCTAGGCAAGCTTCAAACTGCTGTCAGACATCTGTGCTCTCTGTTTTCTGCTGCCCTGCTCGTTCTAGAGGAGTGCAGAGCTCACCCTGGCATTCAGTGCACAGCGAAGTCAACTGCAAAAAGCCAGCAGCTGCTCACTCCCAAACACAAGGCGCTGTCTGTGTCTTTGCTTCCCGAGCAATTCAGCGCAGCCCTTCTTTTCTGCAGCTGCCATCGAGATTTCTGCCACTCGTAAACTCAGGGTACGACCAAGAATTCTCCAGATTCGTCTGCATCAGGACCAAGTCAAAACGCAGGAAAGTCTTTCTGGGGCACCTGCCGGAAGCATCCCAGAGGTGAACTGAAAGGACTGGCAGCTGCAGCCACCGTCCTCTAGCAGTGCCAAGGCTGCGCACACAAGCCGGTTTCGTTCTTCGCCTCTAAGAAGCCAACCGCTCTGCCCGGCTGCCGGAGGCGAAGAAGCGGCTACTAGATGCACCGCTGACGTGAACCGCACTTGTAGGTTGCAAAGCGCGGCTTCGGCAGAAAGACGCCGGCAACCGCCGCTTCCCTGCCGACAGCTGCGGAGAGCTGGAATCTGCGTCTCTAGCGGACTGCATCATGGCGAAAAGCTTTTCCAGAGTGTCTCGCAGGGAGAAAGCTTGCCAGCACTGTGCACGCATCCCGCCCTTGCCCAGAAACATGGATTTGCTGAACACTTCAAAAACACTCTTCTTTTCTAGGCAAGCTTCAAACTGCTGTCAGACATCTGTGCTCTCTGATTTCTGCTGTCCTGCTCGTTGTAGAAGAGTGCACAGCTCCACCTGACATTAAGTGCACCGCGAAGTCTACCGCAAAAATTAGCAGCTGCTCACTCCCAAACACAAGGCGCTGTCTATGTCCTTGCTTCCCGAGAAACTCAGCGCGGCCCTTCTTCTCTGCATCTCGGAAGCTCAGGGCACGAACAAGAATTCTCCAGATTCGTCTGCATCAGGACCAAGTCAAAACGCAGGAAAGTCGTCCTGGAGCACCTGCCAGAAGCATGCCAGCGGTGAATTAAAAGCGCAGGCAGCTGCAGCCACCGTCCTCTAGCAGTGCCAAGGCTGCGCACACAAGCCGGTTTTGTTCTTCGCCTCTAAGAAGCCAACGTCTCTGCCCGGCTTCCGGAGGCGAAGAAGCGTCTACTAGGTGCACCGCTGACGTGAACCGCACTTGTAGGCTGCAAAGCGCGGCTTCGGCAGAAAGACGCCGGCAACCGCCGCTTCCCAGCCGAGAGATGCGGAGAGCCGGAGTCTGCGTCTCTAGTGGACGGCATCATAGCGAAAAGCTTTTCAAGCGTGTCTCGCAGGGAGAAAGCTTGCCAGCACAGTGCACGCATCCCGCCCTTGCCCAGAAACATGGATTTGCTGAACACTTCAAAAACACTACTCTTTCCTAGGCAAGCTTCAAACTGCTGTCAGACATCTGTGCTCTCTGTTTTCTGCTGTCCTGCTCGTTGTAGAAGAGTGCACAGCTCCACCTGACATTCATTGCACAGCGAAGTCAAGTGCAAAAAACCAACAGCTGCACACTCCCAAACACAAGGCGCTGTCTGTGTCTTTGCTTCTTGAGCAACTCAGCGCAGCCCTTCTTTTCTGCAGCTGCCATCGAGTTCTCGGCAACTCGGAAGCTCAGTGTACGACCAAGAATTCTCCAGATTCGTCTGCATCAGGATTAAGTCAAAACGCAGGAAAGTCGTCCTGGAGCACCTGCCAGAATCATGCCAGCGGTGAATTGAAAGGGCAGGCAGCTGCAGCCACCGTCCTCTAGCAGTGCCAAGGCTGCGCACACAAGCCGGTTTCGTTCTTCGCCTCTCAGAAGCCAACCGCTCTGCCCGGCTGCCGGAGGCGAAGAAGCGACTACTAGGTGCACCGCTGACGTGATCAGCACTGGTAGGCTGCAAAGCGCGGTTTTGGCACAAGGACGCCGGCAACCGCCGCTTCCCTGCGGACAGCTGAAGAGAGCCGGAGTCTGCGTCTCTAGCGGACTGCATCTTAGCGAAAAGCTTTTCTAGTGTGTCTCGCAGGGAGAAAGCTTGCCAGCACTGTGCACGCATCCCGCCCTTGCCCAGAAACATGGATTTGCTGAACACTTGAAAAACACTGCTCTTTCCTAGGGAAGCTTCAAACTGCTGTCAGACATCTGTGCTCTCTGTTTTCTGCTGCCCTGCTCGTTCTAGAGGAGTGCACAGCTCACCCTGGCATTCAGTGCACAGCGAAGTCTACCGCAAAAATTAGCAGCTGCTCACTCCCAAACACAAGGCGCTGTCTATGTCCTTGCTTCCCGAGAAACTCAGCGCGGCCCTTCTTCTCTGCATCTCGGAAGCTCAGGGCACGAACAAGAATTCTCCAGATTCGTCTGCATCAGGACCAAGTCAAAACGCAGGAAAGTCGTCCTGGAGCACCTGCCAGAATCATGCCAGCGGTGAATTGAAAGGGCAGGCAGCTGCAGCCACCGTCCTCTAGCAGTGCCAAGGCTGCGCACACAAGCCGGTTTCGTTCTTCGCCTCTCAGAAGCCAACCGCTCTGCCCGGCTGCCGGAGGCGAAGAAGCGGCTACTAGGTGCGCCGCTGACGAGAACCGCACTTGTAGGCTGCAAAGCGCGGCTTCGGCAGAAGGAAGCCGGCAAGCGCCGCTTCCCAGCCGAGAGCTGCGGAGAGCCGAAGTCTGCGTCTCTAGTGGACGGCATCATAGCGAAAAGCTTTTCCAGCGTGTCTCGCAGGGAGAAAGCTTGCCAGCACAGTGCACGCATCCCGCCCTTGCCCAGAAACATGGATTTGCTGAACACTTGAAAAACACTGCTCTTTCCTAGGGAAGCTTCAAACTGCTGTCAGACATCTGTGCTCTCTGTTTTCTGCTGCCCTGCTCGTTCTAGAGGAGTGCACAGCTCACCCTGGCATTCAGTGCACAGCGAAGTCAACTGCAAAAAGCCAGCAGCTGCTCACTCCCAAGCACAAGGCGCTGTCTGTGTCTTTGCTCCCCGAGCAATTCAGCACAGCCCTTCTTTTCTGCAGCTGCCATCGAGTTCTCGGCAACTCGGAAGGTCAGGGTACGAACAAGAATTCTCCAGATTCGTCTGCATCAGGACCAAGTCAAAACGCAGGAAAGTCGTCCTGGATCACCTGCCGGAAGCATCCCAGAGGTGAACTGAAAGCGCAGGCAGTTGCAGCCACCGTCCTCTAGCAGTGCCAAGGCTGCGCACACAAGTCGGTTTCGTTCTTCGCCTCTAAGAAGCCAACCGCTCTGCCCGGCTGCCGGAGGCGAAGAAGCGGCTACTAGATGCACCGCTGACGTGAACCGCACTTGTAGGTTGCAAAGCGCGGCTTCGGCAGAAAGACGCCGGCAACCGCCGCTTCCCTGCCGACAGCTGCGGAGAGCTGGAATCTGCGTCTCTAGCGGACTGCATCATGGCGAAAAGCTTTTCCAGAGTGTCTCGCAGGGAGAAAGCTTGCCAGCACTGTGCACGCATCCCGCCCTTGCCCAGAAACATGGATCTGCTGAACACTCCAAAAACACTACTCTTTCCTAGGCAAGCTTCAAACTGCTGTCAGACATCTGTGCTCTCTGTTTTCTGCTGTCCTGCTCGTTGTAGAAGAGTGCACAGCTCCACCTGACATTCAGTGCACAGCGAAGTAAAGTGCAAAAAACCAACAGCTGCTCACTCCCAAACACAAGGCGCTGTCTGTGCCTTTGCTTCTTGAGCAACTCAGCGCAGCCCTTCTTTTCTGCAGCTGCCATCGAGTTCTCGGCAACTCGGAAGCTCAGTGTACGACCAAGAATTCTCCAGATTCGTCTGCATCAGGACCAAGTCAAAACGCAGGAAAGTCGTCCTGGAACACCTGCCAGAAGCATGCCAGCGGTGAATTGAAAGCGCAGGCAGCTGCAGCCACCGTCCTCTAGCAGTGCCAAGGCTGCGCACACAAGCCGGTTTCGTTCTTCGCCTCTCAGAAGCCAACCGCTCTGCCCGGCTGCCGGAGGCGAAGAAGCGACTACTAGGTGCACCGCTGACGTGAACAGCACTGGTAGGCTGCAAAGCGCGGCTTTGGCACAAGGACGCCGGCAACCGCCGCTTCCCTGCGGACAGCTGAAGAGAGCCGGAGTCTGCGTCTCTAGCGGACTGCATCTTAGCGAAAAGCTTTTCTAGTGTGTCTCGCAGGGAGAAAGCTTGCCAGCACAGTGCACGCATCCCGCACTTGCCTAGAAACATGGATTTGCTGAACACTCCAAAAACACTACTCTTTCCTAGGCAAGCTTCAAACTGCTGTCAGACATCTGTGCTCTCTGTTTTCTGCTGCCTTGCTCGTTGTAGAAGAGTGCACAGCTCCACCTAACATTCAGTGCACGGCGACGTCAACTGCAAAAAACCAGCAACTGCTCACTCCCAAACACAAGGCGCTGTCTATGTCCTTGCTTCCCGAGCAATTCAGCGCAGCCCTTCTTTTCTGCAGCTGCCATCGAGATCTCTGCAACTCGTAAACTCAGGGTACGAACAAGAAATCCCCAGATTCGTCTGCATCCGGACCAAGTCAAAACGCAGGAAAGTCGTCCTGGAGCACCTGCCAGAAGCATGCCAGCGGTGAACTGAAAGAGCAGGCAGCTGCGGCCACCGTCCTCTAGCAGTGCCAAGGCTGCGCACACAAGCCGGTTTCGTTCTTCGCCTCACAGAAGCCAACCGCTCTGCCGGCTGCCGAAGGCGAAGAAGCGGCTACTAGGTGCACCGCTGACGTGAACAGCACTTGTGCGCTTCAAAGCGCGGCTTCGGCAGAAAGACGCCGGCAACCGCCGCTTCCCTGCGACAGCTGCGGAGAGCCGGAATCTGCGTCTCTAGCGGACTGCATCATGGCGAAAAGCTTTTCCAGAGTGTCTCGCGGGGAGAAAGCTTGCCAGCACTGTGCACGCATCCCGCCCTTGCCCAGAAACATGGATCTGCTGAACACTCCAAAAACACTACTCTTTCCTAGGCAAGCTTCAAACTGCTGTCAGACATCTGTTCTCTCTGTTTTCTGCTGCCCTGCTCGTAGTAGAGGAGTGCACAGGTCACCCTGGCATTCAGTGCACAGCGAAGTCAATTGCAAAAACCAGCAGCTGCTCACTCCCAAACACAAGGCGCTGTCTATGTCCTTGCTTCCCGAGCAACTCAGCGCAGCCCTTCTTCTCTGCATCTCGGAAGCTCAGGGCACGAACAAGAATTCTCCAGATTCGTCTGCATCAGGACCAAGTCAAAACGCAGGAAAGTCGTCCTGGAGCACCTGCCAGAATCATGCCAGCGGTGAATTGAAAGGGCAGGCAGCTGCAGCCACCGTCCTCTAGCAGTGCCAAGGCTGCGCACACAAGCCGGTTTCGTTCTTCGCCTCTCAGAAGCCAACCGCTCTGCCCGGCTGCCGAAGGCGAAGAAGCGGCTACTAGGTGCGCCCCTGACGTGAACCGCACTTGTAGGCTGCAAAGCGCGGCTTCGACAGGAGGAAGCCGGCAAGCGCCGCTTCCCAGCCGAGAGCTGCGGAGAGCCGAAGTCTGCGTCTCTAGTGGACGGCATCATAGCGAAAAGCTTTTCCAGCGTGTCTCGCAGGGAGAAAGCTTGCCAGCACAGTGCACGCATCCCGCCCTTGCCCAGAAACATGGATTTGCTGAACACTTGAAAAACACTGCTCTTTCCTAGGGAAGCTTCAAACTGATGTCAGACATCTGTGCTCTCTGTTTTCTGCTGCCCTGCTCGTTCTAGAGGAGTGCACAGCTCACCCTGGCATTCAGTGCACAGCGAAGTCAACTGCAAAAAACCAGCAGCTGCTCACTCCCAAACACAAGGCGCTGTCTGTGTCTTTGCTCCCCGAGCAATTCAGCACAGCCCTTCTTTTCTGCAGCTGCCATCGAGTTCTCGGCAACTCGGAAGGTCAGGGTACGAACAAGAATTCTCCAGATTCTTCTGCATCAGGACCAAGTCAAAACGCAGGAAAGTCGTCCTGGATCACCTGCCGGAAGCATCCCAGAGGTGAACTGAAAGCGCAGGCAGCTGCAGCCACCGTCCTCTAGCAGTGCCAAGGCTGCGCACACAAGCCGGTTTCGTTCTTCGCCTCTAAGAAGCCAACCGCTCTGCCCGGCTGCCGGAGGCGAAGAAGCGGCTACTCGGTGCACCGCTGACGTGAACAGCACTGGTAGGCTGCAAAGCGCGGCTTTGGCACAAGGACGCCGGCAACCGCCGCTTCCCTGCGGACAGCTGAAGAGAGCCGGAGTCTGCGTCTCTAGCGGACTGCATCTTAGCGAAAAGCTTTTTTAGTGTGTCTCGCAGGGAGAAAGCTTGCCAGCACAGTGCACGCATCCCGCACTTGCCCAGAAACATGGATTTGCTGAACACTCCAAAAACACTACTCTTTCCTAGGCAAGCTTCAAACTGCTGTCAGACATCTGTGCTCTCTGTTTTCTGCTGCCCTGCTCGTTGTAGAAGAGTGCACAGCTCCACCTAACATTCAGTGCAGGCGACGTCAACTGCAAAAAACCAGCAACTGCTCACTCCCAAACACAAGGCGCTGTCTATGTCCTTGCTTCCCGAGCAATTCAGCGCAGCCCTTCTTTTCTGCAGCTGACATCGAGATTTCTGCCACTCGTAAACTCAGGGTACGAACAAGAATTCTCCAGATTCGTCTGCATCCGGACCAAGTAATAAACGCAGGAAAGTCGTCCTGGAGCACCTGCCAGAAGCATGCCAGCGGTGAACTGAAAGCGCAGGCAGCTGCGGCCACCGTCCTCTAGCAGTGCCAAGGCTGCGCACACAAGCCGGTTTCGTTCTTCGCCTCACAGAAGCCAACCGCTCTGCCGGCTGCCGAAGGCGAAGAAGCGGCTACTAGGTGCACCGCTGACGTGAACAGCACTTGTGCGCTTCAAAGCGCGGCTTCGGCAGAAAGACGCCGGCAACCGCCGCTTCCCTGCGACAGCTGCGGAGAGCCGGAATCTGCGTCTCTAGCGGACTGCATCATGGCGAAAAGCTTTTCCAGAGTGTCTCGCGGGGAGAAAGCTTGCCAGCACTGTGCACGCATCCCGCCCTTGCCTAGAAACATGGATCTGCTGAACACTCCAAAAACACTACTCTTTCCTAGGCAAGCTTCAAACTGCTGTCAGACATCTGTGCTCTCTGTTTTCTGCTGTCCTGCTCGTTGTAGAAGAGTGCACAGCTCCACCTGACATTCATTGCACAGCGAAGTCAAGTGCAAAAAACCAACAGCTGCACACTCCCAAACACAAGGCGCTGTCTGTGTCTTTGCTTCTTGAGCAACTCAGCGCAGCCCTTCTTTTCTGCAGCTGCCATCGAGTTCTCGGCAACTCGGAAGCTCAGTGTACGACCAAGAATTCTCCAGATTCGTCTGCATCAGGACCAAGTCAAAACGCAGGAAAGTCGTCCTGGAGCACCTGCCAGAATCATGCCAGCGGTGAATTGAAAGGGCAGGCAGCTGCAGCCACCGTCCTCTAGCAGTGCCAAGGCTGCGCACACAAGCCGGTTTCGTTCTTCGCCTCTCAGAAGCCAACCGCTCTGCCCGGCTGCCGAAGGCGAAGAAGCGGCTACTAGGTGCGCCCCTGACGTGAACCGCACTTGTAGGCTGCAAAGCGCGGCTTCGGCAGGAGGAAGCCGGCAAGCGCCGCTTCCCAGCCGAGAGCTGCGGAGAGCCGAAGTCTGCGTCTCTAGTGGACGGCATCATAGCGAAAAGCTTTTCCAGCGTGTCTCGCAGGGAGAAAGCTTGCCAGCACAGTGCACGCATCCCGCCCTTGCCCAGAAACATGGATTTGCTGAACACTTGAAAAACACTGCTCTTTCCTAGGGAAGCTTCAAACTGCTGTCAGACATCTGTGCTCTCTGTTTTCTGCTGCCCTGCTCGTTCTAGAGGAGTGCACAGCTCACCCTGGCATTCAGTGCACAGCGAAGTCAACTTCAAAAAGCCAGCAGCTGCTCACTCCCAAACACAAGGCGCTGTCTGTGTCTTTGCTCCCCGAGCAATTCAGCACAGCCCTTCTTTTCTGCAGCTGCCATCGAGTTCTCGGCAACTCGGAAGGTCAGGGTACGAACAAGAATTCTCCAGATTCTTCTGCATCAGGACCAAGTCAAAACGCAGGAAAGTCGTCCTGGATCACCTGCCGGAAGCATCCCAGAGGTGAACTGAAAGCGCAGGCAGCTGCAGCCACCGTCCTCTAGCAGTGCCAAGGCTGCGCACACAAGCCGGTTTCGTTCTTCGCCTCTAAGAAGCCAACCGCTCTGCCCGGCTGCCGGAGGCGAAGAAGCGGCTACTAGGTGCACCGCTGACGTGAACAGCACTGGTAGGCTGCAAAGCGCGGCTTTGGCACAAGGACGCCGGCAACCGCCGCTTCCCTGCGGACAGCTGAAGAGAGCCGGAGTCTGCGTCTCTAGCGGACTGCATCATGGCGAAAAGCTTTTCCAGAGTGTCTCGCGGGGAGAAAGCTTGCCAGCACTGTGCACGCATCCCGCCCTTGCCTAGAAACATGGATCTGCTGAACACTCCAAAAACACTACTCTTTCCTAGGCAAGCTTCAAACTGCTGTCAGACATCTGTGCTCTCTGTTTTCTGCTGTCCTGCTCGTTGTAGAAGAGTGCACAGCTCCACCTGACATTCATTGCACAGCGAAGTCAAGTGCAAAAAACCAACAGCTGCACACTCCCAAACACAAGGCGCTGTCTGTGTCTTTGCTTCTTGAGCAACTCAGCGCAGCCCTTCTTTTCTGCAGCTGCCATCGAGTTCTCGGCAACTCGGAAGCTCAGTGTACGACCAAGAATTCTCCAGATTCGTCTGCATCAGGATTAAGTCAAAACGCAGGAAAGTCGTCCTGGAGCACCTGCCAGAATCATGCCAGCGGTGAATTGAAAGGGCAGGCAGCTGCAGCCACCGTCCTCTAGCAGTGCCAAGGCTGCGCACACAAGCCGGTTTCGTTCTTCGCCTCTCAGAAGCCAACCGCTCTGCCCGGCTGCCGGAGGCGAAGAAGCGACTACTAGGTGCACCGCTGACGTGATCAGCACTGGTAGGCTGCAAAGCGCGGTTTTGGCACAAGGACGCCGGCAACCGCCGCTTCCCTGCGGACAGCTGAAGAGAGCCGGAGTCTGCGTCTCTAGCGGACTGCATCTTAGCGAAAAGCTTTTCTAGTGTGTCTCGCAGGGAGAAAGCTTGCCAGCACTGTGCACGCATCCCGCCCTTGCCCAGAAACATGGATTTGCTGAACACTTGAAAAACACTGCTCTTTCCTAGGGAAGCTTCAAACTGCTGTCAGACATCTGTGCTCTCTGTTTTCTGCTGCCCTGCTCGTTCTAGAGGAGTGCACAGCTCACCCTGGCATTCAGTGCACAGCGAAGTCTACCGCAAAAATTAGCAGCTGCTCACTCCCAAACACAAGGCGCTGTCTATGTCCTTGCTTCCCGAGAAACTCAGCGCGGCCCTTCTTCTCTGCATCTCGGAAGCTCAGGGCACGAACAAGAATTCTCCAGATTCGTCTGCATCAGGACCAAGTCAAAACGCAGGAAAGTCGTCCTGGAGCACCTGCCAGAATCATGCCAGCGGTGAATTGAAAGGGCAGGCAGCTGCAGCCACCGTCCTCTAGCAGTGCCAAGGCTGCGCACACAAGCCGGTTTCGTTCTTCGCCTCTCAGAAGCCAACCGCTCTGCCCGGCTGCCGGAGGCGAAGAAGCGGCTACTAGGTGCGCCGCTGACGAGAACCGCACTTGTAGGCTGCAAAGCGCGGCTTCGGCAGAAGGAAGCCGGCAAGCGCCGCTTCCCAGCCGAGAGCTGCGGAGAGCCGAAGTCTGCGTCTCTAGTGGACGGCATCATAGCGAAAAGCTTTTCCAGCGTGTCTCGCAGGGAGAAAGCTTGCCAGCACAGTGCACGCATCCCGCCCTTGCCCAGAAACATGGATTTGCTGAACACTTGAAAAACACTGCTCTTTCCTAGGGAAGCTTCAAACTGCTGTCAGACATCTGTGCTCTCTGTTTTCTGCTGCCCTGCTCGTTCTAGAGGAGTGCACAGCTCACCCTGGCATTCAGTGCACAGCGAAGTCAACTGCAAAAAGCCAGCAGCTGCTCACTCCCAAGCACAAGGCGCTGTCTGTGTCTTTGCTCCCCGAGCAATTCAGCACAGCCCTTCTTTTCTGCAGCTGCCATCGAGTTCTCGGCAACTCGGAAGGTCAGGGTACGAACAAGAATTCTCCAGATTCGTCTGCATCAGGACCAAGTCAAAACGCAGGAAAGTCGTCCTGGATCACCTGCCGGAAGCATCCCAGAGGTGAACTGAAAGCGCAGGCAGTTGCAGCCACCGTCCTCTAGCAGTGCCAAGGCTGCGCACACAAGTCGGTTTCGTTCTTCGCCTCTAAGAAGCCAACCGCTCTGCCCGGCTGCCGGAGGCGAAGAAGCGGCTACTAGATGCACCGCTGACGTGAACCGCACTTGTAGGTTGCAAA
This sequence comes from Taeniopygia guttata, assembly GCF_048771995.1. Classification (NCBI taxonomy): domain Eukaryota; kingdom Metazoa; phylum Chordata; class Aves; order Passeriformes; family Estrildidae; genus Taeniopygia; species Taeniopygia guttata. Next base: position 56,170,684 of record NC_133028.1, read on the forward strand.
GCGCGGCTTCGGCAGAAAGACGCCGGCAACCGCCGCTTCCCTGCCGACAGCTGCGGAGAGCTGGAATCTGCGTCTCTAGCGGACTGCATCATGGCGAAAAGCTTTTCCAGAGTGTCTCGCAGGGAGAAAGCTTGCCAGCACTGTGCACGCATCCCGCCCTTGCCCAGAAACATGGATCTGCTGAACACTCCAAAAACACTACTCTTTCCTAGGCAAGCTTCAAACTGCTGTCAGACATCTGTGCTCTCTGTTTTCTGCTGTCCTGCTCGTTGTAGAAGAGTGCACAGCTCCACCTGACATTCAGTGCACAGCGAAGTAAAGTGCAAAAAACCAACAGCTGCTCACTCCCAAACACAAGGCGCTGTCTGTGCCTTTGCTTCTTGAGCAACTCAGCGCAGCCCTTCTTTTCTGCAGCTGCCATCGAGTTCTCGGCAACTCGGAAGCTCAGTGTACGACCAAGAATTCTCCAGATTCGTCTGCATCAGGACCAAGTCAAAACGCAGGAAAGTCGTCCTGGAACACCTGCCAGAAGCATGCCAGCGGTGAATTGAAAGCGCAGGCAGCTGCAGCCACCGTCCTCTAGCAGTGCCAAGGCTGCGCACACAAGCCGGTTTCGTTCTTCGCCTCTCAGAAGCCAACCGCTCTGCCCGGCTGCCGGAGGCGAAGAAGCGACTACTAGGTGCACCGCTGACGTGAACAGCACTGGTAGGCTGCAAAGCGCGGCTTTGGCACAAGGACGCCGGCAACCGCCGCTTCCCTGCGGACAGCTGAAGAGAGCCGGAGTCTGCGTCTCTAGCGGACTGCATCTTAGCGAAAAGCTTTTCTAGTGTGTCTCGCAGGGAGAAAGCTTGCCAGCACAGTGCACGCATCCCGCACTTGCCTAGAAACATGGATTTGCTGAACACTCCAAAAACACTACTCTTTCCTAGGCAAGCTTCAAACTGCTGTCAGACATCTGTGCTCTCTGTTTTCTGCTGCCTTGCTCGTTGTAGAAGAGTGCACAGCTCCACCTAACATTCAGTGCACGGCGACGTCAACTGCAAAAAACCAGCAACTGCTCACTCCCAAACACAAGGCGCTGTCTATGTCCTTGCTTCCCGAGCAATTCAGCGCAGCCCTTCTTTTCTGCAGCTGCCATCGAGATCTCTGCAACTCGTAAACTCAGGGTACGAACAAGAAATCCCCAGATTCGTCTGCATCCGGACCAAGTCAAAACGCAGGAAAGTCGTCCTGGAGCACCTGCCAGAAGCATGCCAGCGGTGAACTGAAAGAGCAGGCAGCTGCGGCCACCGTCCTCTAGCAGTGCCAAGGCTGCGCACACAAGCCGGTTTCGTTCTTCGCCTCACAGAAGCCAACCGCTCTGCCGGCTGCCGAAGGCGAAGAAGCGGCTACTAGGTGCACCGCTGACGTGAACAGCACTTGTGCGCTTCAAAGCGCGGCTTCGGCAGAAAGACGCCGGCAACCGCCGCTTCCCTGCGACAGCTGCGGAGAGCCGGAATCTGCGTCTCTAGCGGACTGCATCATGGCGAAAAGCTTTTCCAGAGTGTCTCGCGGGGAGAAAGCTTGCCAGCACTGTGCACGCATCCCGCCCTTGCCCAGAAACATGGATCTGCTGAACACTCCAAAAACACTACTCTTTCCTAGGCAAGCTTCAAACTGCTGTCAGACATCTGTTCTCTCTGTTTTCTGCTGCCCTGCTCGTAGTAGAGGAGTGCACAGGTCACCCTGGCATTCAGTGCACAGCGAAGTCAATTGCAAAAACCAGCAGCTGCTCACTCCCAAACACAAGGCGCTGTCTATGTCCTTGCTTCCCGAGCAACTCAGCGCAGCCCTTCTTCTCTGCATCTCGGAAGCTCAGGGCACGAACAAGAATTCTCCAGATTCGTCTGCATCAGGACCAAGTCAAAACGCAGGAAAGTCGTCCTGGAGCACCTGCCAGAATCATGCCAGCGGTGAATTGAAAGGGCAGGCAGCTGCAGCCACCGTCCTCTAGCAGTGCCAAGGCTGCGCACACAAGCCGGTTTCGTTCTTCGCCTCTCAGAAGCCAACCGCTCTGCCCGGCTGCCGAAGGCGAAGAAGCGGCTACTAGGTGCGCCCCTGACGTGAACCGCACTTGTAGGCTGCAAAGCGCGGCTTCGACAGGAGGAAGCCGGCAAGCGCCGCTTCCCAGCCGAGAGCTGCGGAGAGCCGAAGTCTGCGTCTCTAGTGGACGGCATCATAGCGAAAAGCTTTTCCAGCGTGTCTCGCAGGGAGAAAGCTTGCCAGCACAGTGCACGCATCCCGCCCTTGCCCAGAAACATGGATTTGCTGAACACTTGAAAAACACTGCTCTTTCCTAGGGAAGCTTCAAACTGATGTCAGACATCTGTGCTCTCTGTTTTCTGCTGCCCTGCTCGTTCTAGAGGAGTGCACAGCTCACCCTGGCATTCAGTGCACAGCGAAGTCAACTGCAAAAAACCAGCAGCTGCTCACTCCCAAACACAAGGCGCTGTCTGTGTCTTTGCTCCCCGAGCAATTCAGCACAGCCCTTCTTTTCTGCAGCTGCCATCGAGTTCTCGGCAACTCGGAAGGTCAGGGTACGAACAAGAATTCTCCAGATTCTTCTGCATCAGGACCAAGTCAAAACGCAGGAAAGTCGTCCTGGATCACCTGCCGGAAGCATCCCAGAGGTGAACTGAAAGCGCAGGCAGCTGCAGCCACCGTCCTCTAGCAGTGCCAAGGCTGCGCACACAAGCCGGTTTCGTTCTTCGCCTCTAAGAAGCCAACCGCTCTGCCCGGCTGCCGGAGGCGAAGAAGCGGCTACTCGGTGCACCGCTGACGTGAACAGCACTGGTAGGCTGCAAAGCGCGGCTTTGGCACAAGGACGCCGGCAACCGCCGCTTCCCTGCGGACAGCTGAAGAGAGCCGGAGTCTGCGTCTCTAGCGGACTGCATCTTAGCGAAAAGCTTTTTTAGTGTGTCTCGCAGGGAGAAAGCTTGCCAGCACAGTGCACGCATCCCGCACTTGCCCAGAAACATGGATTTGCTGAACACTCCAAAAACACTACTCTTTCCTAGGCAAGCTTCAAACTGCTGTCAGACATCTGTGCTCTCTGTTTTCTGCTGCCCTGCTCGTTGTAGAAGAGTGCACAGCTCCACCTAACATTCAGTGCACGGCGACGTCAACTGCAAAAAACCAGCAACTGCTCACTCCCAAACACAAGGCGCTGTCTATGTCCTTGCTTCCCGAGCAATTCAGCGCAGCCCTTCTTTTCTGCAGCTGACATCGAGATTTCTGCCACTCGTAAACTCAGGGTACGAACAAGAATTCTCCAGATTCGTCTGCATCCGGACCAAGTAATAAACGCAGGAAAGTCGTCCTGGAGCACCTGCCAGAAGCATGCCAGCGGTGAACTGAAAGCGCAGGCAGCTGCGGCCACCGTCCTCTAGCAGTGCCAAGGCTGCGCACACAAGCCGGTTTCGTTCTTCGCCTCACAGAAGCCAACCGCTCTGCCGGCTGCCGAAGGCGAAGAAGCGGCTACTAGGTGCACCGCTGACGTGAACAGCACTTGTGCGCTTCAAAGCGCGGCTTCGGCAGAAAGACGCCGGCAACCGCCGCTTCCCTGCGACAGCTGCGGAGAGCCGGAATCTGCGTCTCTAGCGGACTGCATCATGGCGAAAAGCTTTTCCAGAGTGTCTCGCGGGGAGAAAGCTTGCCAGCACTGTGCACGCATCCCGCCCTTGCCTAGAAACATGGATCTGCTGAACACTCCAAAAACACTACTCTTTCCTAGGCAAGCTTCAAACTGCTGTCAGACATCTGTGCTCTCTGTTTTCTGCTGTCCTGCTCGTTGTAGAAGAGTGCACAGCTCCACCTGACATTCATTGCACAGCGAAGTCAAGTGCAAAAAACCAACAGCTGCACACTCCCAAACACAAGGCGCTGTCTGTGTCTTTGCTTCTTGAGCAACTCAGCGCAGCCCTTCTTTTCTGCAGCTGCCATCGAGTTCTCGGCAACTCGGAAGCTCAGTGTACGACCAAGAATTCTCCAGATTCGTCTGCATCAGGACCAAGTCAAAACGCAGGAAAGTCGTCCTGGAGCACCTGCCAGAATCATGCCAGCGGTGAATTGAAAGGGCAGGCAGCTGCAGCCACCGTCCTCTAGCAGTGCCAAGGCTGCGCACACAAGCCGGTTTCGTTCTTCGCCTCTCAGAAGCCAACCGCTCTGCCCGGCTGCCGAAGGCGAAGAAGCGGCTACTAGGTGCGCCCCTGACGTGAACCGCACTTGTAGGCTGCAAAGCGCGGCTTCGGCAGGAGGAAGCCGGCAAGCGCCGCTTCCCAGCCGAGAGCTGCGGAGAGCCGAAGTCTGCGTCTCTAGTGGACGGCATCATAGCGAAAAGCTTTTCCAGCGTGTCTCGCAGGGAGAAAGCTTGCCAGCACAGTGCACGCATCCCGCCCTTGCCCAGAAACATGGATTTGCTGAACACTTGAAAAACACTGCTCTTTCCTAGGGAAGCTTCAAACTGCTGTCAGACATCTGTGCTCTCTGTTTTCTGCTGCCCTGCTCGTTCTAGAGGAGTGCACAGCTCACCCTGGCATTCAGTGCACAGCGAAGTCAACTTCAAAAAGCCAGCAGCTGCTCACTCCCAAACACAAGGCGCTGTCTGTGTCTTTGCTCCCCGAGCAATTCAGCACAGCCCTTCTTTTCTGCAGCTGCCATCGAGTTCTCGGCAACTCGGAAGGTCAGGGTACGAACAAGAATTCTCCAGATTCTTCTGCATCAGGACCAAGTCAAAACGCAGGAAAGTCGTCCTGGATCACCTGCCGGAAGCATCCCAGAGGTGAACTGAAAGCGCAGGCAGCTGCAGCCACCGTCCTCTAGCAGTGCCAAGGCTGCGCACACAAGCCGGTTTCGTTCTTCGCCTCTAAGAAGCCAACCGCTCTGCCCGGCTGCCGGAGGCGAAGAAGCGGCTACTAGGTGCACCGCTGACGTGAACAGCACTGGTAGGCTGCAAAGCGCGGCTTTGGCACAAGGACGCCGGCAACCGCCGCTTCCCTGCGGACAGCTGAAGAGAGCCGGAGTCTGCGTCTCTAGCGGACTGCATCATGGCGAAAAGCTTTTCCAGAGTGTCTCGCGGGGAGAAAGCTTGCCAGCACTGTGCACGCATCCCGCCCTTGCCTAGAAACATGGATCTGCTGAACACTCCAAAAACACTACTCTTTCCTAGGCAAGCTTCAAACTGCTGTCAGACATCTGTGCTCTCTGTTTTCTGCTGTCCTGCTCGTTGTAGAAGAGTGCACAGCTCCACCTGACATTCATTGCACAGCGAAGTCAAGTGCAAAAAACCAACAGCTGCACACTCCCAAACACAAGGCGCTGTCTGTGTCTTTGCTTCTTGAGCAACTCAGCGCAGCCCTTCTTTTCTGCAGCTGCCATCGAGTTCTCGGCAACTCGGAAGCTCAGTGTACGACCAAGAATTCTCCAGATTCGTCTGCATCAGGATTAAGTCAAAACGCAGGAAAGTCGTCCTGGAGCACCTGCCAGAATCATGCCAGCGGTGAATTGAAAGGGCAGGCAGCTGCAGCCACCGTCCTCTAGCAGTGCCAAGGCTGCGCACACAAGCCGGTTTCGTTCTTCGCCTCTCAGAAGCCAACCGCTCTGCCCGGCTGCCGGAGGCGAAGAAGCGACTACTAGGTGCACCGCTGACGTGATCAGCACTGGTAGGCTGCAAAGCGCGGTTTTGGCACAAGGACGCCGGCAACCGCCGCTTCCCTGCGGACAGCTGAAGAGAGCCGGAGTCTGCGTCTCTAGCGGACTGCATCTTAGCGAAAAGCTTTTCTAGTGTGTCTCGCAGGGAGAAAGCTTGCCAGCACTGTGCACGCATCCCGCCCTTGCCCAGAAACATGGATTTGCTGAACACTTGAAAAACACTGCTCTTTCCTAGGGAAGCTTCAAACTGCTGTCAGACATCTGTGCTCTCTGTTTTCTGCTGCCCTGCTCGTTCTAGAGGAGTGCACAGCTCACCCTGGCATTCAGTGCACAGCGAAGTCAACTGCAAAAAGCCAGCAGCTGCTCACTCCCAAACACAAGGCGCTGTCTGTGTCTTTGCTCCCCGAGCAATTCAGCACAGCCCTTCTTTTCTGCAGCTGCCATCGAGTTCTCGGCAACTCGGAAGGTCAGGGTACGACCAAGAATTCTCCAGATTCTTCTGCATCAGGACCAAGTCAAAACGCAGGAAAGTCGTCCTGGATCACCTGCTGGAAGCATCCCAGAGGTGAACTGAAAGCGCAGGCAGCTGCAGCCACCGTCCTCTAGCAGTGCCAAGGCTGCGCACACAAGCCGGTTTCGTTCTTCGCCTCTAAGAAGCCAACCGCTCTGCCCGGCTGCCGGAGGCGAAGAAGCGGCTACTAGATGCACCGCTGACGTGAACCGCACTTGTAGGTTGCAAAGCGCGGCTTCGGCAGAAAGACGCCGGCAACCGCCGCTTCCCTGCCGACAGCTGCGGAGAGCTGGAATCTGCGTCTCTAGCGGACTGCATCATGGCGAAAAGCTTTTCCAGTGTCTCGCAGGGAGAAAGCTTGCCAGCACTGTGCACGCATCCCGCCCTTGCCCAGAAACATGGATCTGCTGAACACTCCAAAAACACTACTCTTTCCTAGGCAAGCTTCAAACTGCTGTCAGACATCTGTGCTCTCTGTTTTCTGCTGTCCTGCTCGTTGTAGAAGAGTGCACAGCTCTACCTGACATTCAGTGCACAGCGAAGTCAAGTGCAAAAAACCAACAGCTGCTCACTCCCAAACACAAGGCGCTGTCTGTGTCTTTGCCTCCCGAGCAACTCAGCGCAGCCCTTCTTCTCTGCATCTCGGAAGCTCAGGGCACGAACAAGAATTCTCCAGATTCGTCTGCATCAGGACCAAGTCAAAACCCAGGAAAGTCGTCCTGGAGCACCTGCCAGAATCATGCCAGCGGTGAATTGAAAGGGCAGGCAGCTGCAGCCACCGTCCTCTAGCAGTGCCAAGGCTGCGCACACAAGCCGGTTTCGTTCTTCGCCTCTCAGAAGCCAACCGCTCTGCCCGGCTGCCGGAGGCGAAGAAGCGGCTACTAGGTGCACCGCTGACGTGAACCGCACTTGAAGGCTGCAAAGCGCGGCTTCGGCAGAAAGAAGCCGGCAACCGCCGCTTCCCTGCGACAGCTGCGGAGAGCCGGAATCTTCGTCTCTGGCGGACTGCATCATGGCGAAAAGCTTTTCCAGAGTGTCTCGCAGGGAGAAAGCCTGCCAGCACAGTGCACGCATACCGCCCTTGCCCAGAAACATGGATCTGCTGAACACTCCAAAAACACTACTCTTTCCTAGGCAAGCTTCAAACTGCTGTCAGACATCTGTGCTCTCTGTTTTCTGCTGTCCTGCTCGTTGTAGAAGAGTGCACAGCTCCACCTGACATTCAGTGCACGGCGAAGTCAACTGCATAAAACCAGCAGCTGGTCCCTCCCAAACATAAGGCGCTGTCTATGTCCTTGCTCCCCGAGCAATTCAGCACAGCCCTTCTTTTCTGCAGCTGCCATCGAGTTCTCGGCAACTCGGAAGGTCAGGGTACGAACAAGAATTCTCCAGATTCGTCTGCATCAGGACCAAGTCAAAACGCAGAAAAGTCGGCCTGGAGTACCTGCCGGAAGCATCCCAGAGGTGAACTGAAAGCGCAGGCAGCTGCAGCCACCGTCCTCTAGCAGTGCCAAGGCTGCGCACACAAGCCGGTTTCGTTCTTCGCCTCTAAGAAGCCAACCGCTCTGCCCGGCTGCCGGAGGCGAAGAAGCGGCTACTAGATGCACCGCTGACGTGAACCGCACTTGTAGGTTGCAAAGCGCGGCTTCGGCAGAAAGACGCCGGCAACCGCCGCTTCCCTGCCGACAGCTGCGGAGAGCTGGAATCTGCGTCTCTAGCGGACTGCATCATGGCGAAAAGCTTTTCCAGAGTGTCTCGCAGGGAGAAAGCTTGCCAGCACTGTGCACGCATCCCGCCCTTGCCCAGAAACATGGATCTGCTGAACACTCCAAAAACACTACTCTTTCCTAGGCAAGCTTCAAACTGCTGTCAGACATCTGTGCTCTCTGTTTTCTGCTGTCCTGCTCGTTGTAGAAGAGTGCACAGCTCCACCTGACATTCAGTGCACCGCGAAGTCTACCGCAAAAATTAGCAGCTGCTCACTCCCAAACACAAGGCGCTGTCTATGTCCTTGCTTCCCGAGAAACTCAGCGCGGCCCTTCTTCTCTGCATCTCGGAAGCTCAGGGCACGAACAAGAATTCTCCAGATTCGTCTGCATCAGGACCAAGTCAAAACGCAGGAAAGTCGTCCTGGAGCACCTGCCAGAAGCATGCCAGCGGTGAATTAAAAGCGCAGGCAGCTGCAGCCACCGTCCTCTAGCAGTGCCAAGGCTGCGCACACAAGCCGGTTTTGTTCTTCGCCTCTAAGAAGCCAACGTCTCTGCCCGGCTTCCGGAGGCGAAGAAGCGTCTACTAGGTGCACCGCTGACGTGAACCGCACTTGTAGGCTGCAAAGCGCGGCTTCGGCAGAAGGAAGCCGGCAACCGCCGCTTCCCAGCCGAGAGCTGCGGAGAGCCGGAGTCTGCGTCTCTAGTGGACGGCATCATAGCGAAAAGCTTTTCCAGCGTGTCTCGCAGGGAGAAAGCTTGCCAGCACAGTGCACGCATCCCGCCCTTGCCCAGAAACATATATTTGCTGAACACTCCAAAAACACTACTCTTTCCTAGGCAAGCTTCAAACTGCTGTCAGACATCTGTGCTCTCTGTTTTCTGCTGCCCTGCTCGTTCTAGAGGAGTGCAGAGCTCACCCTGGCATTCAGTGCACAGCGAAGTCAACTGCAAAAAGCCAGCAGCTGCTCACTCCCAAACACAAGGCGCTGTCTGTGTCTTTGCTTCCCGAGCAATTCAGCGCAGCCCTTCTTTTCTGCAGCTGCCATCGAGATTTCTGCCACTCGTAAACTCAGGGTACGACCAAGAATTCTCCAGATTCGTCTGCATCAGGACCAAGTCAAAACGCAGGAAAGTCTTTCTGGGGCACCTGCCGGAAGCATCCCAGAGGTGAACTGAAAGGACTGGCAGCTGCAGCCACCGTCCTCTAGCAGTGCCAAGGCTGCGCACACAAGCCGGTTTCGTTCTTCGCCTCTAAGAAGCCAACCGCTCTGCCCGGCTGCCGGAGGCGAAGAAGCGGCTACTAGATGCACCGCTGACGTGAACCGCACTTGTAGGTTGCAAAGCGCGGCTTCGGCAGAAAGACGCCGGCAACCGCCGCTTCCCTGCCGACAGCTGCGGAGAGCTGGAATCTGCGTCTCTAGCGGACTGCATCATGGCGAAAAGCTTTTCCAGAGTGTCTCGCAGGGAGAAAGCTTGCCAGCACTGTGCACGCATCCCGCCCTTGCCCAGAAACATGGATTTGCTGAACACTTCAAAAACACTCTTCTTTTCTAGGCAAGCTTCAAACTGCTGTCAGACATCTGTGCTCTCTGATTTCTGCTGTCCTGCTCGTTGTAGAAGAGTGCACAGCTCCACCTGACATTCAGTGCACCGCGAAGTCTACCGCAAAAATTAGCAGCTGCTCACTCCCAAACACAAGGCGCTGTCTATGTCCTTGCTTCCCGAGAAACTCAGCGCGGCCCTTCTTCTCTGCATCTCGGAAGCTCAGGGCACGAACAAGAATTCTCCAGATTCGTCTGCATCAGGACCAAGTCAAAACGCAGGAAAGTCGTCCTGGAGCACCTGCCAGAAGCATGCCAGCGGTGAATTAAAAGCGCAGGCAGCTGCAGCCACCGTCCTCTAGCAGTGCCAAGGCTGCGCACACAAGCCGGTTTTGTTCTTCGCCTCTAAGAAGCCAACGTCTCTGCCCGGCTTCCGGAGGCGAAGAAGCGTCTACTAGGTGCACCGCTGACGTGAACCGCACTTGTAGGCTGCAAAGCGCGGCTTCGGCAGAAAGACGCCGGCAACCGCCGCTTCCCAGCCGAGAGATGCGGAGAGCCGGAGTCTGCGTCTCTAGTGGACGGCATCATAGCGAAAAGCTTTTCAAGCGTGTCTCGCAGGGAGAAAGCTTGCCAGCACAGTGCACGCATCCCGCCCTTGCCCAGAAACATGGATTTGCTGAACACTTCAAAAACACTACTCTTTCCTAGGCAAGCTTCAAACTGCTGTCAGACATCTGTGCTCTCTGTTTTCTGCTGTCCTGCTCGTTGTAGAAGAGTGCACAGCTCCACCTGACATTCATTGCACAGCGAAGTCAAGTGCAAAAAACCAACAGCTGCACACTCCCAAACACAAGGCGCTGTCTGTGTCTTTGCTTCTTGAGCAACTCAGCGCAGCCCTTCTTTTCTGCAGCTGCCATCGAGTTCTCGGCAACTCGGAAGCTCAGTGTACGACCAAGAATTCTCCAGATTCGTCTGCATCAGGATTAAGTCAAAACGCAGGAAAGTCGTCCTGGAGCACCTGCCAGAATCATGCCAGCGGTGAATTGAAAGGGCAGGCAGCTGCAGCCACCGTCCTCTAGCAGTGCCAAGGCTGCGCACAAAAGCCGGTTTCGTTCTTCGCCTCTCAGAAGCCAACCGCTCTGCCCGGCTGCCGGAGGCGAAGAAGCGACTACTAGGTGCACCGCTGACGTGATCAGCACTGGTAGGCTGCAAAGCGCGGTTTTGGCACAAGGACGCCGGCAACCGCCGCTTCCCTGCGGACAGCTGAAGAGAGCCGGAGTCTGCGTCTCTAGCGGACTGCATCTTAGCGAAAAGCTTTTCTAGTGTGTCTCGCAGGGAGAAAGCTTGCCAGCACTGTGCACGCATCCCGCCCTTGCCCAGAAACATGGATTTGCTGAACACTTGAAAAACACTGCTCTTTCCTAGGGAAGCTTCAAACTGCTGTCAGACATCTGTGCTCTCTGTTTTCTGCTGCCCTGCTCGTTCTAGAGGAGTGCACAGCTCACCCTGGCATTCAGTGCACAGCGAAGTCAACTGCAAAAAGCCAGCAGCTGCTCACTCCCAAACACAAGGCGCTGTCTGTGTCTTTGCTCCCCGAGCAATTCAGCACAGCCCTTCTTTTCTGCAGCTGCCATCGAGTTCTCGGCAACTCGGAAGGTCAGGGTACGACCAAGAATTCTCCAGATTCTTCTGCATCAGGACCAAGTCAAAACGCAGGAAAGTCGTCCTGGATCACCTGCTGGAAGCATCCCAGAGGTGAACTGAAAGCGCAGGCAGCTGCAGCCACCGTCCTCTAGCAGTGCCAAGGCTGCGCACACAAGCCGGTTTCGTTCTTCGCCTCTAAGAAGCCAACCGCTCTGCCCGGCTGCCGGAGGCGAAGAAGCGGCTACTAGATGCACCGCTGACGTGAACCGCACTTGTAGGTTGCAAAGCGCGGCTTCGGCAGAAAGACGCCGGCAACCGCCGCTTCCCTGCCGACAGCTGCGGAGAGCTGGAATCTGCGTCTCTAGCGGACTGCATCATGGCGAAAAGCTTTTCCAGTGTCTCGCAGGGAGAAAGCTTGCCAGCACTGTGCACGCATCCCGCCCTTGCCCAGAAACATGGATCTGCTGAACACTCCAAAAACACTACTCTTTCCTAGGCAAGCTTCAAACTGCTGTCAGACATCTGTGCTCTCTGTTTTCTGCTGTCCTGCTCGTTGTAGAAGAGTGCACAGCTCTACCTGACATTCAGTGCACAGCGAAGTCAAGTGCAAAAAACCAACAGCTGCTCACTCCCAAACACAAGGCGCTGTCTGTGTCTTTGCCTCCCGAGCAACTCAGCGCAGCCCTTCTTCTCTGCATCTCGGAAGCTCAGGGCACGAACAAGAATTCTCCAGATTCGTCTGCATCAGGACCAAGTCAAAACCCAGGAAAGTCGTCCTGGAGCACCTGCCAGAATCATGCCAGCGGTGAATTGAAAGGGCAGGCAGCTGCAGCCACCGTCCTCTAGCAGTGCCAAGGCTGCGCACACAAGCCGGTTTCGTTCTTCGCCTCTCAGAAGCCAACCGCTCTGCCCGGCTGCCGGAGGCGAAGAAGCGGCTACTAGGTGCACCGCTGACGTGAACCGCACTTGAAGGCTGCAAAGCGCGGCTTCGGCAGAAAGAAGCCGGCAACCGCCGCTTCCCTGCGACAGCTGCGGAGAGCCGGAATCTTCGTCTCTGGCGGACTGCATCATGGCGAAAAGCTTTTCCAGAGTGTCTCGCAGGGAGAAAGCCTGCCAGCACAGTGCACGCATACCGCCCTTGCCCAGAAACATGGATCTGCTGAACACTCCAAAAACACTACTCTTTCCTAGGCAAGCTTCAAACTGCTGTCAGACATCTGTGCTCTCTGTTTTCTGCTGTCCTGCTCGTTGTAGAAGAGTGCACAGCTCCACCTGACATTCAGTGCACGGCGAAGTCAACTGCATAAAACCAGCAGCTGGTCCCTCCCAAACATAAGGCGCTGTCTATGTCCTTGCTCCCCGAGCAATTCAGCACAGCCCTTCTTTTCTGCAGCTGCCATCGAGATTTCTGCCACTCGTAAACTCAGGGTACGACCAAGAATTCTCCAGATTCGTCTGCATCAGGACCAAGTCAAAACGCAGGAAAGTCTTTCTGGGGCACCTGCCGGAAGCATCCCAGAGGTGAACTGAAAGGACTGGCAGCTGCAGCCACCGTCCTCTAGCAGTGCCAAGGCTGCGCACACAAGCCGGTTTCGTTCTTCGCCTCTAAGAAGCCAACCGCTCTGCCCGGCTGCCGGAGGCGAAGAAGCGGCTACTAGATGCACCGCTGACGTGAACCGCACTTGTAGGTTGCAAAGCGCGGCTTCGGCAGAAAGACGCCGGCAACCGCCGCTTCCCTGCCGACAGCTGCGGAGAGCTGGAATCTGCGTCTCTAGCGGACTGCATCATGGCGAAAAGCTTTTCCAGAGTGTCTCGCAGGGAGAAAGCTTGCCAGCACTGTGCACGCATCCCGCCCTTGCCCAGAAACATGGATTTGCTGAACACTTCAAAAACACTCTTCTTTTCTAGGCAAGCTTCAAACTGCTGTCAGACATCTGTGCTCTCTGATTTCTGCTGTCCTGCTCGTTGTAGAAGAGTGCACAGCTCCACCTGACATTCAGTGCACCGCGAAGTCTACCGCAAAAATTAGCAGCTGCTCACTCCCAAACACAAGGCGCTGTCTATGTCCTTGCTTCCCGAGAAACTCAGCGCGGCCCTTCTTCTCTGCATCTCGGAAGCTCAGGGCACGAACAAGAATTCTCCAGATTCGTCTGCATCAGGACCAAGTCAAAACGCAGGAAAGTCGTCCTGGAGCACCTGCCAGAAGCATGCCAGCGGTGAATTAAAAGCGCAGGCAGCTGCAGCCACCGTCCTCTAGCAGTGCCAAGGCTGCGCACACAAGCCGGTTTTGTTCTTCGCCTCTAAGAAGCCAACGTCTCTGCCCGGCTTCCGGAGGCGAAGAAGCGTCTACTAGGTGCACCGCTGACGTGAACCGCACTTGTAGGCTGCAAAGCGCGGCTTCGGCAGAAGGAAGCCGGCAACCGCCGCTTCCCAGCCGAGAGCTGCGGAGAGCCGGAGTCTGCGTCTCTAGTGGACGGCATCATAGCGAAAAGCTTTTCCAGCGTGTCTCGCAGGGAGAAAGCTTGCCAGCACAGTGCACGCATCCCGCCCTTGCCCAGAAACATATATTTGCTGAACACTCCAAAAACACTACTCTTTCCTAGGCAAGCTTCAAACTGCTGTCAGACATCTGTGCTCTCTGTTTTCTGCTGCCCTGCTCGTTCTAGAGGAGTGCAGAGCTCACCCTGGCATTCAGTGCACAGCGAAGTCAACTGCAAAAAGCCAGCAGCTGCTCACTCCCAAACACAAGGCGCTGTCTGTGTCTTTGCTTCCCGAGCAATTCAGCGCAGCCCTTCTTTTCTGCAGCTGCCATCGAGATTTCTGCCACTCGTAAACTCAGGGTACGACCAAGAATTCTCCAGATTCGTCTGCATCAGGACCAAGTCAAAACGCAGGAAAGTCTTTCTGGGGCACCTGCCGGAAGCATCCCAGAGGTGAACTGAAAGGACTGGCAGCTGCAGCCACCGTCCTCTAGCAGTGCCAAGGCTGCGCACACAAGCCGGTTTCGTTCTTCGCCTCTAAGAAGCCAACCGCTCTGCCCGGCTGCCGGAGGCGAAGAAGCGGCTACTAGATGCACCGCTGACGTGAACCGCACTTGTAGGTTGCAAAGCGCGGCTTCGGCAGAAAGACGCCGGCAACCGCCGCTTCCCTGCCGACAGCTGCGGAGAGCTGGAATCTGCGTCTCTAGCGGACTGCATCATGGCGAAAAGCTTTTCCAGAGTGTCTCGCAGGGAGAAAGCTTGCCAGCACTGTGCACGCATCCCGCCCTTGCCCAGAAACATGGATTTGCTGAACACTTCAAAAACACTCTTCTTTTCTAGGCAAGCTTCAAACTGCTGTCAGACATCTGTGCTCTCTGATTTCTGCTGTCCTGCTCGTTGTAGAAGAGTGCACAGCTCCACCTGACATTCAGTGCACCGCGAAGTCTACCGCAAAAATTAGCAGCTGCTCACTCCCAAACACAAGGCGCTGTCTATGTCCTTGCTTCCCGAGAAACTCAGCGCGGCCCTTCTTCTCTGCATCTCGGAAGCTCAGGGCACGAACAAGAATTCTCCAGATTCGTCTGCATCAGGACCAAGTCAAAACGCAGGAAAGTCGTCCTGGAGCACCTGCCAGAAGCATGCCAGCGGTGAATTAAAAGCGCAGGCAGCTGCAGCCACCGTCCTCTAGCAGTGCCAAGGCTGCGCACACAAGCCGGTTTTGTTCTTCGCCTCTAAGAAGCCAACGTCTCTGCCCGGCTTCCGGAGGCGAAGAAGCGTCTACTAGGTGCACCGCTGACGTGAACCGCACTTGTAGGCTGCAAAGCGCGGCTTCGGCAGAAAGACGCCGGCAACCGCCGCTTCCCAGCCGAGAGATGCGGAGAGCCGGAGTCTGCGTCTCTAGTGGACGGCATCATAGCGAAAAGCTTTTCAAGCGTGTCTCGCAGGGAGAAAGCTTGCCAGCACAGTGCACGCATCCCGCCCTTGCCCAGAAACATGGATTTGCTGAACACTTCAAAAACACTCTTCTTTTCTAGGCAAGCTTCAAACTGCTGTCAGACATCTGTGCTCTCTGATTTCTGCTGCCCTGCTCGTTCTAGAGGAGTGCACAGCTCACCCTGGCATTCAGTGCACAGCGAAGTCAACTGCAAAAAGCCAGCAGCTGCTCACTCCCAAGCACAAGGCGCTGTCTGTGTCTTTGCTCCCCGAGCAATTCAGCGCAGCCCTTCTTTTCTGCAGCTGCCATCGAGTTCTCGGCAACTCGGAAGGTCAGGGTACGAACAAGAATTCTCCAGATTCTTCTGCATCAGGACCAAGTCAAAACGCAGGAAAGTCGTCCTGGATCACCTGCCGGAAGCATCCCAGAGGTGAACTGAAAGCGCAGGCAGCTGCAGCCACCGTCCTCTAGCAGTGCCAAGGCTGCGCACACAAGCCGGTTTCGTTCTTCGCCTCTAAGAAGCCAACCGCTCTGCCCGGCTGCCGGAGGCGAAGAAGCGGCTACTAGATGCACCGCTGACGTGAACCGCACTTGTAGGTGGCAAAGCGCGGCTTCGGCAGAAAGACGCCGGCAACCGCCGCTTCCCTGCCGACAGCTTCGGAGAGCCGAAGTCTGCGTCTCTAGTGGACGGCATCATAGCGAAAAGCTTTTCCAGCGTGTCTCGCAGGGAGAAAGCTTGCCAGCACAGTGCACGCATCCCGCCCTTGCCCAGAAACATGGATTTGCTGAACACTTGAAAAACACTGCTCTTTCCTAGGGAAGCTTCAAACTGCTGTCAGACATCTGTGCTCTCTGTTTTCTGCTGCCCTGCTCGTTCTAGAGGAGTGCACAGCTCACCCTGGCATTCAGTGCACAGCGAAGTCTACCGCAAAAATTAGCAGCTGCTCACTCCCAAACACAAGGCGCTGTCTATGTCCTTGCTTCCCGAGAAACTCAGCGCGGCCCTTCTTCTCTGCATCTCGGAAGCTCAGGGCACGAACAAGAATTCTCCAGATTCGTCTGCATCAGGACCAAGTCAAAACGCAGGAAAGTCGTCCTGGAGCACCTGCCAGAATCATGCCAGCGGTGAATTGAAAGGGCAGGCAGCTGCAGCCACCGTCCTCTAGCAGTGCCAAGGCTGCGCACACAAGCCGGTTTCGTTCTTCGCCTCTCAGAAGCCAACCGCTCTGCCCGGCTGCCGAAGGCGAAGAAGCGGCTACTAGGTGCGCCGCTGACGAGAACCGCACTTGTAGGCTGCAAAGCGCGGCTTCGGCAGAAGGAAGCCGGCAACCGCCGCTTCCCAGCCGAGAGCTGCGGAGAGCCGAAGTCTGCGTCTCTAGTGGACGGCATCATAGCGAAAAGCTTTTCCAGCGTGTCTCGCAGGGAGAAAGCTTGCCAGCACAGTGCACGCATCCCGCCCTTGCCCAGAAACATGGATTTGCTGAACACTTGAAAAACACTGCTCTTTCCTAGGGAAGCTTCAAACTGCTGTCAGACATCTGTGCTCTCTGTTTTCTGCTGCCCTGCTCGTTCTAGAGGAGTGCACAGCTCACCCTGGCATTCAGTGCACAGCGAAGTCAACTGCAAAAAGCCAGCAGCTGCTCACTCCCAAGCACAAGGCGCTGTCTGTGTCTTTGCTCCCCGAGCAATTCAGCACAGCCCTTCTTTTCTGCAGCTGCCATCGAGTTCTCGGCAACTCGGAAGGTCAGGGTACGAACAAGAATTCTCCAGATTCGTCTGCATCAGGACCAAGTCAAAACGCAGGAAAGTCGTCCTGGATCACCTGCCGGAAGCATCCCAGAGGTGAACTGAAAGCGCAGGCAGTTGCAGCCACCGTCCTCTAGCAGTGCCAAGGCTGCGCACACAAGTCGGTTTCGTTCTTCGCCTCTAAGAAGCCAACCGCTCTGCCCGGCTGCCGGAGGCGAAGAAGCGGCTACTAGATGCACCGCTGACGTGAACCGCACTTGTAGGTTGCAAAGCGCGGCTTCGGCAGAAAGACGCCGGCAACCGCCGCTTCCCTGCCGACAGCTGCGGAGAGCTGGAATCTGCGTCTCTAGCGGACTGCATCATGGCGAAAAGCTTTTCCAGAGTGTCTCGCAGGGAGAAAGCTTGCCAGCACTGTGCACGCATCCCGCCCTTGCCCAGAAACATGGATCTGCTGAACACTCCAAAAACACTACTCTTTCCTAGGCAAGCTTCAAACTGCTGTCAGACATCTGTGCTCTCTGTTTTCTGCTGTCCTGCTCGTTGTAGAAGAGTGCACAGCTCCACCTGACATTCAGTGCACAGCGAAGTAAAGTGCAAAAAACCAACAGCTGCTCACTCCCAAACACAAGGCGCTGTCTGTGCCTTTGCTTCTTGAGCAACTCAGCGCAGCCCTTCTTTTCTGCAGCTGCCATCGAGTTCTCGGCAACTCGGAAGCTCAGTGTACGACCAAGAATTCTCCAGATTCGTCTGCATCAGGACCAAGTCAAAACGCAGGAAAGTCGTCCTGGAACACCTGCCAGAAGCATGCCAGCGGTGAATTGAAAGCGCAGGCAGCTGCAGCCACCGTCCTCTAGCAGTGCCAAGGCTGCGCACACAAGCCGGTTTCGTTCTTCGCCTCTCAGAAGCCAACCGCTCTGCCCGGCTGCCGGAGGCGAAGAAGCGACTACTAGGTGCACCGCTGACGTGAACAGCACTGGTAGGCTGCAAAGCGCGGCTTTGGCACAAGGACGCCGGCAACCGCCGCTTCCCTGCGGACAGCTGAAGAGAGCCGGAGTCTGCGTCTCTAGCGGACTGCATCTTAGCGAAAAGCTTTTCTAGTGTGTCTCGCAGGGAGAAAGCTTGCCAGCACAGTGCACGCATCCCGCACTTGCCTAGAAACATGGATTTGCTGAACACTCCAAAAACACTACTCTTTCCTAGGCAAGCTTCAAACTGCTGTCAGACATCTGTGCTCTCTGTTTTCTGCTGCCTTGCTCGTTGTAGAAGAGTGCACAGCTCCACCTAACATTCAGTGCACGGCGACGTCAACTGCAAAAAACCAGCAACTGCTCACTCCCAAACACAAGGCGCTGTCTATGTCCTTGCTTCCCGAGCAATTCAGCGCAGCCCTTCTTTTCTGCAGCTGCCATCGAGATCTCTGCAACTCGTAAACTCAGGGTACGAACAAGAAATCCCCAGATTCGTCTGCATCCGGACCAAGTCAAAACGCAGGAAAGTCGTCCTGGAGCACCTGCCAGAAGCATGCCAGCGGTGAACTGAAAGAGCAGGCAGCTGCGGCCACCGTCCTCTAGCAGTGCCAAGGCTGCGCACACAAGCCGGTTTCGTTCTTCGCCTCACAGAAGCCAACCGCTCTGCCGGCTGCCGAAGGCGAAGAAGCGGCTACTAGGTGCACCGCTGACGTGAACAGCACTTGTGCGCTTCAAAGCGCGGCTTCGGCAGAAAGACGCCGGCAACCGCCGCTTCCCTGCGACAGCTGCGGAGAGCCGGAATCTGCGTCTCTAGCGGACTGCATCATGGCGAAAAGCTTTTCTAGAGTGTCTCGCGGGGAGAAAGCTTGCCAGCACTGTGCACGCATCCCGCCCTTGCCCAGAAACATGGATCTGCTGAACACTCCAAAAACACTACTCTTTCCTAGGCAAGCTTCAAACTGCTGTCAGACATCTGTTCTCTCTGTTTTCTGCTGCCCTGCTCGTAGTAGAGGAGTGCACAGGTCACCCTGGCATTCAGTGCACAGCGAAGTCAATTGCAAAAACCAGCAGCTGCTCACTCCCAAACACAAGGCGCTGTCTATGTCCTTGCTTCCCGAGCAACTCAGCGCAGCCCTTCTTCTCTGCATCTCGGAAGCTCAGGGCACGAACAAGAATTCTCCAGATTCGTCTGCATCAGGACCAAGTCAAAACGCAGGAAAGTCGTCCTGGAGCACCTGCCAGAATCATGCCAGCGGTGAATTGAAAGGGCAGGCAGCTGCAGCCACCGTCCTCTAGCAGTGCCAAGGCTGCGCACACAAGCCGGTTTCGTTCTTCGCCTCTCAGAAGCCAACCGCTCTGCCCGGCTGCCGAAGGCGAAGAAGCGGCTACTAGGTGCGCCCTTAACGTGAACCGCACTTGTAGGCTGCAAAGCGCGGCTTCGACAGGAGGAAGCCGGCAAGCGCCGCTTCCCAGCCGAGAGCTGCGGAGAGCCGAAGTCTGCGTCTCTAGTGGACGGCATCATAGCGAAAAGCTTTTCCAGCGTGTCTCGCAGGGAGAAAGCTTGCCAGCACAGTGCACGCATCCCGCCCTTGCCCAGAAACATGGATTTGCTGAACAGTTGAAAAACACTGCTCTTTCCTAGGGAAGCTTCAAACTGATGTCAGACATCTGTGCTCTCTGTTTTCTGCTGCCCTGCTCGTTCTAGAGGAGTGCACAGCTCACCCTGGCATTCAGTGCACAGCGAAGTCAACTGCAAAAAACCAGCAGCTGCTCACTCCCAAACACAAGGCGCTGTCTGTGTCTTTGCTCCCCGAGCAATTCAGCACAGCCCTTCTTTTCTGCAGCTGCCATCGAGTTCTCGGCAACTCGGAAGGTCAGGGTACGAACAAGAATTCTCCAGATTCTTCTGCATCAGGACCAAGTCAAAACGCAGGAAAGTCGTCCTGGATCACCTGCCGGAAGCATCCCAGAGGTGAACTGAAAGCGCAGGCAGCTGCAGCCACCGTCCTCTAGCAGTGCCAAGGCTGCGCACACAAGCCGGTTTCGTTCTTCGCCTCTAAGAAGCCAACCGCTCTGCCCGGCTGCCGGAGGCGAAGAAGCGGCTACTCGGTGCACCGCTGACGTGAACAGCACTGGTAGGCTGCAAAGCGCGGCTTTGGCACAAGGACGCCGGCAACCGCCGCTTCCCTGCGGACAGCTGAAGAGAGCCGGAGTCTGCGTCTCTAGCGGACTGCATCTTAGCGAAAAGCTTTTTTAGTGTGTCTCGCAGGGAGAAAGCTTGCCAGCACAGTGCACGCATCCCGCACTTGCCCAGAAACATGGATTTGCTGAACACTCCAAAAACACTACTCTTTCCTAGGCAAGCTTCAAACTGCTGTCAGACATCTGTGCTCTCTGTTTTCTGCTGCCCTGCTCGTTGTAGAAGAGTGCACAGCTCCACCTAACATTCAGTGCACGGCGACGTCAACTGCAAAAAACCAGCAACTGCTCACTCCCAAACACAAGGCGCTGTCTATGTCCTTGCTTCCCGAGCAATTCAGCGCAGCCCTTCTTTTCTGCAGCTGACATCGAGATTTCTGCCACTCGTAAACTCAGGGTACGAACAAGAATTCTCCAGATTCGTCTGCATCCGGACCAAGTAATAAACGCAGGAAAGTCGTCCTGGAGCACCTGCCAGAAGCATGCCAGCGGTGAACTGAAAGCGCAGGCAGCTGCGGCCACCGTCCTCTAGCAGTGCCAAGGCTGCGCACACAAGCCGGTTTCGTTCTTCGCCTCACAGAAGCCAACCGCTCTGCCGGCTGCCGAAGGCGAAGAAGCGGCTACTAGGTGCACCGCTGACGTGAACAGCACTTGTGCGCTTCAAAGCGCGGCTTCGGCAGAAAGACGCCGGCAACCGCCGCTTCCCTGCGACAGCTGCGGAGAGCCGGAATCTGCGTCTCTAGCGGACTGCATCATGGCGAAAAGCTTTTCCAGAGTGTCTCGCGGGGAGAAAGCTTGCCAGCACTGTGCACGCATCCCGCCCTTGCCTAGAAACATGGATCTGCTGAACACTCCAAAAACACTACTCTTTCCTAGGCAAGCTTCAAACTGCTGTCAGACATCTGTGCTCTCTGTTTTCTGCTGTCCTGCTCGTTGTAGAAGAGTGCACAGCTCCACCTGACATTCATTGCACAGCGAAGTCAAGTGCAAAAAACCAACAGCTGCACACTCCCAAACACAAGGCGCTGTCTGTGTCTTTGCTTCTTGAGCAACTCAGCGCAGCCCTTCTTTTCTGCAGCTGCCATCGAGTTCTCGGCAACTCGGAAGCTCAGTGTACGACCAAGAATTCTCCAGATTCGTCTGCATCAGGACCAAGTCAAAACGCAGGAAAGTCGTCCTGGAGCACCTGCCAGAATCATGCCAGCGGTGAATTGAAAGGGCAGGCAGCTGCAGCCACCGTCCTCTAGCAGTGCCAAGGCTGCGCACACAAGCCGGTTTCGTTCTTCGGCTCTCAGAAGCCAACCGCTCTGCCCGGCTGCCGAAGGCGAAGAAGCGGCTACTAGGTGCGCCCCTGACGTGAACCGCACTTGTAGGCTGCAAAGCGCGGCTTCGGCAGGAGGAAGCCGGCAAGCGCCGCTTCCCAGCCGAGAGCTGCGGAGAGCCGAAGTCTGCGTCTCTAGTGGACGGCATCATAGCGAAAAGCTTTTCCAGCGTGTCTCGCAGGGAGAAAGCTTGCCAGCACAGTGCACGCATCCCGCCCTTGCCCAGAAACATGGATTTGCTGAACACTTGAAAAACACTGCTCTTTCCTAGGGAAGCTTCAAACTGCTGTCAGACATCTGTGCTCTCTGTTTTCTGCTGCCCTGCTCGTTCTAGAGGAGTGCACAGCTCACCCTGGCATTCAGTGCACAGCGAAGTCAACTTCAAAAAGCCAGCAGCTGCTCACTCCCAAACACAAGGCGCTGTCTGTGTCTTTGCTCCCCGAGCAATTCAGCACAGCCCTTCTTTTCTGCAGCTGCCATCGAGTTCTCGGCAACTCGGAAGGTCAGGGTACGAACAAGAATTCTCCAGATTCTTCTGCATCAGGACCAAGTCAAAACGCAGGAAAGTCGTCCTGGATCACCTGCCGGAAGCATCCCAGAGGTGAACTGAAAGCGCAGGCAGCTGCAGCCACCGTCCTCTAGCAGTGCCAAGGCTGCGCACACAAGCCGGTTTCGTTCTTCGCCTCTAAGAAGCCAACCGCTCTGCCCGGCTGCCGGAGGCGAAGAAGCGGCTACTAGGTGCACCGCTGACGTGAACAGCACTGGTAGGCTGCAAAGCGCGGCTTTGGCACAAGGACGCCGGCAACCGCCGCTTCCCTGCGGACAGCTGAAGAGAGCCGGAGTCTGCGTCTCTAGCGGACTGCATCATGGCGAAAAGCTTTTCCAGAGTGTCTCGCGGGGAGAAAGCTTGCCAGCACTGTGCACGCATCCCGCCCTTGCCTAGAAACATGGATCTGCTGAACACTCCAAAAACACTACTCTTTCCTAGGCAAGCTTCAAACTGCTGTCAGACATCTGTGCTCTCTGTTTTCTGCTGTCCTGCTCGTTGTAGAAGAGTGCACAGCTCCACCTGACATTCATTGCACAGCGAAGTCAAGTGCAAAAAACCAACAGCTGCACACTCCCAAACACAAGGCGCTGTCTGTGTCTTTGCTTCTTGAGCAACTCAGCGCAGCCCTTCTTTTCTGCAGCTGCCATCGAGTTCTCGGCAACTCGGAAGCTCAGTGTACGACCAAGAATTCTGCAGATTCGTCTGCATCAGGATTAAGTCAAAACGCAGGAAAGTCGTCCTGGAGCACCTGCCAGAATCATGCCAGCGGTGAATTGAAAGGGCAGGCAGCTGCAGCCACCGTCCTCTAGCAGTGCCAAGGCTGCGCACACAAGCCGGTTTCGTTCTTCGCCTCTCAGAAGCCAACCGCTCTGCCCGGCTGCCGGAGGCGAAGAAGCGACTACTAGGTGCACCGCTGACGTGATCAGCACTGGTAGGCTGCAAAGCGCGGTTTTGGCACAAGGACGCCGGCAACCGCCGCTTCCCTGCGGACAGCTGAAGAGAGCCGGAGTCTGCGTCTCTAGCGGACTGCATCTTAGCGAAAAGCTTTTCTAGTGTGTCTCGCAGGGAGAAAGCTTGCCAGCACTGTGCACGCATCCCGCCCTTGCCCAGAAACATGGATTTGCTGAACACTTGAAAAACACTGCTCTTTCCTAGGGAAGCTTCAAACTGCTGTCAGACATCTGTGCTCTCTGTTTTCTGCTGCCCTGCTCGTTCTAGAGGAGTGCACAGCTCACCCTGGCATTCAGTGCACAGCGAAGTCAACTGCAAAAAGCCAGCAGCTGCTCACTCCCAAACACAAGGCGCTGTCTGTGTCTTTGCTCCCCGAGCAATTCAGCACAGCCCTTCTTTTCTGCAGCTGCCATCGAGTTCTCGGCAACTCGGAAGGTCAGGGTACGACCAAGAATTCTCCAGATTCTTCTGCATCAGGACCAAGTCAAAACGCAGGAAAGTCGTCCTGGATCACCTGCTGGAAGCATCCCAGAGGTGAACTGAAAGCGCAGGCAGCTGCAGCCACCGTCCTCTAGCAGTGCCAAGGCTGCGCACACAAGCCGGTTTCGTTCTTCGCCTCTAAGAAGCCAACCGCTCTGCCCGGCTGCCGGAGGCGAAGAAGCGGCTACTAGATGCACCGCTGACGTGAACCGCACTTGTAGGTTGCAAAGCGCGGCTTCGGCAGAAAGACGCCGGCAACCGCCGCTTCCCTGCCGACAGCTGCGGAGAGCTGGAATCTGCGTCTCTAGCGGACTGCATCATGGCGAAAAGCTTTTCCAGAGTGTCTCGCAGGGAGAAAGCTTGCCAGCACTGTGCACGCATCCCGCCCTTGCCCAGAAACATGGATCTGCTGAACACTCC
The DNA here is from genome assembly GCF_048771995.1 of Taeniopygia guttata. NCBI lineage: Eukaryota > Metazoa > Chordata > Aves > Passeriformes > Estrildidae > Taeniopygia > Taeniopygia guttata. The sequence goes on from NC_133028.1 coordinate 56,194,328, forward strand.
AAAAACACTACTCTTTCCTAGGCAAGCTTCAAACTGCTGTCAGACATCTGTGCTCTCTGTTTTCTGCTGTCCTGCTCGTTGTAGAAGAGTGCACAGCTCTACCTGACATTCAGTGCACAGCGAAGTCAAGTGCAAAAAACCAACAGCTGCACACTCCCAAACACAAGGCGCTGTCTGTGTCTTTGCTTCTTGAGCAACTCAGCGCAGCCCTTCTTCTCTGCATCTCGGAAGCTCAGGGCACGAACAAGAATTCTCCAGATTCGTCTGCATCAGGACCAAGTCAAAACCCAGGAAAGTCGTCCTGGAGCACCTGCCAGAATCATGCCAGCGGTGAATTGAAAGGGCAGGCAGCTGCAGCCACCGTCCTCTAGCAGTGCCAAGGCTGCGCACACAAGCCGGTTTCGTTCTTCGCCTCTCAGAAGCCAACCGCTCTGCCCGGCTGCCGAAGGCGAAGAAGCGGCTACTAGGTGCGCCGCTGACGTGAACCGCACTTGTAGGCTGCAAAGCGCGGCTTCGGCAGAAGGAAGCCGGCAAGCGCCGCTTCCCAGCCGAGAGCTGCGGAGAGCCGAAGTCTGCGTCTCTAGTGGACGGCATCATAGCGAAAAGCTTTTCCAGCGTGTCTCGCAGGGAGAAAGCTTGCCAGCACAGTGCACGCATCCCGCCCTTGCCCAGAAACATGGATTTGCTGAACACGTCAAAAACACTGCTCTTTCCTAGGCAAGCTTCAAACTGCTGTCAGACATCTGTGCTCTCTGTTTTCTGCTGCCCTGCTCGTTCTAGAGGAGTGCAGAGCTCACCCTGGCATTCAGTGCACAGCGAAGTCAACTGCAAAAAGCCAGCAGCTGCTCACTCCCAAACACAAGGCGCTGTCTGTGTCTTTGCTTCCCGAGCAATTCAGCGCAGCCCTTCTTTTCTGCAGCTGCCATCGAGATTTCTGCCACTCGTAAACTCAGGGTACGAACAAGAATTCTCCAGATTCGTCTGCATCAGGACCAAGTCAAAACGCAGGAAAGTCTTTCTGGGGCACCTGCCGGAAGCATCCCAGAGGTGAACTGAAAGGACTGGCAGCTGCAGCCACCGTCCTCTAGCAGTGCCAAGGCTGTGCACACAAGCCGGTTTCGTTCTTCGCCTCTAAGAAGCCAACCGCTCTGCCCGGCTGCCGGAGGCGAAGAAGCGGCTACTAGGTGCACCGCTGACGTGAACCGCACTTGAAGGCTGCAAAGCGCGGCTTCGGCAGAAAGAAGCCGGCAACCGCCGCTTCCCTGCGACAGCTGCGGAGAGCCGGAATCTTCGTCTCTGGCGGACTGCATCATGGCGAAAAGCTTTTCCAGAGTGTCTCGCAGGGAGAAAGCCTGCCAGCACTGTGCACGCATACCGCCCTTGCCCAGAAACATGGATCTGCTGAACACTCCAAATACACTACTCTTTCCTAGGCAAGCTTCAAACTGCTGTCAGACATCTGTGCTCTCTGTTTTCTGCTGTCCTGCTCGTTGTAGAAGAGTGCACAGCTCCACCTGACATTCAGTGCACGGCGAAGTCAACTGCATAAAACCAGCAGCTGGTCCCTCCCAAACATAAGGCGCTGTCTATGTCCTTGCTCCCCGAGCAATTCAGCACAGCCCTTCTTTTCTGCAGCTGCCATCGAGTTCTCGGCAACTCGGAAGGTCAGGGTACGAACAAGAATTCTCCAGATTCGTCTGCATCAGGACCAAGTCAAAACGCAGAAAAGTCGGCCTGGAGTACCTGCCGGAAGCATCCCAGAGGTGAACTGAAAGCGCAGGCAGCTGCAGCCACCGTCCTCTAGCAGTGCCAAGGCTGCGCACACAAGCCGGTTTCGTTCTTCGCCTCTAAGAAGCCAACCGCTCTGCCCGGCTGCCGGAGGCGAAGAAGCGGCTACTAGATGCACCGCTGACGTGAACCGCACTTGTAGGTTGCAAAGCGCGGCTTCGGCAGAAAGACGCCGGCAACCGCCGCTTCCCTGCCGACAGCTGCGGAGAGCTGGAATCTGCGTCTCTAGCGGACTGCATCATGGCGAAAAGCTTTTCCAGAGTGTCTCGCAGGGAGAAAGCTTGCCAGCACTGTGCACGCATCCCGCCCTTGCCCAGAAACATGGATCTGCTGAACACTCCAAAAACACTACTCTTTCCTAGGCAAGCTTCAAACTGCTGTCAGACATCTGTGCTCTCTGTTTTCTGCTGTCCTGCTCGTTGTAGAAGAGTGCACAGCTCCACCTGACATTCAGTGCACCGCGAAGTCTACCGCAAAAATTAGCAGCTGCTCACTCCCAAACACAAGGCGCTGTCTATGTCCTTGCTTCCCGAGAAACTCAGCGCGGCCCTTCTTCTCTGCATCTCGGAAGCTCAGGGCACGAACAAGAATTCTCCAGATTCGTCTGCATCAGGACCAAGTCAAAACGCAGGAAAGTCGTCCTGGAGCACCTGCCAGAAGCATGCCAGCGGTGAATTAAAAGCGCAGGCAGCTGCAGCCACCGTCCTCTAGCAGTGCCAAGGCTGCGCACACAAGCCGGTTTTGTTCTTCGCCTCTAAGAAGCCAACGTCTCTGCCCGGCTTCCGGAGGCGAAGAAGCGTCTACTAGGTGCACCGCTGACGTGAACCGCACTTGTAGGCTGCAAAGCGCGGCTTCGGCAGAAAGACGCCGGCAACCGCCGCTTCCCAGCCGAGAGCTGCGGAGAGCCGGAGTCTGCGTCTCTAGTGGACGGCATCATAGCGAAAAGCTTTTCAAGCGTGTCTCGCAGGGAGAAAGCTTGCCAGCACAGTGCACGCATCCCGCCCTTGCCCAGAAACATGGATTTGCTGAACACTTCAAAAACACTCTTCTTTTCTAGGCAAGCTTCAAACTGCTGTCAGACATCTGTGCTCTCTGATTTCTGCTGCCCTGCTCGTTCTAGAGGAGTGCACAGCTCACCCTGGCATTCAGTGCACAGCGAAGTCAACTGCAAAAAGCCAGCAGCTGCTCACTCCCAAACACAAGGCGCTGTCTGTGTCTTTGCTTCCCGAGCAATTCAGCGCAGCCCTTCTTTTCTGCAGCTGCCATCGAGATTTCTGCCACTCGTAAACTCAGGGTACGAACAAGAATTCTCCAGATTCGTCTGCATCAGGACCAAGTCAAAACGCAGGAAAGTCTTTCTGGGGCACCTGCCGGAAGCATCCCAGAGGTGAACTGAAAGGACTGGCAGCTGCAGCCACCGTCCTCTAGCAGTGCCAAGGCTGTGCACACAAGCCGGTTTCGTTCTTCGCCTCTAAGAAGCCAACCGCTCTGCCCGGCTGCCGGAGGCGAAGAAGCGGCTACTAGGTGCACCGCTGACGTGAACCGCACTTGAAGGCTGCAAAGCGCGGCTTCGGCAGAAAGAAGCCGGCAACCGCCGCTTCCCTGCGACAGCTGCGGAGAGCCGGAATCTTCGTCTCTGGCGGACTGCATCATGGCGAAAAGCTTTTCCAGAGTGTCTCGCAGGGAGAAAGCCTGCCAGCACAGTGCACGCATACCGCCCTTGCCCAGAAACATGGATCTGCTGAACACTCCAAAAACACTACTCTTTCCTAGGCAAGCTTCAAACTGCTGTCAGACATCTGTGCTCTCTGTTTTCTGCTGTCCTGCTCGTTGTAGAAGAGTGCACAGCTCCACCTGACATTCAGTGCACGGCGAAGTCAACTGCATAAAACCAGCAGCTGGTCCCTCCCAAACATAAGGCGCTGTCTATGTCCTTGCTCCCCGAGCAATTCAGCACAGCCCTTCTTTTCTGCAGCTGCCATCGAGTTCTCGGCAACTCGGAAGGTCAGGGTACGAACAAGAATTCTCCAGATTCGTCTGCATCAGGACCAAGTCAAAACGCAGGAAAGTCGTCCTGGAGCACCTGCCAGAAGCATGCCAGCGGTGAATTAAAAGCGCAGGCAGCTGCAGCCACCGTCCTCTAGCAGTGCCAAGGCTGCGCACACAAGCCGGTTTTGTTCTTCGCCTCTAAGAAGCCAACGTCTCTGCCCGGCTTCCGGAGGCGAAGAAGCGTCTACTAGGTGCACCGCTGACGTGAACCGCACTTGTAGGCTGCAAAGCGCGGCTTCGGCAGAAAGACGCCGGCAACCGCCGCTTCCCAGCCGAGAGCTGCGGAGAGCCGGAGTCTGCGTCTCTAGTGGACGGCATCATAGCGAAAAGCTTTTCCAGCGTGTCTCGCAGGGAGAAAGCTTGCCAGCACAGTGCACGCATCCCGCCCTTGCCCAGAAACATGGATTTGCTGAACACTTCAAAAACACTCTTCTTTTCTAGGCAAGCTTCAAACTGCTGTCAGACATCTGTGCTCTCTGATTTCTGCTGCCCTGCTCGTTCTAGAGGAGTGCACAGCTCACCCTGGCATTCAGTGCACAGCGAAGTCAACTGCAAAAAGCCAGCAGCTGCTCACTCCCAAACACAAGGCGCTGTCTGTGTCTTTGCTTCCCGAGCAATTCAGCGCAGCCCTTCTTTTCTGCAGGTGCCATCGAGATTTCTGCCACTCGTAAATTCAGGGTACGACCAAGAATTCTCCAGATTCGTCTGCATCAGGACCAAGTCAAAACGCAGGAAAGTCTTTCTGGGGCACCTGCCGGAAGCATCCCAGAGGTGAACTGAAAGGACTGGCAGCTGCAGCCACCGTCCTCTAGCAGTGCCAAGGCTGCGCACACAAGCCGGTTTCGTTCTTCGCCTCTAAGAAGCCAACCGCTCTGCCCGGCTGCCGGAGGCGAAGAAGCGGCTACTAGATGCACCGCTGACGTGAACCGCACTTGTAGGTTGCAAAGCGCGGCTTCGGCAGAAAGACGCCGGCAACCGCCGCTTCCCTGCCGACAGCTGCGGAGAGCTGGAATCTGCGTCTCTAGCGGACTGCATCATGGCGAAAAGCTTTTCCAGAGTGTCTCGCAGGGAGAAAGCTTGCCAGCACTGTGCACGCATCCCGCCCTTGCCCAGAAACATGGATCTGCTGAACACTCCAAAAACACTACTCTTTCCTAGGCAAGCTTCAAACTGCTGTCAGACATCTGTGCTCTCTGTTTTCTGCTGTCCTGCTCGTTGTAGAAGAGTGCACAGCTCCAGCTGACATTCAGTGCACCGCGAAGTCTACCGCAAAAATTAGCAGCTGCCCACTCCCAAACACAAGGCGCTGTCTATGTCCTTGCTTCCCGAGAAACTCAGCGCAGCCCTTCTTCTCTGCATCTCGGAAGCTCAGGGCACGAACAAGAATTCTCCAGATTCGTCTGCATCAGGACCAAGTCAAAACGCAGGAAAGTCGTCCTGGAGCACCTGCCAGAAGCATGCCAGCGGTGAATTAAAAGCGCAGGCAGCTGCAGCCATCGTCCTCTAGCAGTGCCAAGGCTGCGCACACAAGCCGGTTTTGTTCTTCGCCTCTAAGAGGCCAACGTCTCTGCCCGGCTTCTGGAGGCGAAGAAGCGTCTACTAGGTGCACCGCTGACGTGAACCGCACTTGTAGGCTGCAAAGCGCGGCTTCGGCAGAAAGACGCCGGCAACCGCCGCTTTCCCTGCGGACAGCTGCGGAGAGCCGAAGACTGCGTCTCTAGCGGACTGCATCATAGCGAAAAGCTTTTCCAGCGTGTCTCGCAGGGAGAAAGCTTGCCAGCACAGTGCACGCATCCCGCCCTTGCCCAGAAACATATATTTGCTGAACACTCCAAAAACACTACTCTTTCCTAGGCAAGCTTCAAACTGCTGTCAGACATCTGTGCTCTCTGTTTTCTGCTGCCCTGCTCGTTCTAGAGGAGTGCAGAGCTCACCCTGGCATTCAGTGCACAGCGAAGTCAACTGCAAAAAGCCAGCAGCTGCTCACTCCCAAACACAAGGCGCTGTCTGTGTCTTTGCTTCCCGAGCAATTCAGCGCAGCCCTTCTTTTCTGCAGCTGCCATCGAGATTTCTGCCACTCGTAAACTCAGGGTACGACCAAGAATTCTCCAGATTCGTCTGCATCAGGACCAAGTCAAAACGCAGGAAAGTCTTTCTGGGGCACCTGCCGGAAGCATCCCAGAGGTGAACTGAAAGGACTGGCAGCTGCAGCCACCGTCCTCTAGCAGTGCCAAGGCTGCGCACACAAGCCGGTTTCGTTCTTCGCCTCTAAGAAGCCAACCGCTCTGCCCGGCTGCCGGAGGCGAAGAAGCGGCTACTAGATGCACCGCTGACGTGAACCGCACTTGTAGGTTGCAAAGCGCGGCTTCGGCAGAAAGACGCCGGCAACCGCCGCTTCCCTGCCGACAGCTGCGGAGAGCTGGAATCTGCGTCTCTAGCGGACTGCATCATGGCGAAAAGCTTTTCCAGAGTGTCTCGCAGGGAGAAAGCTTGCCAGCACTGTGCACGCATCCCGCCCTTGCCCAGAAACATGGATCTGCTGAACACTCCAAAAACACTACTCTTTCCTAGGCAAGCTTCAAACTGCTGTCAGACATCTGTGCTCTCTGTTTTCTGCTGTCCTGCTCGTTGTAGAAGAGTGCACAGCTCCACCTGACATTCAGTGCACCGCGAAGTCTACCGCAAAAATTAGCAGCTGCTCACTCCCAAACACAAGGCGCTGTCTATGTCCTTGCTTCCCGAGAAACTCAGCGCGGCCCTTCTTCTCTGCATCTCGGAAGCTCAGGGCACGAACAAGAATTCTCCAGATTCGTCTGCATCAGGACCAAGTCAAAACGCAGGAAAGTCGTCCTGGAGCACCTGCCAGAAGCATGCCAGCGGTGAATTAAAAGCGCAGGCAGCTGCAGCCACCGTCCTCTAGCAGTGCCAAGGCTGCGCACACAAGCCGGTTTTGTTCTTCGCCTCTAAGAAGCCAACGTCTCTGCCCGGCTTCCGGAGGCGAAGAAGCGTCTACTAGGTGCACCGCTGACGTGAACCGCACTTGTAGGCTGCAAAGCGCGGCTTCGGCAGAAAGACGCCGGCAACCGCCGCTTCCCAGCCGAGAGCTGCGGAGAGCCGGAGTCTGCGTCTCTAGTGGACGGCATCATAGCGAAAAGCTTTTCAAGCGTGTCTCGCAGGGAGAAAGCTTGCCAGCACAGTGCACGCATCCCGCCCTTGCCCAGAAACATGGATTTGCTGAACACTTCAAAAACACTCTTCTTTTCTAGGCAAGCTTCAAACTGCTGTCAGACATCTGTGCTCTCTGATTTCTGCTGCCCTGCTCGTTCTAGAGGAGTGCAGAGCTCACCCTGGCATTCAGTGCACAGCGAAGTCAACTGCAAAAAGCCAGCAGCTGCTCACTCCCAAACACAAGGCGCTGTCTGTGTCTTTGCTTCCCGAGCAATTCAGCGCAGCCCTTCTTTTCTGCAGCTGCCATCGAGATTTCTGCCACTCGTAAACTCAGGGTACGACCAAGAATTCTCCAGATTCGTCTGCATCAGGACCAAGTCAAAACGCAGGAAAGTCTTTCTGGGGCACCTGCCGGAAGCATCCCAGAGGTGAACTGAAAGGACTGGCAGCTGCAGCCACCGTCCTCTAGCAGTGCCAAGGCTGCGCACACAAGCCGGTTTCGTTCTTCGCCTCTCAGAAGCCAACCGCTCTGCCCGGCTGCCGAAGGCGAAGAAGCGGCTACTAGGTGCGCCGCTGACGTGAACCGCACTTGTAGGCTGCAAAGCGCGGCTTCGGCAGAAGGAAGCCGGCAAGCGCCGCTTCCCAGCCGAGAGCTGCGGAGAGCCGAAGTCTGCGTCTCTAGTGGACGGCATCATAGCGAAAAGCTTTTCCAGCGTGTCTCGCAGGGAGAAAGCTTGCCAGCACAGTGCACGCATCCCGCCCTTGCCCAGAAACATGGATTTGCTGAACACTTCAAAAACACTGCTCTTTCCAAGGCAAGCTTCAAACTGCTGTCAGACATCTGTGCTCTCTGTTTTCTGCTGCCCTGCTCGTTCTAGAGGAGTGCAGAGCTCACCCTGGCATTCAGTGCACAGCGAAGTCAACTGCAAAAAGCCAGCAGCTGCTCACTCCCAAACACAAGGCGCTGTCTGTGTCATTGCTTCCCGAGCAATTCAGCGCAGCCCTTCTTTTCTGCAGCTGCCATCGAGATTTCTGCCACTCGTAAACTCAGGGTACGACCAAGAATTCTCCAGATTCGTCTGCATCAGGACCAAGTCAAAACGCAGGAAAGTCTTTCTGGGGCACCTGCCGGAAGCATCCCAGAGGTGAACTGAAAGGACTGGCAGCTGCAGCCACCGTCCTCTAGCAGTGCCAAGGCTGTGCACACAAGCCGGTTTCGTTCTTCGCCTCTAAGAAGCCAACCGCTCTGCCCGGCTGCCGGAGGCGAAGAAGCGGCTACTAGGTGCACCGCTGACGTGAACCGCACTTGAAGGCTGCAAAGCGCGGCTTCGGCAGAAAGAAGCCGGCAACCGCCGCTTCCCTGCGACAGCTGCGGAGAGCCGGAATCTTCGTCTCTGGCGGACTGCATCATGGCGAAAAGCTTTTCCAGAGTGTCTCGCAGGGAGAAAGCCTGCCAGCACAGTGCACGCATACCGCCCTTGCCCAGAAACATGGATCTGCTGAACACTCCAAAAACACTACTCTTTCCTAGGCAAGCTTCAAACTGCTGTCAGACATCTGTGCTCTCTGTTTTCTGCTGTCCTGCTCGTTGTAGAAGAGTGCACAGCTCCACCTGACATTCAGTGCACGGCGAAGTCAACTGCATAAAACCAGCAGCTGGTCCCTCCCAAACATAAGGCGCTGTCTATGTCCTTGCTCCCCGAGCAATTCAGCACAGCCCTTCTTTTCTGCAGCTGCCATCGAGTTCTCGGCAACTCGGAAGGTCAGGGTACGAACAAGAATTCTCCAGATTCGTCTGCATCAGGACCAAGTCAAAACGCAGAAAAGTCGGCCTGGAGCACCTGCCAGAAGCATGCCAGCGGTGAATTAAAAGCGCAGGCAGCTGCAGCCACCGTCCTCTAGCAGTGCCAAGGCTGCGCACACAAGCCGGTTTTGTTCTTCGCCTCTAAGAAGCCAACGTCTCTGCCCGGCTTCCGGAGGCGAAGAAGCGTCTACTAGGTGCACCGCTGACGTGAACCGCACTTGTAGGCTGCAAAGCGCGGCTTCGGCAGAAGGAAGCCGGCAACCGCCGCTTCCCAGCCGAGAGCTGCGGAGAGCCGGAGTCTGCGTCTCTAGTGGACGGCATCATAGCGAAAAGCTTTTCCAGCGTGTCTCGCAGGGAGAAAGCTTGCCAGCACAGTGCACGCATCCCGCCCTTGCCCAGAAACATGGATTTGCTGAACACTTCAAAAACACTCTTCTTTTCTAGGCAAGCTTTAAACTGCTGTCAGACATCTGTGCTCTCTGATTTCTGCTGCCCTGCTCGTTCTAGAGGAGTGCACAGCTCACCCTGGCATTCAGTGCACAGCGAAGTCAACTGCAAAAAGCCAGCAGCTGCTCACTCCCAAACACAAGGCGCTGTCTGTGTCTTTGCTTCCCGAGCAATTCAGCGCAGCCCTTCTTTTCTGCAGCTGCCATCGAGATTTCTGCCACTCGTAAACTCAGGGTACGACCAAGAATTCTCCAGATTCGTCTGCATCAGGACCAAGTCAAAACGCAGGAAAGTCTTTCTGGGGCACCTGCCGGAAGCATCCCAGAGGTGAACTGAAAGGACTGGCAGCTGCAGCCACCGTCCTCTAGCAGTGCCAAGGCTGTGCACACAAGCCGGTTTCGTTCTTCGCCTCTAAGAAGCCAACCGCTCTGCCCGGCTGCCGGAGGCGAAGAAGCGGCTACTAGGTGCACCGCTGACGTGAACCGCACTTGAAGGCTGCAAAGCGCGGCTTCGGCAGAAAGAAGCCGGCAACCGCCGCTTCCCTGCGACAGCTGCGGAGAGCCGGAATCTTCGTCTCTGGCGGACTGCATCATGGCGAAAAGCTTTTCCAGAGTGTCTCGCAGGGAGAAAGCTTGCCAGCACTGTGCACGCATCCCGCCCTTGCCCAGAAACATGGATCTGCTGAACACTCCAAAAACACTACTCTTTCCTAGGCAAGCTTCAAACTGCTGTCAGACATCTGTGCTCTCTGTTTTCTGCTGTCCTGCTCGTTGTAGAAGAGTGCACAGCTCCACCTGACATTCAGTGCACCGCGAAGTCTACCGCAAAAATTAGCAGCTGCTCACTCCCAAACACAAGGCGCTGTCTATGTCCTTGCTTCCCGAGAAACTCAGCGCGGCCCTTCTTCTCTGCATCTCGGAAGCTCAGGGCACGAACAAGAATTCTCCAGATTCGTCTGCATCAGGACCAAGTCAAAACGCAGGAAAGTCGTCCTGGAGCACCTGCCAGAAGCATGCCAGCGGTGAATTAAAAGCGCAGGCAGCTGCAGCCACCGTCCTCTAGCAGTGCCAAGGCTGCGCACACAAGCCGGTTTTGTTCTTCGCCTCTAAGAAGCCAACGTCTCTGCCCGGCTTCCGGAGGCGAAGAAGCGTCTACTAGGTGCACCGCTGACGTGAACCGCACTTGTAGGCTGCAAAGCGCGGCTTCGGCAGAAGGAAGCCGGCAACCGCCGCTTCCCAGCCGAGAGCTGCGGAGAGCCGGAGTCTGCGTCTCTAGTGGACGGCATCATAGCGAAAAGCTTTTCCAGCGTGTCTCGCAGGGAGAAAGCTTGCCAGCACAGTGCACGCATCCCGCCCTTGCCCAGAAACATGGATTTGCTGAACACTTCAAAAACACTCTTCTTTTCTAGGCAAGCTTCAAACTGCTGTCAGACATCTGTGCTCTCTGATTTCTGCTGCCCTGCTCGTTCTAGAGGAGTGCACAGCTCACCCTGGCATTCAGTGCACAGCGAAGTCAACTGCAAAAAGCCAGCAGCTGCTCACTCCCAAACACAAGGCGCTGTCTGTGTCTTTGCTTCCCGAGCAATTCAGCGCAGCCCTTCTTTTCTGCAGCTGCCATCGAGATTTCTGCCACTCGTAAACTCAGGGTACGACCAAGAATTCTCCAGATTCGTCTGCATCAGGACCAAGTCAAAACGCAGGAAAGTCTTTCTGGGGCACCTGCCGGAAGCATCCCAGAGGTGAACTGAAAGGACTGGCAGCTGCAGCCACCGTCCTCTAGCAGTGCCAAGGCTGCGCACACAAGCCGGTTTCGTTCTTCGCCTCTAAGAAGCCAACCGCTCTGCCCGGCTGCCGGAGGCGAAGAAGCGGCTACTAGATGCACCGCTGACGTGAACCGCACTTGTAGGTTGCAAAGCGCGGCTTCGGCAGAAAGACGCCGGCAACCGCCGCTTCCCTGCCGACAGCTGCGGAGAGCTGGAATCTGCGTCTCTAGCGGACTGCATCATGGCGAAAAGCTTTTCCAGAGTGTCTCGCAGGGAGAAAGCTTGCCAGCACTGTGCACGCATCCCGCCCTTGCCCAGAAACATGGATCTGCTGAACACTCCAAAAACACTACTCTTTCCTAGGCAAGCTTCAAACTGCTGTCAGACATCTGTGCTCTCTGTTTTCTGCTGTCCTGCTCGTTGTAGAAGAGTGCACAGCTCTACCTGACATTCAGTGCACAGCGAAGTCAAGTGCAAAAAACCAACAGCTGCTCACTCCCAAACACAAGGCGCTGTCTGTGTCTTTGCCTCCCGAGCAACTCAGCGCAGCCCTTCTTCTCTGCATCTCGGAAGCTCAGGGCACGAACAAGAATTCTCCAGATTCGTCTGCATCAGGACCAAGTCAAAACGCAGGAAAGTCGTCCTGGAGCACCTGCCAGAATCATGCCAGCGGTGAATTGAAAGGGCAGGCAGCTGCAGCCACCGTCCTCTAGCAGTGCCAAGGCTGCGCACACAAGCCGGTTTCGTTCTTCGCCTCTCAGAAGCCAACCGCTCTGCCCGGCTGCCGAAGGCGAAGAAGCGGCTACTAGGTGCGCCGCTGACGTGAACCGCACTTGTAGGCTGCAAAGCGCGGCTTCGGCAGAAGGAAGCCGGCAAGCGCCGCTTCCCAGCCGAGAGCTGCGGAGAGCCGAAGTCTGCGTCTCTAGTGGACGGCATCATGGCGAAAAGCTTTTCCAGAGTGTCTCGCAGGGAGAAAGCTTGCCAGCACAGTGCACGCATCCCGCCCTTGCCCAGAAACATGGATCTGCTGAACACTCCAAAAACACTACTCTTTCCTAGGCAAGCTTCAAACTGCTGTCAGACATCTGTGCTCTCTGTTTTCTGCTGCCCTGCTCGTTCTAGAGGAGTGCAGAGCTCACCCTGGCATTCGGTGCACGGCGAAGTCAACTGCAAAAAACCAGCAGCTGCTCACTCCCAAACACAAGGCGCTGCCTATGTCCTTGCTTCCCAAGCAATTCAGCACAGCCCTTCGTTTCTGCAGCTGCCATCGAGTTCTCTGCAACTCGGAAGCTCAGTGTACGAACAAGAATTCTCCAGATGCGTCTGCATCAGGACCAAGTCAAAACGCAGAAATGTCGTCCTGGAGTACCTGCCGGAAGCATCCCAGAGGTGAACTGAAAGCGCAGGCAGCTGCAGCCACCGTCGTCTAGCAGTGCCAAGGCTGCGCACACAAGCCGGTTTCGTTCTTCGCCTCTCAGAAGTCAACCGCTCTGCCCGGCTGCCGGAGGCGAAGAAGCGGCTACTAGGTGCACCGCTGACGTGAACCGCACTTGTAGGCTGCAAAGCGCGGCTTCGGCAGAAAGACGTCGGCAACCGCCGCTTCCCTGCCGACAGCTGCGGAGAGCCGGAATCTGCGTCTCTAGCGGACTGCATCATGGCGAAACGCTTTTCCAGAGTGTCTTGCAGGGAGAAAGCTTGCCAGCACTGTGCACGCATCCCGCCTATGCCCAGAAACATGGATCTGCTGAACACTCCAAAAACACTACTCTTTCCTAGGCAAGCTTCAAACTGCTGTCAGACATCTGTGCTCTCTGTTTTCTGCTGCCTTGCTCGTTGTAGAAGAGTGCACAGCTTGCCCTGACATTCAGTGCACAGCGCAGTCAACTGCAAAAAACCAGCAGCTGCTCACTCCCAAACACAGGGCGCTGTCTGTGTCTTTGCTTCCCGAGCACTTCAGCGCAGCCCTTCTTTTCTGCAGCTGCCATCGAGATTTCTGCCACTCGTAAACTCAGGGTACGACCAAGAATTCTCCACATTCGTATGCATCCGGACCAAGTCAAAACGCAGGAAAGTCGTCCTGTAACACCTGCCAGAAGCATGCCAGCGGTGAATTGAAAGCGCAGGCAGCTGCAGCCACCGTCCTCTAGCAGTGCCAAGGCTGCGCACACAAGCCGGTTTCGTTCTTCGCCTCTCAGAGGCCAACCGCTCTGCCCGGCTGCCGGAGGCGAAGAAGCGGCTACTAGGTGCACCGCTGACGTGAACCGCACTGGTAGGCTGCAAAGCGCGGCTTCGGCACAAGGACGCCGGCAACCGCCGCTTCCCTGCGGACAGCTGCGGAGAGCCGAAGTTTGCGTCTCTAGCGAACTGCATCATGGCGAAAAGCTTTTCCAGAGTGTCTCGCAGGGAGAAAGCCTGCCAGCACAGTGCACGCATCCCGCCCTTGCCCAGAAACATGGATCTGCTGAACACTCCAAAAACACTACTCTTTCCTAGGCAAGCTTCAAACTGCTGTCAGACATCTGTGCTCTCTGTTTTCTGCTGTCCTGCTCGTTGTAGAAGAGTGCACAGCTCCACCTGACATTCAGTGCACGGCGAAGTCAACCGCAAAAAACCAGCAGCTGGTCCCTCCCAAACACAAGGCGCTGTCTATGTCCTTGCTTCCCGAGCAATTCAGCACAGCCCTTCTTTTCTGCAGCTGCCATCGAGTTCTCTGCAACACGGACGCTCAGTGTACGAACAAGAATTCTCCAGATTCGTCTGCATCAGGACCAAGTCAAAACGCAGAAAAGTCGTCCTGGAGCACCTGCCGGAAGCATGCCAGCGGTGAACTGAAAGGGCTGGCAGCTGCTGCCACCGTCCTCTAGCAGTGCCAAGGCTGCGCACACAAGCCGGTTTCGTTCTTCGCCTCTAAGAAGCCAACCGCTCTGCCCGGCTGCCGAAGGCGAAGAAGCGGCTACTAGGTGCACCGCTGACGTGAACCGCACTTGTAGGCTGCAAAGCGCGGCTTCGGCACAAGGACGCCGGCAAGCGTCGCTTGTGTGCGGACAGCTGAAGAGAGCCGGAGTCTGCGTCTCTAGCGGACTGCATCTTGGCGAAAAGCTTTTCTAGTGTGTCTCCCAGGGAGAAAGCTTGCCAGCACAGTGCACGCATCCCGCCCTTGCCCAGAAACATGGATTTGCTGAACACTCCAAAAACACTACTCTTTCCTAGGCAAGCTTCAAACTGCTGTCAGACATCTGTGCTCTCTGTTTTCTGCTGCCTTGCTCGTTGTAGAAGAGTGCAGAGCTCACCCTGACATTCAGTGCACAGCGAAGTCAACTGCAAAAAACCAGCAGCTGCTCACTCCCAAACACAAGGCGCTGTCTGTGTCTTTGCTTCTTGAGCAATTCAGCGCAGCCCTTCTTTTCTGCAGCTGCCATCGAGATTTCTGCCACTCGTAAACTCAGGGTACGAACAAGAATTCTCCAGATTCGTCTGCATCAGGACCAAGTCAAAACGCAGGAAAGTCGTCCTGGAACACCTGCCAGAAGCAAGCCAGCGGTGAATTGAAAGCGCAGGCAGCTGCAGCCACCGTCCTCTAGCAGTGCCAAGGCTGCGCACACAAGCCGGTTTCGTTCTTCGCCTCTAAAAAGCCAACCGCTCTGCCCGGCTGCCGGAGGCGAAGAAGCGGCTACTAGGTGCACCGCTGACGTGAACCGTACTTGTAGGCTGCAAAGCGCGGCTTCGGCAGAAAGAAGGCGGCAACCGCCGCTTCCCTGCCGACAGCTGCGGAGAGCCGGAATCTGCGTCTCTAGCGGACTGCATCATGGCGAAAAGCTTTTCCAGCGTGTCTCGCAGGGAGAAAGCTTGCAAGCACAGTGCACGCATCCCGCCCTTGCCCAGAAACATGGATTTGCTGAACACTCCAAAAACACTACTCTTTCCTAGGCAAGCTTCAAACTGCTGTCAGACGTCCGTTCTCTCTGTTTTCTGCTGCCCTGCTCGTAGTAGAGGAGCGCACAGGTCACCCTGGCATTCAGTGCACAGCGAAGTCAATTGCAAAAAACCAGCAGCTGGTCCCTCCCAAACACAAGGCGCTGTCTATGTCCTTGCTTCCCGAGAAACTCAGCGCAGCCCTTCTTCTCTGCATCTCGGAAGCTCAGGGCACGACCAAGAATTCTCCACATTCGTCTGCATCCGGACCAAGTCAAAACGCAGGAAAGTCTTCCTGGAACACCTGCCAGAAGCATGCCAGCGGTGAATTGAAAGCGCAGGCAGCTGCAGCCACCGTCCTCTAGCAGTGCCAAGGCTGCGCACACAAGCCGGTTTCGTTCTTCGCCTCTCAGAGGCCAACCGCTCTGCCCGGCTGCCGGAGGCGAAGAAGCGGCTACTAGGTGCACCGCTGACGTGAACCGCACTGGTAGGCTGCAAAGCGCGGCTTCGGCACAAGGACGCCGGCAACCGTCGCTTCCCTGCGGACAGCTGCGGAGAGCCGAAGTTTGCGTCTCTAGCGAACTGCATCATGGCGAAAAGCTTTTCCAGAGTGTCTCGCAGGGAGAAAGCCTGCCAGCACAGTGCACGCATCCCGCCCTTGCCCAGAAACATGGATCTGCTGAACACTCCAAAAACACTACTCTTTCCTAGGCAAGCTTCAAACTGCTGTCAGACATCTGTGCTCTCTGTTTTCTGCTGTCCTGCTCGTTGTAGAAGAGTGCACAGCTCCACCTGACATTCAGTGCACGGCGAAGTCAACCGCAAAAAACCAGCAGCTGGTCCCTCCCAAACACAAGGCGCTGTCTATGTCCTTGCTTCCCGAGCAATTCAGCACAGCCCTTCTTTTCTGCAGCTGCCATCGAGTTCTCTGCAACACGGACGCTCAGTGTACGAACAAGAATTCTCCAGATTCATCTGCATCAGGACCAAGTCAAAACGCAGAAAAGTCGTCCTGGAGCACCTGCCGGAAGCATGCCAGCGGTGAACTGAAAGGGCTGGCAGCTGCTGCCACCGTCCTCTAGCAGTGCCAAGGCTGCGCACACAAGCCGGTTTCGTTCTTCGCCTCTAAGAAGCCAACCGCTCTGCCCGGCTGCCGAAGGCGAAGAAGCGGCTACTAGGTGCACCGCTGACGTGAACCGCACTTGTAGGCTGCAAAGCGCGGCTTCGGCACAAGGACGCCGGCAAGCGCCGCTTGTGTGCGGACAGCTGAAGAGAGCCGGAGTCTGCGTCTCTAGCGGACTGCATCTTGGCGAAAAGCTTTTCTAGTGTGTCTCCCAGGGAGAAAGCTTGCCAGCACAGTGCACGCATCCCGCCCTTGCCCAGATACATGGATTTGCTGAACACTCCAAAAACACTACTCTTTCCTAGGCAAGCTTCAAACTGCTGTCAGACATCTGTGCTCTCTGTTTTCTGCTGCCTTGCTCGTTGTAGAAGAGTGCAGAGCTCACCCTGACATTCAGTGCACAGCGAAGTTAACGGCAAAAAACCAGCAGCTGCTCACTCCCAAACACAAGGCGCTGTCTGTGTCTTTGCTTCTTGAGCAATTCAGCGCAGCCCTTCTTTTCTGCAGCTGCCATCGAGATTTCTGCCACTCGTAAACTCAGGGTACGAACAAGAATTCTCCAGATTCGTCTGCATCAGGACCAAGTCAAAACGCAGGAAAGTCGTCCTGGAACACCTGCCAGAAGCAAGCCAGCGGTGAATTAAAAGCGCAGGCAGCTGCAGCCACCGTCCTCTAGCAGTGCCAAGGCTGCGCACACAAGCCGGTTTCGTTCTTCGCCTCTAAAAAGCCAACCGCTCTGCCCGGCTGCCGGAGGCGAAGAAGCGTCTACTAGGTGCACCGCTGACGTGAACCGTACTTGTAGGCTGCAAAGCGCGGCTTCGGCAGAAAGAAGGCGGCAACCGCCGCTTCCCTGCCGACAGCTGCGGAGAGCCGGAATCTGCGTCTCTAGCGGACTGCATCATGGCGAAAAGCTTTTCCAGAGTGTCTCGCAGGGAGAAAGCTTGCAAGCACAGTGCACGCATCCCGCCCTTGCCCAGAAACATGGATTTGCTGATCACTCCAAAAACACTACTCTTTCCTAGGCAAGCTTCAAACTGCTGTCAGACGTCCGTTCTCTCTGTTTTCTGCTGCCCTGCTCGTAGTAGAGGAGCGCACAGGTCACCCTGGCATTCAGTGCACAGCGAAGTCAATTGCAAAAAACCAGCAGCTGGTCCCTCCCAAACACAAGGCGCTGTCTATGTCCTTGCTTCCCGAGCAACTCAGCGCAGCCCTTCTTCTCTGCATCTCGGAAGCTCAGGGCACGATCAAGAATTCTCCAGATTCGTCTGCATCAGGACCAAGTCAAAACGCAGGAAAGTCGTCCTGGAGCACCTGCCAGAATCATGCCAGCGGTGAATTGAAAGGGCAGGCAGCTGCACCCACCGTCCTCTAGCAGTGCCAAGGCTGCGCACACAAGCCGGTTTCGTTCTTCGCCTCTCAGAAGCCAACCGCTCTGCCCGGCTGCCGAAGGCGAAGAAGCGGCTACTAGGTGCACCGCTGACGTGAACCGCACTTGTAGGCTGCAAAGCGCGGCTTCGGCAGAAAGACGCCGGCAACCGCCGCTTCCCTGCCGACAGCTGCGGAGAGCCGGAATCTGCGTCTCTAGCGGACTGCATCATGGTGAAAAGCTTTTCCAGCGTGTCTCGCAGGGAGAAAGCTTGCCAGCACAGTGCACGCATCCCGCCCTTGCCCAGAAACATGGATCTGCTGAACACTCCAAAAACACTGCTCTTTCCTAAGCAAGCTTCAAACTGCTGTCAGACGTCCGTGCTCTCTGTATTCTGCTGCCCTGCTCGTTGTAGAGGAGTGCACAGCTCACCCTGGCATTCGGTGCACGGCGAAGTCAACTGCAAAAAACCAGCAGCTGCTCACTCCCAAACACAAGGCGCTGTCTATGTCCTTGCTTCCCAAGCAATTCAGCACAGCCATTCGTTTCTGCAGCTGCCATCGAGTTCTCTGCAACTCGGAAGCTCAGTGTACGAACAAGAATTCTCCAGATTCGTCTGCATCAGGACCAAGTCAAAACGCAGAAATGTCGTCCTGGAGTACCTGCCGGAAGCATCCCAGAGGTGAACTGAAAGGGCTGGCAGCTGCAGCCACCGTCCTCTAGCAGTGCCAAGGCTGCGCACACAAGCCGGTTTCGTTCTTCGCCTCTCAGAAGCCAACCGCTCTGCCCGGCTGCCGGAGGCGAAGAAGCGGCTACTAGGTGCACCGCTGACGTGAACCGCACTTGTAGGCTGCAAAGCGCGGCTTCCGCAGAAAGACGCCGGCAACCGCCGCTTCCCTGCCGACAGCTGCGGAGAGCCGGAATCTGCGTCTCTAGCGGACTGCATCATGGCGAAAAGCTTTTCCAGAGTGTCTTGCAGGGAGAAAGCTTGCCAGCACTGTGCACGCATCCCGCCTATGCCCAGAAACATGGATCTGCTGAACACTCCAAAAACACTACTCTTTCCTAGGCAAGCTTCAAACTGCTGTCAGACATCTGTGCTCTCTGTTTTCTGCTGCCTTGCTCGTTGTAGAAGAGTGCACAGCTCGCCCTGACATTCAGTGCACAGCGCAGTCAACTGCAAAAAACCAGCAGCTGCTCACTCCCAAACACAAGGCGCTGTCTGTGTCTTTGCTTCCCGAGCAATTCAGCGCAGCCCTTCTTTTCTGCAGCTGCCATCGAGTTCTCTGCAACTCGGAAGGTCAGGGTACGACCAAGAATTCTCCAGATTCGTCTGCATCAGGACCAAGTCAAAACGCAGAAAAGTCGTCCTGAAACAGCTGCCAGAAGCATCCCAGAGGTGAACTGAAAGGACTGGCAGCTTCAGCCACCGTCCTCTAGCAGTGCCAAGGCTGTGCACACAAGCAGGTTTCGTTCTTCATGGAAAGGAGCTGCCCCCACCTCATAGTTGTTCTGCCCTCACAGTCCCAGGGGAGCCCTACAAACTGACATCAGGAACCTGGACTGGCGAGTTTTCTTTCCCAGGGAAAACAGCCGATGTTTTTGCTCAGGGTCTCGTGGCCCGGAGCGGGCAGCTGACTGCAAAAAATCGGAACATCGAAGGATAAGTCCCAGACAGGAGCTGCGCCCACCTCATACTTGTGCTGCCCTCACAGTCCCAGGGGAGCCCTACAAACTGACATCAGGAACCTGGACTGGTGAGTTTTCTTTCCCAGGGAAATCAGCCGATGTTTTGCCCAGGGTCCTGTAGACATGAGCGGGGAACTGACTGAAAAAAAACCGAACATTGAAGCATAATTCCCAGACAGGAGCTGCCACCTCCTCATACTTGTGCTGCCCTGACTGTCCCTGGCGAGCCCTACAAACTGACATCAGGAACCTGGACTTGTGAGTTTTCTTTTCCAGGGAAAACAGCCTTTGTTTGTGCTCAGGGTCGTGTGGCCCTGAGCGGGCAGCTTACTGCAAAAAATCGGAACATCGAAGGAGAAGTCCCAGACAGGAGCTGCCCCCACCTCATACTTGTGCTGCCCTGACAGTCCCAGGGGAGCCCTACAAACTGACATCAGGAACCTGGACTGGTGAGTTTTCCTTCCCAGGGAAAACAGCCGATGTTTTGCTTAGGGTCATGTAGACATGAGCGGGGAGCTGACTGCAAAAAATCGGAACGTTGAAGGATAAGTCCCAGACAGGAGCTTCCCCCACTTCATACTTGTGCTTCCCTGACAGTCCCTGGCGTGCCCTACAAACTGACATCAGGAACCTGGACTGGTGAGTTTTCTTTCCCAGGGAAAACAGCCGATGTTTTTGCTCATGGTCTCGTGGGCCGGAGCGGGCAGCTGACTGCAAAAAATCGGAACATCGAAGGATAAGTCCCAGACAGGAGCTGCCCCCACTTCATACTTGTTCTTCCCTGACAGCGCCAGCGGACCTCTACAAACTGACATCAGGAACCCGGACTGGTGAGTTTTCTTTCCCAGGGAAAAGAGCCGATTTTTGTGCTTAGGGTCCTGAGGCCCTGAGCGGGTAGCAGACTGCAAAAAATCTGAACATCGAAGGATAAGTCCCAGACACGAGCAGCCCCCACCTCATACTTGTGCTGCCCTAGCATTCCCAGGGGAGCCCTACAAACTGACATCAGGAACCTGGACAGGTGAGTTTTCTTTCCCAGGGAAACCAGCCGATTTTTGCGCTCCAATTCCTGTGGCCCTGAGCGGGCAGCTGACTGTAAAAAATCGGAACATCGAAGGAGAAGTTCCGGACAGGAGCTTCCCCCACCTCATATTTGTGCTGCCCTGGCAGTTCCAGGGGAGCCCAACAAACTGAGATCAGGAACCTGGACTGGTGAGTTTTCTTTCCCAGGGAAAAAAGCCGATGTTTGTGCTCCGGGTCCTTTGGAATTGAGCGGGCATCTGAATTCAAAAAATCGGAATATCGAAGGATAAGTCCCAGACAGGAGCTGGCCCCACCTCATAATTGTGCTGCCCTGACTGTCCCAGGGGAGCCCTACAAACCGACAAAAGGATGCTGGACAGGTGAGTTTTCTTTCCCAGGGAAGAGAGCCGATTGTGCTCCGGGTCCTGTGGACATGAGCGGGGAGCTGACTGCAAAAAATCTGAACATCGAAGGATAAGTCCCAGACAGGAGCTGCCCTTACCTCATACTTGTTCTGCCCTGAGGGTCCCAGGGGGGTCCTAAAAACTGACATCAGGAATCTGGACTTGTGAGTTTTCTTTCCCTGGGAAAAGAGCTGATTTTTGTGCTCAGGCTCCTGTTGCCCGGAGCGGGCAGCTGACTGCAAAATATTGGAACATCGAAGGATAAGTCCCAGACAGGAGCTGCCCCCACCTCATACTTCTGCCGCCCTGAGAGTCCAAGGGGAGCCCTACAAACTGACATCAGGAAGCTGGACAGGTGAGTTTTCTTTCCCAGGCAAAAGAGCCGATGTTTGTGCTCTGAGTCCTGTGGCCATGAGCGGGCAGCTGAATGTAAAAAATCGGAACATCGAAGGAGAAGTTCCGGACAGGAGCTTCCCCCACCTCATACTTGTGCTGCCCTGACAGTCCCAGGGGAGCCCTACAAACTGACATCAGGAACCCGGACTGGTGAGTTTTCTTTCCCAGGGAAAAGAGCTGATGTTTTGCTTGGGGTCCTGTGGCACTGGGTGGTGAGCTGACTTCAAAAAATCAGAACATTGAGAGAGAAGTCCCAGACAGGAGCTGCCCCCACTTCATACTTGTGCTGCCCTGACAGTCCCAGGGGATCCCTACAAACTGACATCAGGAACCTGGACTGGTGAGTTTTCTTTCCCAGGGAAAACAGCCGATGTTTTTGCTCAGGGTCTCGTGGCCCAGAGCGGGCAGCTGACTGCAAAAAGTCGGAACATCGAAGGATAAGTCCCGGACAGGAGCTTCGCCCACCTCATACTTGTGCTGCCCTCACAGTCCCAGGGGAGCCCTACAAACTGACATCAGGAACCTGGACTGGTGAGTTTTCTTTCCCGGGCAAAAGAGACGATGTTTGTGCTCTGAGTCCTGTGGCCTTTAACGGGCAGCTCACTGCAAAAAATCTGAACATTGAAGGATAAGTCCCAGACAGGAGCTGCCCCCACCTCATACTTGTGCTGCCCTGAGAGTCCCAGGGGATCACTACAAACTGACATCAGGAACCTGGACTGGTGAGTTTTCATTCCCAGGGAAATCAGACGATGTTTTGCTCAGGCTCCTGTGAACATGAGCGTGGAGCTGACTATAAAAAATCCGAACATTGAAGCATAATTCCCAGACAGGAGCTGCCCCCACCTCATACTTGTGCTGCCCTGACTGTCCCTGGCGAGCCCTACAAGCTGACATCAGGAACCTGGACTTGTGAGTTTTCTTTCCCAGGGAAAACAGCCTTTGTTTGTGCTCAGGGTCGTGTGGCCCTGAGCGGGCAGCTGACTGCAAAAAATCGGAACATCGAAGGAGAATTCCCAGACAGGAGCTGCCCCCACCTCATACTTGTGCTGCCCTGAGAGTCCCAGGGGATCCCTCTACAAACTGACATCAGGAACCTGGACTGGTGAGTTTTCTTTCCCAGGGAAATCAGACGATGTTTTGCTCAGGGTCCTGTGAACATGAGCGGGGAGCTGACTGAAAAAAATCCGAACATTGAAGCATAATTCCCAGACAGGAGCTGCCCCCACCTCATACTTGTGCTGCCCTGACTGTCCCTGGCGAGCCCTACAAGCTGACATCAGGAACCTGGACTGGTGAGTTTTCTTTCGAGGGAAATCAGCCTTTGTTTGTGCTCAGGGTCATGTGGACATGAGCGGGGAGCTGACTGAAAAAAATCCGAACATTGAAGCATAATTCCCAGAGAGGAGTTTCCCCCACCTCATACTTGTGCTGCCCTGACAGTCCCTGGTGTGCCCTACAAACTGACATCAGGAACCTGGACTGGTGAGTTTTCTTTCCCAGGGAAAACAGCCGATGTTTGTGCTCCGGGTCCTGTGGACATGAGCGGGCAGCTGGCTGCAAAAAATCGGAACATCGAGAGATAAGTCCCAGACAGGAGCTGCCCCCACCTCATACTTGTGCTGCCCTGAGAGTCCAAGGGGAGCTCTACAAACTGGCATCGTGAACCTGGACGGGTGAGTTTTCTTTCCCTGGGAAAAGAGCTGATTTTAGTGCTCAGGGTCCTGTGGCCCTGAGCGGGCAGCTGACTGTAAAAAATCCGAGCATCGAAGGAGAATTCCGGACAGGAGCTTCCCCCACTTCATACTTGTGCTGCCCTCACAGTCCCAGGGGAGCCCTACAAACTGACATCAGGAACCTGGACTGGTGAGTTTTCCTTCCCAGGCAAAAGAGCCGATGTTTGTGCTCCGAGTCCTGTGGCCTTTAGCGGGCAGCTCACTGCAAAAAATCTGAACATCGAAGGATAAGTCCCAGACAGGAGCTGCCCCCACCTCATACTTGTGCTGCCCTGACTGTCCCTGGCGAGCCCTACAAACTGACATCAGGACCTGGACTTGTGAGTTTTCTTTCCCAGGGAAAACAGCCTTTGTTTGTGCTCAGGGTCGTGTGGCCCTGAGCAGGCAGCTCACTGCAAAAAATCGGAACATCGAAGGAGAAATCCCAGTCAGGAGCTGCCCCCACCTCATAGTTGTGCTGCCCTGAGAGTCCCAGGGGATCCCTACAAACTGACATCAGGAACCTGGACTGGTGAGTTTTCTTTCCCATGGAAAACAGCCGATGTTTTGCTCAGGGTCATGTGGAAATGAGCGGGGAGCTGACTGAAAAAAATCCGAACATTGAAGCATAATTCCCAGAGAGGAGCTTCCCCCACCTCATACTTGTGCTGCCCTGACAGTCCCAGGGGAGCCCTACAAACTGACATCAGGAACCTGGACTTGTGAGTTTTCTTTCCCAGGGAGAACAGCCGATGTTTTTGCTCAGGTTCTCGTGGCCCGGAGCGGGCAGCTCGGGTTTAACTAATAAACACGTACGCGCTGTACTCTGCGTCTCTTGTTTTTCTATTGCCCTTCGCGGGGCTTTTTCTACTCTGCCCCGTGCCTTAGGGCTCTCGCCACCGCCCGAGGATTTTGTTTCCCCGGCCAGCGTGGCTGTACACTGTTCCCATATCCCCGGATGCATGGCATCCACTGAGCATTCGGTTGCTCCAAGCTCAGGCAGCCTTGCTATAGCAAGATAAAAGTCCCTGAGCTTAAACTCGATACTCCTTTGCTTTATACTTACGACCCATGCGACGCTGTCCATGACGCTCGCGGGTCCCGGGACGTCTCCCCTTGCGCCTAGATACGGTCCGACTGTACCGGCCGCTGCTTCTGTCCAGGTGTATCCCGTCAGCCGGGCAAATTTTTCCTTTTTTTTTCTTCTTTTGTCCCGGGTTTCGGCACCGGTATGTTGCCTTTATAAAAGACAACCAGGGACCTGGTTCAGGGAACAGCACGGCAGCCTGGTCTCGGCTGGGCTGCTCGGGCTAATCAACAGACGCATACACCAATATGGCAGACGGTTGAAAAGCGTTTATTATCCTATCTCGTGGGTTTAAATAGTTTTTAGGGGTCTTTGCTACGTCAGAGGGGGGTTGGGGGTCTTAGGGGTTAGTTGGGTAGTGGAAATTTACTAGAGCAGGAGTGGCTACATTCTTCTGAGGCTTCTGGAGTTAATAGAGAGCGTGGGGGAGAGAGAGAGAGCGGGATGGGTCTATCTTTCCGTCACATCCCGTGTTGGTCTTCCGCTCCGCCTGTCCCTATCTACCACATCCTTGTGCTGCCCTGACTGTCCCTGGCGAGCCCTACAAACTGACATCAGGACCTGGACTTGTGAGTTTTCTTTCCCAGGGAAATCAGACGATGTTTTGCTCAGGCTGCTGTGAACATGAGCGGGGAGCTGACTGAAAAAAATCCGAACATTGAAGCATAATTCCCAGACAGGAGCTGCCCCCACCTCATACTTGCGCTGCTCTGACTGTCCCTGGCGAGCCCTACAAGCTGACATCAGGAACCTGGACTTGTGAGTTTTCTTTCCCAGGGAAAACAGCCTTTGTTTGTGTACTTGTGCTGCCCTGAGAGTCCCAGAGGATCCCTCTACAAACTGACATCAGGAACCTGGACTGGTGAGTTTTCTTTCCCAGGGAAATCAGACGATGTTTTGCTCAGGGTCCTGTGAACATGAGCGGGGAGCTGACTGAAAAAAATCCGAACATTGAAGCATAATTCCCAGACAGGAGCTGCCCCCACCTCATAATTGTGCTGCCCTGACTGTCCCTGGCGAGCCCTACAAGCTGACATCAGGAACCTGGACTGGTGAGTTTTCTTTCCCAGGGAAAACAGCCTTTGTTTGTGCTCAGGGCCATGTGGACATGAGCGGGGAGCTGACTGAAAATAATCCGAACATTGAAGCATAATTCCCAGAGAGGAGTTTCCCCCACCTCATACTTGTGCTGCCCTGACAGTCCCTGGTGTGCCCTACAAACTGACATCAGGAACCTGGACTGGTGAGTTTTCTTTCCCAGGGAAAACAGCCGATGTTTGTGCTCCGGGTCCTGTGGACATGAGCGGGCAGCTGGCTGCAAAAAATCGGAACATCGAGAGATAAGTCCCAGACAGGAGCTGCCCCCACCTCATACTTGTGCTGCCCTGAGAGTCCCAGGGGAGCTCTACAAACTGACATCGTGAACCTGAACGGGTGAGTTTTCTTTCCCTGGGAAAAGAGCTGATTTTAGTGCTCAGGGTCCTGTGGCCCTGAGCGGGCAGCTGACTGTAAAAAATCCGAGCATCGAAGGAGAATTCCGGACAGGAGCTTCCCCCACCTCATACTTGTGCTGCCCTCACAGTCCCAGGGGAGCCCTACAAACTGACATCAGGAACCTGGACTGGTGAGTTTTCCTTCCCAGGCAAAAGAGCCGATGTTTGTGCTCCGAGTCCTGTGGCCTTTAGTGGGCAGCTCACTGCAAAAAATCGGAACACCGAAGGATAAGTCCCAGACAGGAGCTGCCCCCACCTCATACTTGTGCTTCCCTGAATGTCCCTGGCGAGCCCTACAAACTGACATCAGGACCTGGACTTGTGAGTTTTCTTTCCCAGGGAAAACAGCCTTTGTTTGTGCTCAGGGTCGTGTGGCCCTGAGCAGGCAGCTCACTGCAAAAAATCGGAACATCGAAGGAGAAATCCCAGACAGGAGCTTCCCCCACCTCATACTTCTGCTGCCCTGAGAGTCCCAGGGGATCCCTACAAACTGACATCAGGAACCTGGACTTGTGAGTTTTCTTTCCCAGGGAAAACAGCCGATGTTTTTGCTCAGGGTCTTGTGGCCCGGAGCGGGCAGCTGACTGCAAAAAATCGGAACATCGAAGGATAAGTCCCAGACAGGAGCTGCCCCCACCTCATACTTGTGCTGCCGTCACAGTCCCAGGGGAGCCCTCCAAACTGACATCAGGAACCTGGACAGGTGAGTTTTCTTTCTCAGGCAAAAGAGCCGATGTTTGTGCGCCGAGTCCTGTGGCCTTTAGCGGGCAGCTCACTGCAAAAAATCTGAACATCGAAGGATAAGTCCCAGACAGGAGCTGCCCCCACCTCATACTTGTGCTGCCCTGACAGTCCCAGGGGATCCCTACAAACTGACATCAGGAACCTGGACTGGTGAGTTTTCTTTCCCATGGAAAACAGCCGATGTTTTGCTCAGGGTCATGTGGAAATGAGCGGGGAGCTGACTGAAAAAAATCCGAACATTGAAGCATAATTCCCAGAGAGGAGCTTCCCCCACCTCATACTTGTGCTGCCCTGACAGTCCCAGGGGAGCCCTACAAACTGACATCAGGAACCTGGACTTGTGAGTTTTCTTTCCCAGGGAGAACAGCCGATGTTTTTGCTCAGGTTCTCGTGGCCCGGAGCGGGCAGCTCGGGTTTAACTAATAAACACGTACACGCTGTACTCTGCGTCTCTTGTTTTTCTATTGCCCTGCGCGGGGTTTTTTCTACTCTGCCCCGTGCCTTAGGGCTCTCGCCACCGCCCGAGGATTTTGTTTCCCCGGCCAGCGTGGCTGTACACTGTTCCCATATCCCCGGATGCATGGCATCCACTGAGCATTCGGTTGCTCCAAGCTCAGGCAGCCTTGCCATAGCAAGATAAAAGTCCCTGAGCTTAAACTCGATACTCCTTTGCTTTATACTTACGACCCATGCGACGCTGTCCATGACGCTCGCGGGTCCCGGGACGTCTCCCCTTGCGCCTAGATACGGTCCGACTGTACCGGCCGCTGCTTCTGTCCAGGTGTATCCCGTCAGCCGGGCAAATTTTTCCTTTTTTTTTCTTCTTTTGTCCCGGGTTTCGGCACCGGTATGTTGCCTTTATAAAAGACAACCAGGGACCTGGTTCAGGGAACAGCACGGCAGCCTGGTCTCGGCCGGGCTGCTCGGGCTAATCAACAGACGCATACACCAATATGGCAGACGGTTGAAAAGCGTTTATTATCCTATCTCGTGGGTTTAAATAGTTTTTAGGGGTCTTTGCTACGTCAGAGGGGGGTTGGGGGTCTTAGGGGTTAGTTGGGTAGTGGAAATTTACTAGAGCAGGAGTGGCTACATTCTTCTGAGGCTTCTGGAGTTAATAGATAGCGTGGGGGAGAGAGAGAGAGCGGGATGGGTCTATCTTTCCGTCACATCCCGTGTTGGTCTTCCGCTCCGCCTGTCCCTATCTACCACATCCTTGTGCTGCCCTGACTGTCAATGGCGAGCCCTACAAACTAACATCAGGACCTGGACTTGTGAGTTTTCTTTCCCAGGGAAAACAGCCTTTGTTTTTACTCAGGGTCTCGTGGCCCGGAGTGGGCAGCTGACTGCAAAAAATCTGAACATCGAAGGATAAGTCCCAGACAGGAGCTGCCCCCACCTCATACTTCTGCCGACCTGAGGGTCCCAGGGGAGCCCTACAAACTGACATCAGGAAGCTGGACAGGTGAGTTTTCTTTCCCAGGCAAAAGAGCCGATGTTTGCGCTCTGAGTCCTGTGGCCCTGAGCGGGCAGCTGACTGTAAAAAATCGGAACATCGAAGGATAAGCTCCGGACAGGAGCTTCCCCAACCTCATACTTGTGCTGCCCTGACAGTCCCAGGGGAGCCCTACAAACTGACATCAGGAACCTGGACTGGTGAGTTTTCCTTCCCAGGCAAAAGAGCCGATGTTTGTGCTCCGAGTCCTGTGGCCTTTAGCGGGCAGCTCACTGCAAAATATCAGAACATCGAAGGATAAGTCCCAGAGAGGAGCTGCCCCCACCTCATACTTGTGCTGCCCTGACAGTCCCATGGGAGCCCTACAAACTGACATCAGGAACCTGGACTGGTGAGTTTTCCTTCCCAGGCAAAACAGCCTTTGTTTGTGCTCAGGGTCGTGTGGCCCTGAGCAGGCAGCTCACTGCAAAAAATCGGAACATCGAAGGAGAAGTCCCAGACAGGAGCTGCCCCCACCTCATACTTGTGCTGCCCTGACAGTCCCAGGGGATCCCTACAAACTGACATCAGGAACCTGAATAGGTGAGTTTTCTTTCCCTGGCAAAAGAGCCGATGTTTTTGCTCAGGGTCCTGTGAACATGAGCGGGCAGGTGACTGCAAAAAATCCGAACATCAAAGGATAAGTCCCAGACAGGAGCTGCCCCCACCTCATACTTGTGCTGCCCTGAGAGTCCCAGGGGATCACTACAAACTGATATCAGGAACCTGGACTGGTGAGTTTTCTTTCCCAGGGAAGTCAGACGATGTTTTGCTCAGGCTGCTGTGAACATGAGCGTGGAGCTGACTGAAAAAAATCCGAACATTGAAGCATAATTCCCAGACAGGAGCTGCCCCCACCTCATACTTGCACTGCCCTGACTGTCCCTGGCGAGCCCTACAAGCTGACATCAGGAACCTGGACTGGTGAGTTTTCTTTCCCAGGGAAAACAGCCTTTGTTTGTGCTCAGGGTCATGTGGACATGAGCGGGGAGCTGACTGAAAATAATCCGAACATTGAAGCATAATTCCCAGAGAGGAGTTTCCCCCACCTCATACTTGTGCTGCCCTGACAGTCCCTGGTGTGCCCTACAAACTGACATCAGGAACCTGGACTGGTGAGTTTTCTTTCCCAGGGAAAACAGCCGATGTTTGTGCTCCGGGTCCTGTGGACATGAGCGGGCAGCTGGCTGCAAAAAATCGGAACATCGAGAGATAAGTCCCAGACAGGAGCTGCCCCCACCTCATACTTGTGCTGCCCTGAGAGTCCCAGGGGAGCTCTACAAACTGACATCGTGAACCTGGACGGGTGAGTTTTCTTTCCCTGGGAAAAGAGCTGATTTTAGTGCTCAGGGTCCTGTGGCCCTGAGCGGGCAGCTGACTGTAAAAAATCCGAGCATCGAAGGAGAATTCCGGACAGGAGCTTCCCCCACCTCATACTTGTGCTGCCCTCACAGTCCCAGGGGAGCCCTACAAACTGACATCAGGAACCTGGAGTGGTGAGTTTTCCTTCCCAGGCAAAAGAGCCGATGTTTGTGCTCCGAGTCCTGTGGCCTTTAGTGGGCAGCTCACTGCAAAAAATCGGAACACCGAAGGATAAGTCCCAGACAGGAGCTGCCCCCACCTCATACTTGTGCTGCCCTGACTGTCCCTGGCGAGCCCTACAAACTGACATCAGGACCTGGACTTGTGAGTTTTCTTTCCCAGGGAAAACAGCCTTTGTTTGTGCTCAGGGTCGTGTGGCCCTGAGCAGGCAGCTCACTGCAAAAAATCGGAACATCGAAGGAGAAATCCCAGACAGGAGCTTCCCCCACCTCATACTTCTGCTGCCCTGAGAGTCCCAGGGGATCCCTACAAACTGACATCAGGAACCTGGACTTGTGAGTTTTCTTTCCCATGGAAAACAGCCGATGTTTTTGCTCAGGGTCTTGTGGCCCGGAGCGGGCAGCTGACTGCAAAAAATCGGAACATCGAAGGATAAGTCCCAGACAGGAGCTGCCCCCACCTCATACTTGTGCTGCCGTCACAGTCCCAGGGGAGCCCTCCAAACTGACATCAGGAACCTGGACAGGTGAGTTTTCTTTCTCAGGCAAAAGAGCCGATGTTTGTGCGCCGAGTCCTGTGGCCTTTAGCGGGCAGCTCACTGCAAAAAATCTGAACATCGAAGGATAAGTCCCAGACAGGAGCTGCCCCCACCTCATACTTGTGCTGCCCTGACAGTCCCAGGGGATCCCTACAAACTGACATCAGGAACCTGGACTGGTGAGTTTTCTTTCCCATGGAAAACAGCCGATGTTTTGCTCAGGGTCATGTGGAAATGAGCGGGGAGCTGACTGAAAAAAATCCGAACATTGAAGCATAATTCCCAGAGAGGAGCTTCCCCCACCTCATACTTGTGCTGCCCTGACAGTCCCAGGGGAGCCCTACAAACTGACATCAGGAACCTGGACTGGTGAGTTTTCTTTCCCAGGGAAAACAGCCGATGTTTTTGCTCAGGGTCTCGTGGCCCAGAGCGGGCAGCTGACTGCAAAAAGTCGGAACATCGGAGGATAAGTCCCGGACAGGAGCTTCGCCCACCTCATACTTGTGCTGCCCTCACAGTCCCAGGGGAGCCCTACAAACTGACATCAGGAACCTGGACTGGTGAGTTTTCTTTCCCGGGCAAAAGAGACGATGTTTGTGCTCTGAGTCCTGTGGCCTTTAACGGGCAGCTCACTGCAAAAAATCTGAACATTGAAGGATAAGTCCCAGACAGGAGCTGCCCCCACCTCATACTTGGGCTGCCCTGACAGTCCCAGGGGAGCCCTACAAACTGACATCAGGAACCTGGATAGGTGAGTTTTCTTTCCTTGGCAAAAGAGCCGATGTTTTTGCTCAGGGTCCTGTGAACATGAGCGGGCAGGTGACTGCAAATAATCCGAACATCGAAGGATAAGTCCCAGACAGGAGCTGCCCCCACCTCATACTTGTGCTGCCCTGAGAGTCCCAGGGGATCACTACAAACTGACATCAGGAACCTGGACTGGTGAGTTTTCATTCCCAGGGAAATCAGACGATGTTTTGCTCAGGCTCCTGTGAACATGAGCGTGGAGCTGACTATAAAAAATCCGAACATTGAAGCATAATTCCCAGACAGGAGCTGCCCCCACCTCATACTTGTGCTGCCCTGACTGTCCCTGTCGAGCCCTACAAGCTGACATCAGGAACCTGGACTTGTGAGTTTTCTTTCCCAGGGAAAACAGCCTTTGTTTGTGCTCAGGGTCGTGTGGCCCTGAGCGGGCAGCTGACTGCAAAAAATCGGAACATCGAAGGAGAATTCCCAGACAGGAGCTGCCCCCACCTCATACTTGTGCTGCCCTGAGAGTCCCAGGGGATCCCTCTACAAACTGACATCAGGAACCTGGACTGGTGAGTTTTCTTTCCCAGGGAAATCAGACGATGTTTTGCTCAGGTTCCTGTGAACATGAGCGGGGAGCTGACTGAAAAAAATCCGAACATTGAAGCATAATTCCCAGACAGGAGCTGCCCCCACCTCATACTTGTGCTGCCCTGACTGTCCCTGGCGAGCCCTACAAGCTGACATCAGGAACCTGGACTGGTGAGTTTTCTTTCGAGGGAAATCAGCCTTTGTTTGTGCTCAGGGTCATGTGGACATGAGCGGGGAGCTGACTGAAAAAAATCCGAACATTGAAGCATAATTCCCAGAGAGGAGTTTCCCCCACCTCATACTTGTGCTGCCCTGACAGTCCCTGGTGTGCCCTACAAACTGACATCAGGAACCTGGACTGGTGAGTTTTCTTTCCCAGGGAAAACAGCCGATGTTTGTGCTCCGGGTCCTGTGGACATGAGCGGGCAGCTGGCTGCAAAAAATCGGAACATCGAGAGATAAGTCCCAGACAGGAGCTGCCCCCACCTCATACTTGTGCTGCCCTGAGAGTCCCAGGGGAGCTCTACAAACTGGCATCGTGAACCTGGACGGGTGAGTTTTCTTTCCCTGGGAAAAGAGCTGATTTTAGTGCTCAGGGTCCTGTGGCCCTGAGCGGGCAGCTGACTGTAAAAAATCCGAGCATCGAAGGAGAATTCCGGACAGGAGCTTCCCCCACTTCATACTTGTGCTGCCCTCACAGTCCCAGGGGAGCCCTACAAACTGACATCAGGAACCTGGACTGGTGAGTTTTCCTTCCCAGGGAAAACAGCCGATGTTTGTGCTCCGAGTCCTGTGGCCTTTAGCGGGCAGCTCACTGCAAAAAATCTGAACATCGAAGGATAAGTCCCAGACAGGAGCTGCCCCCACCTCATACTTGTGCTGCCCTGACTGTCCCTGGCGAGCCCTACAAACTGACATCAGGACCTGGACTTGTGAGTTTTCTTTCCCAGGGAAAACAGCCTTTGTTTGTGCTCAGGGTCGTGTGGCCCTGAGCAGGCAGCTCACTGCAAAAAATCGGAACATCGAAGGAGAAATCCCAGTCAGGAGCTGCCCCCACCTCATAGTTGTGCTGCCCTGAGAGTCCCAGGGGATCCCTACAAACTGACATCAGGAACCTGGACTGGTGAGTTTTCTTTCCCATGGAAAACAGCCGATGTTTTGCTCAGGGTCATGTGGAAATGAGCGGGGAGCTGACTGAAAAAAATCCGAACATTGAAGCATAATTCCCAGAGAGGAGCTTCCCCCACCTCATACTTGTGCTGCCCTGACAGTCCCAGGGGAGCCCTACAAACTGACATCAGGAACCTGAACTTGTGAGTTTTCTTTCCCAGGGAGAACAGCCGATGTTTTTGCTCAGGTTCTCGTGGCCCGGAGCGGGCAGCTCGGGTTTAACTAATAAACACGTACGCGCTGTACTCTGCGTCTCTTGTTTTTCTATTGCCCTTCGCGGGGCTTTTTCTACTCTGCCCCGTGCCTTAGGGCTCTCGCCACCGCCCGAGGATTTTGTTTCCCCGGCCAGCGTGGCTGTACACTGTTCCCATATCCCCGGATGCATGGCATCCACTGAGCATTCGGTTGCTCCAAGCTCAGGCAGCCTTGCTATAGCAAGATAAAAGTCCCTGAGCTTAAACTCGATACTCCTTTGCTTTATACTTACGACCCATGCGACGCTGTCCATGACGCTCGCGGGTCCCGGGACGTCTCCCCTTGCGCCTAGATACGGTCCGACTGTACCGGCCGCTGCTTCTGTCCAGGTGTATCCCGTCAGCCGGGCAAATTTTTCCTTTTTTTTTCTTCTTTTGTCCCGGGTTTCGGCACCGGTATGTTGCCTTTATAAAAGACAACCAGGGACCTGGTTCAGGGAACAGCACGGCAGCCTGGTCTCGGCTGGGCTGCTCGGGCTAATCAACAGACGCATACACCAATATGGCAGACGGTTGAAAAGCGTTTATTATCCTATCTCGTGGGTTTAAATAGTTTTTAGGGGTCTTTGCTACGTCAGAGGGGGGTTGGGGGTCTTAGGGGTTAGTTGGGTAGTGGAAATTTACTAGAGCAGGAGTGGCTACATTCTTCTGAGGCTTCTGGAGTTAATAGATAGCGTGGGGGAGAGAGAGAGAGCGGGATGGGTCTATCTTTCCGTCACATCCCGTGTTGGTCTTCCGCTCCGCCTGTCCCTATCTACCACATCCTTGTGCTGCCCTGACTGTCCCTGGCGAGCCCTACAAACTGACATCAGGACCTGGACTTGTGAGTTTTCTTTCCCAGGGAAAACAGCCTTTGTTTTTGCTCAGGGTCTCGTGGCCCGGAGTGGGCAGCTGACTGCAAAAAATCTGAACATCGAAGGATAAGTCCCAGACAGGAGCTGCGCCCACCTCATACTTCTGCCGACCTGAGGGTCCCAGGGGAGCCCGACAAACTGACATCAGGAAGCTGGACAGGTGAGTTTTCTTTCCCAGGCAAAAGAGCCGATGTTTGCGCTCTGAGTCCTGTGGCCCTGAGCGGGCAGCTGACTGTAAAAAATCGGAACATCGAAGGATAAGCTCCGGACAGGAGCTTCCCCCACCTCATACTTGTGCTGCCCTGACAGTCCCAGGGGAGCCCTACAAACTGACATCAGGAACCTGGACTGGTGAGTTTTCCTTCCCAGGCAAAAGAGCCGATGTTTGTGCTCCGAGTCCTGTGGCCTTTAGCGGGCAGCTCACTGCAAAAAATCGGAACATCGAAGGATAAATCCCAGAGAGGAGCTGCCCCCACCTCATACTTGTGCTGCCCTGACAGTCCCAGGGGAGCCCTGCAAACTGACATCAGGAACCTGGACTGGTGAGTTTTCCTTCCCAGGCAAAACAGCCTTTGTTTGTGCTCAGGGTCGTGTGGCCCTGAGCAGGCAGCTCACTGCAAAAAATCGGAACATCGAAGGAGAAGTCCCAGACAGGAGCTGCCCCCACCTCATACTTGTGCTGCCCTGACAGTCCCAGGGGATCCCTACAAACTGACATCAGGAACCTGAATAGGTGAGTTTTCTTTCCCTGGCAAAAGAGCCGATGTTTTTGCTCAGGGTCCTGTGAACATGAGCGGGCAGGTGACTGCAAAAAATCCGAACATCGAAGGATAAGTCCCAGACAGGAGCTGCCCCCACCTCATACTTGTGCTGCCCTGAGAGTCCCAGGGGATCACTACAAACTGATATCAGGAACCTGGACTGGTGAGTTTTCTTTCCCAGGGAAATCAGACGATGTTTTGCTCAGGCTGCTGTGAACATGAGCGTGGAGCTGACTGAAAAAAATCCGAACATTGAAGCATAATTCCCAGACAGGAGCTGCCCCCACCTCATACTTGCGCTGCTCTGACTGTCCCTGGCGAGCCCTACAAGCTGACATCAGGAACCTGGACTTGTGAGTTTTCTTTCCCAGGGAAAACAGCCTTTGTTTGTGTACTTGTGCTGCCCTGAGAGTCCCAGAGGATCCCTCTACAAACTGACATCAGGAACCTGGACTGGTGAGTTTTCTTTCCCAGGGAAATCAGACGATGTTTTGCTCAGGGTCCTGTGAACATGAGCGGGGAGCTGACTGAAAAAAATCCGAACATTGAAGCATAATTCCCAGACAGGAGCTGCCCCCACCTCATACTTGTGCTGCCCTGACTGTCCCTGGCGAGCCCTACAAGCTGACATCAGGAACCTGGACTGGTGAGTTTTCTTTCCCAGGGAAAACAGCCTTTGTTTGTGCTCAGGGTCATGTGGACATGAGCGGGGAGCTGACTGAAAATAATCCGAACATTGAAGCATAATTCCCAGAGAGGAGTTTCCCCCACCTCATACTTGTGCTGCCCTGACAGTCCCTGGTGTGCCCTACAAACTGACATCAGGAACCTGGACTGGTGAGTTTTCTTTCCCAGGGAAAACAGCCGATGTTTGTGCTCCGGGTCCTGTGGACATGAGCGGGCAGCTGGCTGCAAAAAATCGGAACATCGAGAGATAAGTCCCAGACAGGAGCTGCCCCCACCTCATACTTGTGCTGCCCTGAGAGTCCCAGGGGAGCTCTACAAACTGACATCGTGAACCTGAACGGGTGAGTTTTCTTTCCCTGGGAAAAGAGCTGATTTTAGTGCTCAGGGTCCTGTGGCCCTGAGCGGGCAGCTGACTGTAAAAAATCCGAGCATCGAAGGAGAATTCCGGACAGGAGCTTCCCCCACCTCATACTTGTGCTGCCCTCACAGTCCCAGGGGAGCCCTACAAACTGACATCAGGAACCTGGAGTGGTGAGTTTTCCTTCCCAGGCAAAAGAGCCGATGTTTGTGCTCCGAGTCCTGTGGCCTTTAGTGGGCAGCTCACTGCAAAAAATCGGAACACCGAAGGATAAGTCCCAGACAGGAGCTGCCCCCACCTCATACTTGTGCTGCCCTGAATGTCCCTGGCGAGCCCTACAAACTGACATCAGGACCTGGACTTGTGAGTTTTCTTTCCCAGGGAAAACAGCCTTTGTTTGTGCTCAGGGTCGTGTGGCCCTGAGCAGGCAGCTCACTGCAAAAAATCGGAACATCGAAGGAGAAATCCCAGACAGGAGCTTCCCCCACCTCATACTTCTGCTGCCCTGAGAGTCCCAGGGGATCCCTACAAACTGACATCAGGAACCTGGACTTGTGAGTTTTCTTTCCCAGGGAAAACAGCCGATGTTTTTGCTCAGGGTCTTGTGGCCCGGAGCGGGCAGCTGACTGCAAAAAATCGGAACATCGAAGGATAAGTCCCAGACAGGAGCTGCCCCCACCTCATACTTGTGCTGCCGTCACAGTCCCAGGGGAGCCCTCCAAACTGACATCAGGAACCTGGACAGGTGAGTTTTCTTTCTCAGGCAAAAGAGCCGATGTTTGTGCGCCGAGTCCTGTGGCCTTTAGCGGGCAGCTCACTGCAAAAAATCTGAACATCGAAGGATAAGTCCCAGACAGGAGCTGCCCCCACCTCATACTTGTGCTGCCCTGACAGTCCCAGGGGATCCCTACAAACTGACATCAGGAACCTGGACTGGTGAGTTTTCTTTCCCATGGAAAACAGCCGATGTTTTGCTCAGGGTCATGTGGAAATGAGCGGGGAGCTGACTGAAAAAAATCCGAACATTGAAGCATAATTCCCAGAGAGGAGCTTCCCCCACCTCATACTTGTGCTGCCCTGACAGTCCCAGGGGAGCCCTACAAACTGACATCAGGAACCTGGACTTGTGAGTTTTCTTTCCCAGGGAGAACAGCCGATGTTTTTGCTCAGGTTCTCGTGGCCCGGAGCGGGCAGCTCGGGTTTAACTAATAAACACGTACACGCTGTACTCTGCGTCTCTTGTTTTTCTATTGCCCTGCGCGGGGTTTTTTCTACTCTGCCCCGTGCCTTAGGGCTCTCGCCACCGCCCGAGGATTTTGTTTCCCCGGCCAGCGTGGCTGTACACTGTTCCCATATCCCCGGATGCATGGCATCCACTGAGCATTCGGTTGCTCCAAGCTCAGGCAGCCTTGCCATAGCAAGATAAAAGTCCCTGAGCTTAAACTCGATACTCCTTTGCTTTATACTTACGACCCATGCGACGCTGTCCATGACGCTCGCGGGTCCCGGGACGTCTCCCCTTGCGCCTAGATACGGTCCGACTGTACCGGCCGCTGCTTCTGTCCAGGTGTATCCCGTCAGCCGGGCAAATTTTTCCTTTTTTTTTCTTCTTTTGTCCCGGGT
Source organism: Taeniopygia guttata (assembly GCF_048771995.1). Taxonomy (NCBI): domain Eukaryota; kingdom Metazoa; phylum Chordata; class Aves; order Passeriformes; family Estrildidae; genus Taeniopygia; species Taeniopygia guttata. Next base: position 56,230,924 of record NC_133028.1, read on the forward strand.
TTCGGCACCGGTATGTTGCCTTTATAAAAGACAACCAGGGACCTGGTTCAGGGAACAGCACGGCAGCCTGGTCTCGGCCGGGCTGCTCGGGCTAATCAACAGACGCATACACCAATATGGCAGACGGTTGAAAAGCGTTTATTATCCTATCTCGTGGGTTTAAATAGTTTTTAGGGGTCTTTGCTACGTCAGAGGGGGGTTGGGGGTCTTAGGGGTTAGTTGGGTAGTGGAAATTTACTAGAGCAGGAGTGGCTACATTCTTCTGAGGCTTCTGGAGTTAATAGATAGCGTGGGGGAGAGAGAGAGAGCGGGATGGGTCTATCTTTCCGTCACATCCCGTGTTGGTCTTCCGCTCCGCCTGTCCCTATCTACCACATCCTTGTGCTGCCCTGACTGTCAATGGCGAGCCCTACAAACTAACATCAGGACCTGGACTTGTGAGTTTTCTTTCCCAGGGAAAACAGCCTTTGTTTTTACTCAGGGTCTCGTGGCCCGGAGTGGGCAGCTGACTGCAAAAAATCTGAACATCGAAGGATAAGTCCCAGACAGGAGCTGCCCCCACCTCATACTTCTGCCGACCTGAGGGTCCCAGGGGAGCCCTACAAACTGACATCAGGAAGCTGGACAGGTGAGTTTTCTTTCCCAGGCAAAAGAGCCGATGTTTGCGCTCTGAGTCCTGTGGCCCTGAGCGGGCAGCTGACTGTAAAAAATCGGAACATCGAAGGATAAGCTCCGGACAGGAGCTGCCCCCACCTCATACTTGTGCTGCCCTGAGAGTCCCAGGGGATCACTACAAACTGATATCAGGAACCTGGACTGGTGAGTTTTCTTTCCCAGGGAAGTCAGACGATGTTTTGCTCAGGCTGCTGTGAACATGAGCGGGGACCTGACTGAAAATAATCCGAACATTGAAGCATAATTCCCAGACAGGAGCTGCCCCCACCTCATACTTGTGCTGCCCTGACAGTCCCTGGTGTGCCCTACAAACTGACATCAGGAACCTGGACTGGTGAGTTTTCTTTCCCAGGGAAAACAGCCGATGTTTGTGCTCCGGGTCCTGTGGACATGAGCGGGCAGCTGGCTGCAAAAAATCGGAACATCGAGAGATAAGTCCCAGACAGGAGCTGCCCCCACCTCATACTTGTGCTGCCCTGAGAGTCCCAGGGGAGCTCTACAAACTGACATCGTGAACCTGGACGGGTGAGTTTTCTTTCCCTGGGAAAAGAGCTGATTTTAGTGCTCAGGGTCCTGTGGCCCTGAGCGGGCAGCTGACTGTAAAAAATCCGAGCATCGAAGGAGAATTCCGGACAGGAGCTTCCCCCACCTCATACTTGTGCTGCCCTCACAGTCCCAGGGGAGCCCTACAAACTGACATCAGGAACCTGGACTGGTGAGTTTTCCTTCCAAGGCAAAAGAGCCGATGTTTGTGCTCCGAGTCCTGTGGCCTTTAGTGGGCAGCTCACTGCAAAAAATCGGAACACCGAAGGATAAGTCCCAGACAGGAGCTGCCCCCACCTCATACTTGTGCTGCCCTGACTGTCCCTGGCGAGCCCTACAAACTGACATCAGGACCTGGACTTGTGAGTTTTCTTTCCCAGGGAAAACAGCCTTTGTTTGTGCTCAGGGTCGTGTGGCCCTGAGCAGGCAGCTCACTGCAAAAAATCGGAACATCGAAGGAGAAATCCCAGACAGGAGCTTCCCCCACCTCATACTTCTGCTGCCCTGAGAGTCCCAGGGGATCCCTACAAACTGACATCAGGAACCTGGACTTGTGAGTTTTCTTTCCCATGGAAAACAGCCGATGTTTTTGCTCAGGGTCTTGTGGCCCGGAGCGGGCAGCTCACTGCAAAAAATCGGAACATCGAAGGATAAGTCCCAGACAGGAGCTGCCCCCACCTCATACTTGTGCTGCCGTCACAGTCCCAGGGGAGCCCTCCAAACTGACATCAGGAACCTGGACAGGTGAGTTTTCTTTCTCAGGCAAAAGAGCCGATGTTTGTGCGCCGAGTCCTGTGGCCTTTAGCGGGCAGCTCACTGCAAAAAATCTGAACATCGAAGGATAAGTCCCAGACAGGAGCTGCCCCCACCTCATACTTGTGCTGCCCTGACAGTCCCAGGGGATCCCTACAAACTGACATCAGGAACCTGGACTGGTGAGTTTTCGTTCCCATGGAAAACAGCCGATGTTTTGCTCAGGGTCATGTGGAAATGAGCGGGGAGCTGACTGAAAAAAATCCGAACATTGAAGCATAATTCCCAGAGAGGAGCGTCCCCCACCTCATACTTGTGCTGCCCTGACAGTCCCTGGCGAGCCCTACAAACTGACATCAGGAACCTGGACTTGTGAGTTTTCTTTCCCAGGGAGAACAGCCGATGTTTTTGCTCAGGTTCTCGTGGCCCGGAGCGGGCAGCTCGGGTTTAACTAATAAACACGTACACGCTGTACTCTGCGTCTCTTGTTTTTCTATTGCCCTGCGCGGGGCTTTTTCTACTCTGCCCCGTGCCTTAGGGCTCTCGCCACCGCCCGAGGATTTTGTTTCCCCGGCCAGCGTGGCTGTACACTGTTCCCATATCCCCGGATGCATGGCATCCACTGAGCATTCGGTTGCTCCAAGCTCAGGCAGCCTTGCTATAGCAAGATAAAAGTCCCTGAGCTTAAACTCGATACTCCTTTGCTTTATACTTACGACCCATGCGACGCTGTCCATGACGCTCGCGGGTCCCGGGACGTCTCCCCTTGCGCCTAGATACGGTCCGACCGTACCGGCCGCTGCTTCTGTCCAGGTGTATCCCGTTAGCCGGGCAAATTTTTCCTTTTTTTTTCTTCTTTTGTCCCGGGTTTCGGCACCAGTATGTTGCCTTTATAAAAGACAACCAGGGACCTGGTTCAGGGAACAGCACGGCAGCCTGGTCTCGGCCGGGCTGCTCGGGCTAATCAACAGACGCATACACCAATATGGCAGACGGTTGAAAAGCGTTTATTATCCTATCTCGTGGGTTTAAATAGTTTTTAGGGGTCTTTGCTACGTCAGAGGGGGGTTGGGGGTCTTAGGGGTTAGTTGGGTAGTGGAAATTTACTAGAGCAGGAGTGGCTACATTCTTCTGAGGCTTCTGGAGTTAATAGATAGCGTGGGGGAGAGAGAGAGAGCGGGATGGGTCTATCTTTCCGTCACATCCCGTGTTGGTCTTCCGCTCCGCCTGTCCCTATCTACCACATCCTTGTGCTGCCCTGACTGTCCCTGGCGAGCCCTAAAAACTGACATCAGGACCTGGACTTGTGAGTTTTCTTTCCCCGGGAAAACAGCCTTTGTTTTTGCTCAGGGTCTCGTGGCCCGGAGTGGGCAGCTGACTGCAAAAATTCGGAACATCGAAGGATAAGTCCCAGACAGGAGCTGCGCCCACCTCATACTTCTGCCGACCTGAGGGTCCCAGGGGAGCCCTACAAACTGACATCACGAAGCTGGACAGGTGAGGTTTCTTTCCCAGGCAAAAGAGCCGATGTTTGCGCTCTGAGTCCTGTGGCCCTGAGCGGGCAGCTCACTGTAAAAAATCGGAACATCGAAGGATAAGCTCCGGACAGGAGCTTCCCCCACCTCATACTTGTGCTGCCCTGACAGTCCCAGGGGAGCCCTACAAACTGACATCAGGAACCTGGACCTGTTAGTTTTCTTTCCCAGGGAAAACAGCCGATATTTTTGCTCAGGGTCGTGTGGCCCTGAGCAGGCAGCTCACTGCAAAAAATCGGAACATCGAAGGAGAAATCCCAGACAGGAGCTTCCCCCACCTCATACTTCTGCTGCCCTGAGAGTCCCAGGGGATCCCTACAAACTGACATCAGGAACCTGGACTTGTGAGTTTTCTTTCCCATGGAAAACAGCCGATGTTTTTGCTCAGGGTCTTGTGGCCCGGAGCGGGCAGCTCACTGCAAAAAATCGGAACATCGAAGGATAAGTCCCAGACAGGAGCTGCCCCCACCTCATACTTGTGCTGCCGTCACAGTCCCAGGGGAGCCCTCCAAACTGACATCAGGAACCTGGACAGGTGAGTTTTCTTTCTCAGGCAAAAGAGCCGATGTTTGTGCGCCGAGTCCTGTGGCCTTTAGCGGGCAGCTCACTGCAAAAAATCTGAACATCGAAGGATAAGTCCCAGACAGGAGCTGCCCCCACCTCATACTTGTGCTGCCCTGACAGTCCCAGGGGAGCCCTACAAACTGACATCAGGAACCTGGACTGGTGAGTTTTCGTTCCCATGGAAAACAGCCGATGTTTTGCTCAGGGTCATGTGGAAATGAGCGGGGAGCTGACTGAAAAAAATCCGAACATTGAAGCATAATTCCCAGAGAGGAGCGTCCCCCACCTCATACTTGTGCTGCCCTGACAGTCCCTGGCGAGCCCTACAAACTGACATCAGGAACCTGGACTTGTGAGTTTTCTTTCCCAGGGAGAACAGCCGATGTTTTTGCTCAGGTTCTCGTGGCCCGGAGCGGGCAGCTCGGGTTTAACTAATAAACACGTACACGCTGTACTCTGCGTCTCTTGTTTTTCTATTGCCCTGCGCGGGGTTTTTTCTACTCTGCCCCGTGCCTTAGGGCTCTCGCCACCGCCCGAGGATTTTGTTTCCCCGGCCAGCGTGGCTGTACACTGTTCCCATATCCCCGGATGCATGGCATCCACTGAGCATTCGGTTGCTCCAAGCTCAGGCAGCCTTGCCATAGCAAGATAAAAGTCCCTGAGCTTAAACTCGATACTCCTTTGCTTTATACTTACGACCCATGCGACGCTGTCCATGACGCTCGCGGGTCCCGGGACGTCTCCCCTTGCGCCTAGATACGGTCCGACTGTACTGGCCGCTGCTTCTGTCCAGGTGTATCCCGTCAGCCGGGCAAATTTTTCCTTTTTTTTTCTTCTTTTGTCCCGGGTTTCGGCACCGGTATGTTGCCTTTATAAAAGACAACCAGGGACCTGGTTCAGGGAACAGCACGGCAGCCTGGTCTCGGCTGGGCTGCTCGGGCTAATCAACAGACGCATACACCAATATGGCAGACGGTTGAAAAGCGTTTATTATCCTATCTCGTGGGTTTAAATAGTCTTTAGGGGTCTTTGCTACGTCAGAGGGGGGTTGGGGGTCTTAGGGGTTAGTTGGGTAGTGGAAATTTACTAGAGCAGGAGTGGCTACATTCTTCTGAGGCTTCTGGAGTTAATAGATAGCGTGGGGGAGAGAGAGAGAGCGGGATGGGTCTATCTTTCCGTCACATCCCGTGTTGGTCTTCCGCTCCGCCTGTCCCTATCTACCACATCCTTGTGCTGCCCTGACTGTCAATGGCGAGCCCTACAAACTAACATCAGGACCTGGACTTGTGAGTTTTCTTTCCCAGGGAAAACAGCCTTTGTTTTTACTCAGGGTCTCGTGTCCCGGAGTGGGCAGCTGACTGCAAAAAATCTGAACATCGAAGGATAAGTCCCAGACAGGAGCTGCCCCCACCTCATACTTTTGCCGACCTGAGGGTCCCAGGGGAGCCCTACAAACTGACATCAGGAAGCTGGACAGGTGAGTTTTCTTTCCCAGGCAAAAGAGCCGATGTTTGCGCTCTGAGTCCTGTGGCCCTGAGCGGGCAGCTGACTGTAAAAAATCGGAACATCGAAGGATAAGCTCCGGACAGGAGCTGCCCCCACCTCATACTTGTGCTGCCCTGAGAGTCCCAGGGGATCACTACAAACTGATATCAGGAACCTGGACTGGTGAGTTTTCTTTCCCAGGGAAGTCAGACGATGTTTTGCTCAGGCTGCTGTGAACATGAGCGTGGAGCTGACTGAAAAAAATCCGAACATTGAAGCATAATTCCCAGACAGGAGCTGCCCCCACCTCATACTTGCACTGCCCTGACTGTCCCTGGCGAGCCCTACAAGCTGACATCAGGAACCTGGACTGGTGAGTTTTCTTTCCCAGGGAAAACAGCCTTTGTTTGTGCTCAGGGTCATGTGGACATGAGCGGGGACCTGACTGAAAATAATCCGAACATTGAAGCATAATTCCCAGAGAGGAGTTTCCCCCACCTCATACTTGTGCTGCCCTGACAGTCCCTGGTGTGCCCTACAAACTGACATCAGGAACCTGGACTGGTGAGTTTTCTTTCCCAGGGAAAACAGCCGATGTTTGTGCTCCGGGTCCTGTGGACATGAGCGGGCAGCTGGCTGCAAAAAATCGGAACATCGAGAGATAAGTCCCAGACAGGAGCTGCCCCCACCTCATACTTGTGCTGCCCTGAGAGTCCCAGGGGAGCTCTACAAACTGACATCGTGAACCTGGACGGGTGAGTTTTCTTTCCCTGGGAAAAGAGCTGATTTTAGTGCTCAGGGTCCTGTGGCCCTGAGCGGGCAGCTGACTGTAAAAAATCCGAGCATCGAAGGAGAATTCCGGACAGGAGCTTCCCCCACCTCATACTTGTGCTGCCCTCACAGTCCCAGGGGAGCCCTACAAACTGACATCAGGAACCTGGACTGGTGAGTTTTCCTTCCCAGGCAAAAGAGCCGATGTTTGTGCTCCGAGTCCTGTGGCCTTTAGTGGGCAGCTCACTGCAAAAAATCGGAACACCGAAGGATAAGTCCCAGACAGGAGCTGCCCCCACCTCATACTTGTGCTGCCCTGACTGTCCCTGGCGAGCCCTACAAACTGACATCAGGACCTGGACTTGTGAGTTTTCTTTCCCAGGGAAAACAGCCTTTGTTTGTGCTCAGGGTCGTGTGGCCCTGAGCAGGCAGCTCACTGCAAAAAATCGGAACATCGAAGGAGAAATCCCAGACAGGAGCTTCCCCCACCTCATACTTCTGCTGCCCTGAGAGTCCCAGGGGATCCCTACAAACTGACATCAGGAACCTGGACTTGTGAGTTTTCTTTCCCATGGAAAACAGCCGATGTTTTTGCTCAGGGTCTTGTGGCCCGGAGCGGGCAGCTCACTGCAAAAAATCGGAACATCGAAGGATAAGTCCCAGACAGGAGCTGCCCCCACCTCATACTTGTGCTGCCGTCACAGTCCCAGGGGAGCCCTCCAAACTGACATCAGGAACCTGGACAGGTGAGTTTTCTTTCTCAGGCAAAAGAGCCGATGTTTGTGCGCCGAGTCCTGTGGCCTTTAGCGGGCAGCTCACTGCAAAAAATCTGAACATCGAAGGATAAGTCCCAGACAGGAGCTGCCCCCACCTCATACTTGTGCTGCCCTGACAGTCCCAGGGGATCCCTACAAACTGACATCAGGAACCTGGACTGGTGAGTTTTCGTTCCCATGGAAAACAGCCGATGTTTTGCTCAGGGTCATGTGGAAATGAGCGGGGAGCTGACTGAAAAAAATCCGAACATTGAAGCATAATTCCCAGAGAGGAGCGTCCCCCACCTCATACTTGTGCTGCCCTGACAGTCCCTGGCGAGCCCTACAAACTGACATCAGGAACCTGGACTTGTGAGTTTTCTTTCCCAGGGAGAACAGCCGATGTTTTTGCTCAGGTTCTCGTGGCCCGGAGCGGGCAGCTCGGGTTTAACTAATAAACACGTACACGCTGTACTCTGCGTCTCTTGTTTTTCTATTGCCCTGCGCGGGGCTTTTTCTACTCTGCCCCGTGCCTTAGGGCTCTCGCCACCGCCCGAGGATTTTGTTTCCCCGGCCAGCGTGGCTGTACACTGTTCCCATATCCCCGGATGCATGGCATCCACTGAGCATTCGGTTGCTCCAAGCTCAGGCAGCCTTGCTATAGCAAGATAAAAGTCCCTGAGCTTAAACTCGATACTCCTTTGCTTTATACTTACGACCCATGCGACGCTGTCCATGACGCTCGCGGGTCCCGGGACGTCTCCCCTTGCGCCTAGATACGGTCCGACCGTACCGGCCGCTGCTTCTGTCCAGGTGTATCCCGTCAGCCGGGCAAATTTTTCCTTTTTTTTTCTTCTTTTGTCCCGGGTTTCGGCACCAGTATGTTGCCTTTATAAAAGACAACCAGGGACCTGGTTCAGGGAACAGCACGGCAGCCTGGTCTCGGCCGGGCTGCTCGGGCTAATCAACAGACGCATACACCAATATGGCAGACGGTTGAAAAGCGTTTATTATCCTATCTCGTGGGTTTAAATAGTTTTTAGGGGTCTTTGCTACGTCAGAGGGGGGTTGGGGGTCTTAGGGGTTAGTTGGGTAGTGGAAATTTACTAGAGCAGGAGTGGCTACATTCTTCTGAGGCTTCTGGAGTTAATAGATAGCGTGGGGGAGAGAGAGAGAGCGGGATGGGTCTATCTTTCCGTCACATCCCGTGTTGGTCATCCGCTCCGCCTGTCCCTATCTACCACATCCTTGTGCTGCCCTGACTGTCCCTGGCGAGCCCTAAAAACTGACATCAGGACCTGGACTTGTGAGTTTTCTTTCCCCGGGAAAACAGCCTTTGTTTTTGCTCAGGGTCTCGTGGCCCGGAGTGGGCAGCTGACTGCAAAAATTCGGAACATCGAAGGATAAGTCCCAGACAGGAGCTGCGCCCACCTCATACTTCTGCCGACCTGAGGGTCCCAGGGGAGCCCTACAAACTGACATCACGAAGCTGGACAGGTGAGGTTTCTTTCCCAGGCAAAAGAGCCGATGTTTGCGCTCTGAGTCCTGTGGCCCTGAGCGGGCAGCTCACTGTAAAAAATCGGAACATCGAAGGATAAGCTCCGGACAGGAGCTTCCCCCACCTCATACTTGTGCTGCCCTGACAGTCCCAGGGGAGCCCTACAAACTGACATCAGGAACCTGGACCTGTTAGTTTTCTTTCCAAGGGAAAACAGCCGATATTTTTGCTCAGGTTCTCGTGGCCCGGAGCGGGCAGCTGACTGCAAAAAATCGGAACATCGAAGGATAAGTCTCTGACAGGAGCTGCGCCCACCTCATACTTGTGCTGCCGTCACAGTCCCAGAGGAGCCCTACAAACTGACATCAGGAACCTGGACAGGTGAGTTTTGTTTCCCTGGCAAAAGAGCCGATGTTTGTGCGCCGAGTCCTGTGGCCTTTAGCGGGCAGCTCACTGCAAAAAATCTGAACATCGAAGGATAAGTCCCAGACAGGAGCTGCCCCCACCTCATACTTGTGCTGCCCTGACAGTCCCAGGAGAGCCCTACAAACTGACATCAGGAACCTGGACAGGTGAGTTTTCTTTCCCTGGCCAAAGAGCTGATGTTTTTGCTCAGGGTCCTGTGGCCCTGAGCGGGGAGCAGACTGCAAAAATCCGAACATCGAAGGATAAGTCCCAGACAGGAGCTGCCCCCACCTCATACTTTTGCTGCCCTGACAGTCACAGGGGATCCCTACAAACTGATATCAGGAACCTGGACTGGTGAGTTTTCTTTCCCAGGGAAAACATCCGATGTTTGTGCTCCGGGTCCTGTGGACATGAGCGGGCAGCTGGCTGCAAAAAATCGGAACATCGAGAGATAAGTCCCAGACAGGAGCTGCCCCCACCTCATACTTGTGCTGCCCTGAGAGTCCCAGGGGAGCTCTACAAACTGACATCGTGAACCTGGACGTTTGAGTTTTCTTTCCCTGGGAAAAGAGCTGATTTTAGTGCTCAGGGTCCTGTGGCCTTGAGCGGGCAGCTGACTGTAAAAAATCCGAGCATCGAAGGAGAATTCCGGACAGGAGCTTCCCCCACTTCATACTTGTGCTGCCCTGACAGTCCCAGGGGAGCCCTACAAACTGACATCAGGAACCTGGACAGGTGAGTTTTCCTTCCCAGGCAAAAGAGCCGATGTTTGTGCTCCGAGTCCTGTGGCCTTTAGCGGGCAGCTCACTGCAAAATATCTGAACATCGAAGGATAAGTCCCAGACAGGAGCTGCCCCCACCTCATACTTGTGCTGTCCTGACTGTCCCTGGCGAGCCCTACAAACTGACATCAGGAGCTGGACTTGCGAGTTTTCTTTCCCAGGGAAAACAGCCTTTGTTTGTGCTCAGGGTCGTGTGGCCCTGAGCAGGCAGCTCACTGCAAAAAATCGGAACATCGAAGGAGAAATCCCAGACAGGAGCTGCCCCCACCTCATACTTGTGCTGCCCTGAGAGTCCCAGGGGATCCCTACAAACTGACATCAGGAACCTGGACTGGTGAGTTTTCTTTCCCAGGGAAAACAGCCGATGTTTGTGCTACGGGCCATGTGGACCTGAGCGGGCAGCTGACTGAAAAAAATCGGAACATCGAGAGATAAGTCCCAGACAGGAGCTTCCCCCACCTTATACTTGTGCTGCCCTGGCAGTTCCAGGGGAGCCCTACAAACTGACATCAGGAAGCTGGACTGGTGAGTTTTCTTTCCCAGGGTAAAGAGCCGATGTTTGTGCTCCGGGTCCTGTGGACATGAGCGGGCAGCTGGCTGCAAAAAATCGGAACATCGAGAGATAAGTCCCAGACAGGAGCTGCCCCCACCTCATACTTGTGCTGCCCTGAGAGTCCCAGGGGAGCTCTACGAACTGACATCGTGAACCTGGACGGGTGAGTTTTCTTTCCCTGGGAAAAGAGCTGATTTTAGTGCTCAGGGTCCTGTGGCCCTGAAGGGGCAGCTGACTGCAAAAAATCTGAACATCGAAGGATAAGTCCCAGACAGGAGCTGCCCCCACCTCATACTTCTGCCGACCTGAGGGTCCCAGGGGAGCCCTACAAACTGACATCAGGAAGCTGGACAGGTGAGTTTTCTTTCCCAGGCAAAAGAGCCGATGTTTGCGCTCTGAGTCCTGTGGCACTGAGCGGGCAGCTGACTGTAAAAAATCGGAACATCGAAGGAGAAGCTCCGGACATGAGCTTCCCCCACCTCATACTTGTGCTGCCCTCACAGTCCCAGGGGAGCCCTACAAACTGACATCAGGAACCTGGACTGGTGAGTTTTCCTTCCCAGGCACAAGAGCCGATGTTTGTGCTCCAAGTCCTGTGGCCTTTAGCGGGCAGCTCACTGCAAAAAATCGGAACATCGAAGGATAAGTCCCAGAGAGGAGCTGCCCCCACCTCATACTTGTGCTGCCCTGACAGTCCCAGGGGATCCCTACAAACTGACATCAGGAACCTGGACTGGTGAGTTTTCTTTCCCATGGAAAACAGCCGATGTTTTGCTCAGGGTCATGTGGAAATGAGCGGGGAGCTGACTGAAAATAATCCGAAAATTGAAGCATAATTCCCAGAGAGGAGCTTCCCCCACCTCATACTTGTGCTGCCCTGAGAGTCCCAGGGGATCCCTACAAACTGACATCAGGAACCTGGACTTGTGAGTTTTCTTTCCCAGGCAAAAGAGCCGATGTTTTTGCTCAGGGTCTCGTGGCCCGGAGCGGGCAGCTGACTGCAAAAAATCGGAACATCGAAGGATAAGTCTCTGACAGGAGCTGCGCCCACCTCATACTTGTGCTGCCGTCACAGTCCCAGGGGAGCCCTACAAACTGGCATCAGGAACCTGGACAGGTGAGTTTTCTTTCCCAGGCAAAAGAGCCGATGTTTGTGCGCCGAGTCCTGTGGCCTTTAGCGGGCAGCTCACTGCAAAAAATCTGAACATCGAAGGATAAGTCCCAGACAGGAGCTGCCCCCACCTCATACTTGTGCTGCCCTGACAGTCCCAGGGGAGCCCTACAAACTGACATCAGGAACCTGGACAGGTGAGTTTTCTTTCCCTGGCAAAAGAGCCGATGTTTTTGCTCAGGGTCCTGTGGCCCTGAGCGGGGAGCTGACTGCAAAAAATCCGAACATCGAAGGATAAGTCCCAGACAGGAGCTGCCCCCACCTCATACTTGTGCTGCCCTGACAGTCCCAGGGGATCCCTACAAGCTGATCTCAGGAACCTGGACTGGTGAGTTTTCTTTCCCAGGGAAATCAGCCGATGTTTTGCTCAGGATCCTGTGGCCTTTAGCGGGGAGCTGACTGAAAAAAATCCGAACATTGAAGCATAATTCCCAGACAGGAGCTTCCCCCACCTCATACTTGTGCTGCCCTGACTGTCCCAGGGGAGCCCTACAAACTGACATCAGGAACCTGGACAGGTGAGTTTTCTTTCCCTGGCAAAAGAGCCGATGTTTTTGCTCAGGGTCCTGTGGCCCTGAGCTGGGAGCTGACTGCAAAAAATCCGAACATCGAAGGATAAGTCCCAGACAGGAGCTGCCCCCACCTCATACTTGTGCTGCCCTGAGAGTCCCAGGGGAGCTCTACGAACTGACATCGTGAAACTGGACGGGTGAGTATTCTTTCCCTGGGAAAAGAGCTAATTTTAGTGCTCAGGGTCCTGTGGCCCTGAGGGGGCAGCTGACTGCAAAAAATCTGAACATTGAAGGATAAGTCCCAGACAGGAGTTGCCCCCACCTCATACTTCTGCCGACCTGAGGGTCCCAGGGGAGCCCTACAAACTGACATCAGGAAGCTGGACAGGTGAGTTTTCTTTCCCAGGCAAAAGAGCCGATGTTTGCGCTCTGAGTCCTGTGGCCCTGAGCGGGCAGCTCACTGCAAAAAATCGGAACATCGAAGGATAAGTCCCAGACAGGAGCTGCACCCACCTCATACTTGTGCTGCCCTGACAGTCCCAGGGGAGCCCTACAAACTGACATCAGGAACCTGGACTGGTGAGTTTTCCTTCGCAGGCAAAACAGCCTTTGTTTGTGCTCAGGGTCGTGTGGCCCTGAGCAGGCAGCTCACTGCAAAAAATCGGAACATCGAAGGAGAAGTCCCAGACAGGAGCTGCCCCCACCTCATACTTGTGCTGCCCTGACAGTCCCAGGGGATCCCTACAAACTGACATCAGGAACCTGGACTGGTGAGTTTTCTTTCCCTGGGAAATCAGCCGATGTTTTGCTCAGGATCCTGTGAACATGAGCGGGGAGCTGACTGAAAAAAATCGGAACATCGAGAGATAAGTCCCAGACAGGAGCTGCCCCCACCTCATACTTGTGCTGCCCTGAGAGTCCCAGGGGAGCTCTACAAACTGACATCGTGAACCTGGACGGGTGAGTTTTCTTTCCCTGGGAAAAGAGCTGATTTTAGTGCTCAGGGTCCTGTGGCCCTGAGGGGGCAGCTGACTGCAAAAAATCTGAACATTGAAGGATAAGTCCCAGACAGGAGCTGCCCCCACCTCATACTTCTGCCGACCTGAGGGTCCCAGGGGAGCCCTACAAACTGACATCAGGAAGCTGGACAGGTGAGTTTTCTTTCCCAGGCAAAAGAGCCGATGTTTGCGATCTGAGTCCTGTGGCCATGAGCGGGCAGCTGAATGTAAAAAATCGGAACATCGAAGGAGAAGTTCCAGAGAGGAGCTTCCCCCACCTCATACTTGTGCTGCCCTGACAGTCCCAGGGGAGCCCTACAAACTGACATCAGGAACCTGGACTGGTGAGTTTTCTTTCCTAGGGAAAACAGCCGATGTTTTTGCTCAGGGTCTCGTGGCCCAGAGCGGGCAGCTGACTGCAAAAAGTCGGAACATCGAAGGATAAGTCCCGGACAGGAGCTTCGCCCACCTCATAGTTGTGCTGCCCTCACAGTCCCAGAGGAGCCCTACAAACTGACATCAGGAACCTGGACTGGTGAGTTTTCTTTCCCAGGCAAAAGAGACGATGTTTGTGCTCTGAGTCCTGTGGCCTTTAACGGGCAGCTCACTGCAAAAAATCTGAACATTGACGGATAAGTCCCAGACAGGAGCTTCCCCCACCTCATACTTGTGCTGCCCTGACAGTCCCAGGGGAGCCCTACAAACTGACATCAGGAACCTGGATAGGTGAGTTTTCTTTCCTTGGCAAAAGAGCCGATGTTTTTGCTCAGGGTCCTGTGAACATGAGAGGGGAGCTGACTGAAAAAAATCCGAACATTGAAGCATAATTCCCAGACAGGAGCTGCCCCCACCTCATACTTGTGCTGCCCTGACTGTCCCTGGCGAGCCCTACAAGCTGACATCAGGAACCTGGACTGGTGAGTTTTCTTTCCCAGGGAAAACAGCCTTTGTTTGTGCTCAGGGTCATGTGGACATGAGCGGGGAGCTGACTGAAAATAATCCGAACATTGAAGCATAATTCCCAGAGAGGAGTTTCCCCCACCTCATACTTGTGCTGCCCTGACAGTCCCTGGTGTACCCTACAAACTGACATCAGGAACCTGGACTGGTGAGTTTTCTTTCCCAGGGAAAACAGCCGATGTTTGTGCTCCGGGTCCTGTGGACCTGAGCGGGCAGCTGGCTGCAAAAAATCGGAACATCGAGAGATAAGTCCCAGACAGGAGCTGCCCCCACCTCATACTTGTGCTGCCCTGAGAGTCCCAGGGGAGCTCTACAAACTGACATCGTGAACCTCGACGGGTGAGTTTTCTTTCCCTGGGAAAGGAGCTGATTTTAGTGCTCAGGGTCCTGTGGCCCTGAGCGGGCAGCTGACTGTAAAAAATCCGAGCATCGAAGGAGAATTCCGGACAGGAGCTTCCCCCACCTCATACTTGTGCTGCCCTGACAGTCCCAGGGGAGCCCTACAAACTGACATCATGAACCTGGACTGGTGAGTTTTCCTTCCCAGGCAAAAGAGCCGATGTTTGTGCTCCGAGTCCTGTGGCCTTTAGCGGGCAGCTCACTGCAAAAAATCTGAACATCGAAGGATAAGTCCCAGACAGGAGCTGCCCCCACCTCATACTTGTGCTGCCCTGACTGTCCCTGGCGAGCCCTACAAACTGACATCAGGACCTGGACTTGTGAGTTTTCTTTCCCAGGGAAAACAGCCTTTGTTTGTGCTCAGGGTCGTGTGGCCCTGAGCGGGCAGTTGACTGCAAAAAATCGGAACATCGAAGGATAAGTCTCTGACAGGAGCTGCGCCCAACTCATACTTGTGCTGCCGTCACAGTCCCAGGGGAGCCCTACAAACTGACATCAGGAACCTGGACAGGTGAGTTTTCTTTCCCAGGCAAAAGAGCCGATGTTTGTGCGCCGAGTCCTGTGGCCTTTAGCGGGCAGCTCACTGCAAAAAATCTGAACACCGAAGGATAAGTCCCAGACAGGAGCTGCCCCCACCTCATACTTGTGCTGCCCTGACACTCCCAGGGGAGCCCTACAAACTGACATCAGGAACCTGGACAGGTGAGTTTTGTTTCCCTGGCAAAAGAGCCGATGTTTTTGCTCAGGGTCCTGTGGCCCTGAGCGGGCAGCTGACTGTAAAAAATCGGAACATCGAAGGAGAAGCTCCGGACAGGAGCTTCCCCCACCTCATACTTGTGCTGCCCTCACAGTCCCAGGGGAGCCCTACAAACTGACATCAGGAACCTGGACTGGTGAGTTTTCTTTCCCAGGCAAAAGAGCCGATGTTTGTGCTCCGAGTCCTGTGGCCTTTAGCGGGCAGCTCACTGCAAAATATCGGAACATCGAAGGATAAGTCCCAGACAGGAGCTGCCCCCACCTCATACTTGTGCTGCCCTGAGAGTCCCAGGGGAGCCCTACAAACTGACATCAGGAACCTGGACTGGTGAGTTTTCCTTCCCAGGCAAAACAGCCTTTTTTTGTGCTCAGGGTCGTGTGGCCCTGAGCAGGCAGCTCACTGCAAAAATCGGAACATCGAAGGAGAAGTCCCAGAGAGGAGCTGCCCCCACCTCATACTTGTGCTGCCCTGACAGTCCCAGGGGATCCCTACAAACTGACATCAGGAACCTGGACTGGTGAGTTTTCTTTCCCATGGAAAACAGCCGATGTTTTGCTCAGGGTCATGTGGAAATGAGCGGGGAGCTGACTGAAAATAATCCGAAAATTGAAGCATAATTCCCAGAGAGGAGCTTCCCCCACCTCATACTTGTGCTGCCCTGAGAGTCCCAGGGGATCCCTACAAACTGACATCAGGAACCTGGACTTGTGAGTTTTCTTTCCCAGGGAAAACAGCCGATGTTTTTGCTCAGGGTCTCGTGGCCCGGAGCGGGCAGCTGACTGCAAAAAATCGGAACATCGAAGGATAAGTCCCAGACAGGAGCTGCGCCCACCTCATACTTGTGCTGCCGTCACAGTCCCAGGGGAGCCCTACAAACTGACATCAGGAAGCTGGACTGGTGAGTTTTCTTTCCCAGGGAAAAAAGCCGATTTTTGTGCTATGGGCCATGTGGACCTGAGCGGGCAGCTGACTGAAAAAAATCGGAACATCGAGAGATAAGTCCCAGACAGGAGCTTCCCCCACTTTATACTTGTGCTGCCCTGGCAGTTCCAGGGGAGCCCTACAAACTGACATCAGGAAGCTGGACTGGTGAGTTTTCTTTCCCAGGGAAAAGAGCCGATGTTTGTGCTCCGGGTCCTGTGGACATGAGCGGGCAGCTGGCTGCAAAAAATCGGAACATCGAAGGATAAGTCCCATACAGGAGCTGCCCCCACCTCATACTTGTGCTGCCCTGAGAGTCCCAGGGGAGCTCTACAAACTGACATCGTGAACCTGGACGGGTGAGTTTTCTTTCCCTGGGAAAAGAGCTGATTTTAGTGCTCAGGGTCCTGTGGCCCTGAGGGGGCAGCTGACTGCAAAAAATCTGAACATTGAAGGATAAGTCCCAGACAGGAGCTGCCCCCACCTCATACTTGTGCTGCCCTGACAGTCCCAGGGGAGCCCTACAAACTGACATCAGGAACCTGGACAGGTGAGTTTTCTTTCCCAGGCAAAAGAGCCGATGTTTGTGCGCCGAGTCCTGTGGCCTTTAGCGGGCAGCTCACTGCAAAAAATCTGAACACCGAAGGATAAGTCCCAGACAGGAGCTGCCCCCACCTCATATTTGTGCTGCCCTGACAGTCCCAGGGGATCCCTACAAACTGACATCAGGAACCTGGACTGGTGAGTTTTCTTTCCCATGGAAAACAGCCGATGTTTTGCTCAGGGTCATGTGGAAATGAGCGGGGAGCTGACTGAAAATAATCCGAAAATTGAAGCATAATTCCCAGAGAGGAGCTTCCCCCACCTCATACTTGTGCTGCCCTGAGAGTCCCAGGGGATCCCTACAAACTGACATCAGGAACCTGGACTTGTGAGTTTTCTTTCCCAGGGAAAACAGCCGATGTTTGTGCTACGGGCCATGTGGACCTGAGCGGGCAGCTGACTGAAAAAAATCGGAACATCGAGAGATAACTCCCAGACAGGAGCTTCCCCCACTTTATACTTGTGCTGCCCTGGCAGTTCCAGGGGAGCCCTACAAACTGACATCAGGAAGCTGGACTGGTGAGTTTTCTTTCCCAGGGAAAAGAGCTGATGTTTGTGCTCCGGGTCCTGTGGACATGAGCGGGCAGCTGGCTGCAAAAAATCGGAACATCGAGAGATAAGTCCCAGACAGGAGCTGCCCCCACCTCATACTTGTGCTGCCCTGAGAGTCCCAGGGGAGCTCTACAAACTGACATCGTGAACCTGGACGGGTGAGTTTTCTTTCCCTGGGAAAAGAGCTGATTTTAGTGCTCAGGGTCCTGTGGCCCTGAGGGGGCAGCTGACTGCAAAAAATCTGAACATTGAAGGATAAGTCCCAGACAGGAGCTGCCCCCACCTCATACTTTTGCCGACCTGAGGGTCCCAGGGGAGCCCTACAAACTGACATCAGGAAGCTGGACAGGTGAGTTTTCTTTCCCAGGCAAAAGAGCCGATGTTTGCGCTCTGAGTCCTGTGGCCATGAGCGGGCAGCTGAATGTAAAAAATCGGAACATCGAAGGAGAAGTTCCGGACAGGAGCTTCCCCCACCTCATACTTGTGCTGCCCTGACAGTCCCAGGGGAGCCCTACAAACTGACATCAGGAACCCGGACTGGTGAGTTTTCTTTCCCAGGGAAAAGAGCTAATGTTTTGCTTGGGGTCCTTTGGCACTGGGCGGTGAGCTGACTTCAAAAAATCATGACATTGAGAGAGAAGTCCCAGACAGGAGCTGCCCCCACTTCATACTTGTGCTGCCCTGACAGTCCCAGGGGATCCCTACAAACTGACATCAGGAACCTGGACTGGTGAGTTTTCTTTCCTAGGGAAAAGAGCCGATGTTTTTGCTCAGGGTCTCGTGGCCCAGAGCGGGCAGCTGACTGCAAAAGTCTGAACATCGAAGGATAAGTCCCAGACAGGAGCTGCCCCCACCTCATACTTGTGCTGCCCTGACTGTCCCTGGCGAGCCCTACAAACTGACATCAGGACCTTGACTTGTGAGTTTTCTTTCCCAGGGAAAACAGCCTTTGTTTGTGCTCAGGGTCGTGTGGCCCTGAGCTGGCAGTTGACTGCAAAAAATCGGAACATCGAAAGATAAGTCTCTGACAGGAGCTGCGCCCAACTCATACTTGTGCTGCCGTCACAGTCCCAGGGGAGCCCTACAAACTGACATCAGGAAGCTGGACAGGTGAGTTTTCTTTCCCAGGCAAAAGAGCCGATGTTTGTGCGCCGAGTCTTGTGGCCTTTAGCGGGCAGCTCACTGCAAAAAATCTGAACACCGAAGGATAAGTCCCAGACAGGAGCTGCCCCCACCTCATACTTGTGCTGCCCTGACACTCCCAGGGGAGCCCTACAAACTGACATCAGGAACCTGGACAGGTGAGTTTTGTTTCCCTGGCAAAAGAGCCGATGTTTTTGCTCAGGGTCCTGTGGCCCTGAGCGTGGAGCTGACTGCAAAAAATCTGAACATCGAAGGATAAGTCCCAGACAGGAGCTGCCCCCACCTCATACTTCTGCCGACCTGAGGGTACCAGGGAAGCCCTACAAACTGACATCAGGAAGCTGGACAGGTGAGTTTTCTTTCCCAGGCAAAAGAGCCGATGTTTGCGCTCTGAGTCCTGTGGCCCTGAGCGGGCAGCTGACTGTAAAAAATCGGAACATCGAAGGAGAAGCTCCGGACAGGAGCTTCCCCCACCTCATACTTGTGCTGCCCTCACAGTCCCAGGGGAGCCCTACAAACTGACATCAGGAACCTGGACTTGTGAGTTTTCTTTCCCAGGCACAAGAGCCGATGTTTGTGCTCCGAGTCCTGTGGCCTTTAGCGGGCAGCTCACTGCAAAATATCGGAACATCGAAGGATAAGTCCCAGACAGGAGCTGCCCCCACCTCATACTTGTGCTGCCCTGAGAGTCCCAGGGGAGCCCTACAAACTGACATCAGGAACCTGGACTGGTGAGTTTTCCTTCCCAGGCAAAACAGCCTTTGTTTGTGCTCAGGGTATGTGGCCCTGAGCAGGCAGCTCACTGCAAAAATCGGAACATCGAAGGAGAAGTCCCAGAGAGGAGCTGCCCCCACCTCATACTTGTGCTGCCCTGACAGTCCCAGGGGATCCCTACAAACTGACATCAGGAACCTGGACTGGTGAGTTTTCTTTCCCATGGAAAACAGCCGATGTTTTGCTCAGGGTCATGTGGAAATGAGCGGGGAGCTGACTGAAAATAATCCGAAAATTGAAGCATAATTCCCAGAGAGGAGCTTCCCCCACCTCATACTTGTGCTGCCCTGAGAGTCCCAGGGGATCCCTACAAACTGACATCAGGAACCTGGACTTGTGAGTTTTCTTTCCCAGGGAAAACAGCCGATGTTTTTGCTCAGGGTCTCGTGGCCCGGAGCGGGCAGCTGACTGCAAAAAATCGGAACATCGAAGGATAAGTCCCAGACAGGAGCTGCGCCCACCTCATACTTGTGCTGCCGTCACAGTCCCAGGGGAGCCCTACAAACTGACATCAGGAAGCTGGACTGGTGAGTTTTCTTTCCCAGGGAAAACAGCCGATTTTTGTGCTATGGGCCATGTGGACCTGAGCGGGCAGCTGACTGAAAAAAATCGGAACATCGAGAGATAAGTCCCAGACAGGAGCTTCCCCCACTTTATACTTGTGCTGCCCTGGCAGTTCCAGGGGAGCCCTACAAACTGACATCAGGAAGCTGGACTGGTGAGTTTTCTTTCCCAGGGAAAAGAGCCGATGTTTGTGCTCCGGGTCCTGTGGACATGAGCGGGCAGCTGGCTGCAAAAAATCGGAACATCGAAGGATAAGTCCCAGACAGGAGCTGCCCCCACCTCATACTTGTGCTGCCCTGAGAGTCCCAGGGGAGCTCTACAAACTGACATCGTGAACCTGGACGGGTGAGTTTTCTTTTCCTGGGAAAAGAGCTGATTTTAGTGCTCAGGGTCCTGTGGCCCTGAGGGGGCAGCTGACTGCAAAAAATCTGAACATTGAAGGATAAGTCCCAGACAGGAGCTGCCCCCACCTCATACTTTTGCTGCCCTGACAGTCCCAGGGGAGCCCTACAAATTGACATCAGGAACCTGGACAGGTGAGTTTTGTTTCCCTGGCAAAAGAGCCGATGTTTTTGCTCAGGGTCCTGTGGCCCTGAGCGGGGAGCTGACTGCAAAAAATCTGAACATCGAAGGATAAGTCCCAGACAGGAGCTGCCCCCACCTCATACTTCTGCCGACCTGAGGGTCCCAGGGGAGCCCTACAAACTGACATCAGGAAGCTGGACCGGTGAGTTTTCTTTCCCAGGCAAAAGAGCCGATGTTTGCGCTCTGAGTCCTGTGGCCCTGAGCGGGCAGCTGACTGTAAAAAATCGGAACATCGAAGGAGAAACTCCGGACAGGAGCTTCCCCCACCTCATACTTGTGCTGCCCTGACAGTCCCAGGGGAGCCCTACAAACTGACATCAGGAACCTGGACTGGTGAGTTTTCCTTCCCAGGCACAAGAGCCGATGTTTGTGCTCCGATTCCTGTGGCCTTTAGCGGGCAGCTCACTGCAAAATATCGGAACATCGAAGGATAAGTCCCAGACAGGAGCTGCCCCCACCTCATACTTGTGCTGCCCTGACAGTCCCAGGGGAGCCCTACAAACTGACATCAGGAACCTGGACTGGTGAGTTTTCCTTCCCAGGAAAAACAGCCTTTGTTTGAGCTCAGGGTCGTGTGGCCCTGAGCAGGCAGCTCACTGGAAAAAATCGGAACATCGAAGGAGAAGTCCCAGACAGGAGCTGCCCCCACCTCATACTTGTGCTGCCCTGACAGTCCCAGGGGATCCCTACAAACTGACATCAGGAACCTGGACTGGTGAGTTTTCTTTCCCATGGAAAACAGCCGATGTTTTGCTCAGGGTCATGTGGAAATGAGCGGGGAGCTGACTGAAAATAATCCGAAAATTGAAGCATAATTCCCAGAGAGGAGCTTCCCCCACCTCATACTTGTGCTGCCCTGAGAGTCCCAGGGGATCCCTACAAACTGACATCAGGAACCTGGACTTGTGAGTTTTCTTTCCCAGGGAAAACAGCCGATGTTTGTGCTACGGGCCATGTGGACCTGAGCGGGCAGCTGACTGAAAAAAATCGGAACATCGAGAGATAACTCCCAGACAGGAGCTTCCCCCACTTTATACTTGTGCTGCCCTGGCAGTTCCAGGGGAGCCCTACAAACTGACATCAGGAAGCTGGACTGGTGAGTTTTCTTTCCCAGGGAAAAGAGCTGATGTTTGTGCTCCGGGTCCTGAGGACATGAGCGGGCAGCTGGCTGCAAAAAATCGGAACATCGAGAGATAAGTCCCAGACAGGAGCTGCCCCCACCTCATACTTGTGCTGCCCTGAGAGTCCCAGGGGAGCTCTACAAACTGACATCGTGAACCTGGACGGGTGAGTTTTCTTTCCCTGGGAAAAGAGCTGATTTTAGTGCTCAGGGTCCTGTGGCCCTGAGGGGGAAGCTGACTGCAAAAAATCTGAACATTGAAGGATAAGTCCCAGACAGGAGCTGCCCCCACCTCATACTTCTGCCGACCTGAGGGTCCCAGGGGAGCCCTACAAACTGACATCAGGAAGCTGGACAGGTGAGTTTTCTTTCCCAGGCAAAAGAGCCGATGTTTGCGCTCTGAGTCCTGTGGCCCTGAGCGGGCAGCTCACTGCAAAAAATCGGAACATCGAAGGATAAGTCCCAGACAGGAGCTGCACCCACCTCATACTTGTGCTGCCCTGACAGTCCCAGGGGAGCCCTACAAACTGACATCAGGAACCTGGACTGGTGAGTTTTCCTTCGCAGGCAAAACAGCCTTTGTTTGTGCTCAGGGTCGTGTGGCCCTGAGCAGGCAGCTCACTGCAAAAAATCGGAACATCGAAGGAGAAGTCCCAGACAGGAGCTGCCCCCACCTCATACTTGTGCTGCCCTGACAGTCCCAGGGGATCCCTACAAACTGACATCAGGAACCTGGACTGGTGAGTTTTCTTTCCCATGGAAAACAGCCGATGTTTTGCTCAGGGTCACGTGGAAATGAGCGGGGAGCTGACTGAAAATAATCCGAAAATTGAAGCATAATTCCCAGAGAGGAGCTTCCCCCACCTCATACTTGTGCTGCCCTGAGAGTCCCAGGGGATCCCTACAAACTGACATCAGGAACCTGGACTTGTGAGTTTTCTTTCCCAGGGAAAACAGCCGATGTTTTTGCTCAGGGTCTCGTGGCCCGGAGCGGGCAGCTGACTGCAAAAAATCGGAACATCGAAGGATAAGTCCCAGACAGGAGCTGCGCCCACCTCATACTTGTGCTGCCGTCACAGTCCCAGGGGAGCCCTACAAACTGACATCAGGAAACTGGACAGGTGAGTTTTCTTTCCCTGACAAAAGAGCCGATGTTTGTGCGCCGAGTCCTGTGGCCTTTAGCGGTCGGCTCACTGCAAAAAATCTGAACATCGAAGGATAATGCCCAGACAGGAGCTGCCCCCACCTCATACTTGTGCTGCCCTGACAGCCCCAGGGGAGCCCTACAAACTGACATCAGGAAGCTGGACTGGTGAGTTTTCTTTCCCTGGGAAATCAGCCGATGTTTTGCTCAGGATCCTGTGAACATGAGCGGGGAGC